>NC_052958.1:29325556-29637699 GCF_013358895.1 Oreochromis aureus | reverse complement strand
AGAGGTTAAAGGGATTAATTATACATAGTAGCATGACTCAATTAATGTGAAAATCCATGTGCAATTACTTAAAGTGTAACCATAAGCACAGCAGTGTGTAGTAAATAGATCTAATGCTGTGATTCAGAGTTTACCAACTGCCTATATTAGTTTTTTTCACAATTTTATGATGTGATGTTGAAGGGCCTAATGATGATAGTGCCTGA
This sequence comes from Oreochromis aureus, assembly GCF_013358895.1. Taxonomy (NCBI): domain Eukaryota; kingdom Metazoa; phylum Chordata; class Actinopteri; order Cichliformes; family Cichlidae; genus Oreochromis; species Oreochromis aureus. The sequence goes on along the minus strand of NC_052958.1, from coordinate 29,637,493 downwards.
TAATCGCATTAATGGGAGCTTTATTGCATTACAAAGGCTAACTGGTGAACCTTTCCATTCTTGATTCTCATAAAACATTTTTTTTGTGAAGTGTGAAGTATTCGAACTACACATGAGCCAGGATCCACAGCACACTCCAGCTTTAATCCATAGGGGTTTCATTAATTCTGTTCTGCAAAAAGAGGATCAAGCTAATTTGCCCCCAACGGTCCGACCTCGCTGTTCATTAAAAGTAGCATCAGAGAGACCAATTAATCAGTGTTCCTTTAATCTGTCAAACAGGAAAAAGGAAAAAAAAAATAATACAGTGCTTTTCCCTTCACAGACGGACACAGTCATCAGAGAATTCAGGGTTTTTTTCCCTAAATATTTTTTTTCTTGTATGCTTGTCGTAGACACGCCTGCTTTTATCCCTGAGCAAGATGTTGTATTTTTTAAGTAAGGCATGCCAATTATGATGCTGCAAATTATCAGCAAAAAAAAGGCTGATTACTTCCTGCTTAAGTCAAAATTCTCACCCCGAGGTAATACTTTCTCATAAAACTGTGTCAGCTAAAAGGCTGTCATTTGCAGCTCCTAAAAATAATTGATTTACTGGAAATAAAACTGTACTTAGTGTTTTACATGATGTTTACACAATTGTCCCAAAGGTTTACACACTTTCCTGTGTTTGTGCTAAGCAATGCTCACCATCCAGTCATTCATTTTGCTTATCCTGGTATGGGTCGCAGGGGCAAGAGCCTAACAGGACTCCCAAGCCACATTCTCCAGCTTATCTCGAGTGATTTGAGATGCATTGTCCATGAGTCTGTCTGCCCTAGGCATTATGTGATTTCCCCTGTTGGTGTTGTTACTGGATCATCAAAACTAATGCTGGTCCATGTTCAACATTGCAAGTCACAGATCACATTGTAGTTATGTAATAATTTTGTAAGGTGGAAACACCATCGCACTAAACCCAAACCTTAATTCCATATCCCTAACAAAAGCCCTTTAACCTCCTGAACATGATCAAATCCAAACCCTAACCCTGACCCTGACCCTAACTTGACCCTTTTTTGGATTTTTTTCCTGAATGGACATCGGCAGATTTTTATTCCATGTCGCAAAACTTTGGCATCATAACAATGTGACTGGTCACTTGCAATGCTGAATCTGAAAATAACGATCGAGGAACAACATCAAACACCTCACTTAGGATGGCCAAGCCTCCTTAACTGCTCCTGTTTATATAGAGCAGTTGTAGAGGTGAAACCTGATTAGTTAGCTGACAAATAATTAATCATCAGTACTGTCAACTGTATAAACATTTTGTACATTTTAAAGCTAATTTAAACATTTTGGAAGTGAGGAAAAGCTCTTTTTTTATTGTAGTGGGGATTTCTTACCATATTTTCCATTAACTTATCAGTTAGCAATATAATCAGTTAATAAAAAATATTAGAGGTTGCTGAGAACTAAATTTAATGAGACATACAGCAATACACTATGTCAATATGACACTATGTCATATAGGCAGTGTAACAGTCATAGCCAGTGCTTATAATTGTATGAGTAAAAGACATGTTAATGTTCATGCTTTCATTATTAAATTGCTTTTACAACAGAAAAGTCATGAAGCACAGAACAGCTATGTAAGCCTTGTTAAAGGGAGTTCCAGTGTCTGGCTCAGATCAACTGCCACTATATTACAATGTTGGAGTACTCAGGCCCAACAAGAAGAAGTTACAACAGAAGATGCTTTAAAAGAAAAAGCAAAGAGATGTCAAAAATTATGAGTAGCTGTGGTTCATACCTATTGCAGGCAAGCTGCACTATCTTACTCAACAACTGTTCTGGTTAGCTGAAGGTCAGGCTGAGGAGTGATGCTGCAGCATGCACAGTTGGTGCTGCTCTGATAATTCTGCGAGTCCAGTCCAGAACTTTAACCTCTGCTTGTCAGTGTCAGACAACACAACTGAGAGTGAAGAGGTCTTATTTGACCTACATAGGGTCTCTTGCCCTCCCACAAGGTGTTTATGCCCTCTGTTTGAAAGGATGCTTTACATTTACCACCAGCTAATGCAGACGGTGACATGAATTGATTCTCTGTATCGATCCGGGCCATGCTTACCAGACCTCAACATATTGCTGAGTTATGTTGGAAGTTTTTATAATGACTTTTTGGCTGGAGCCAAAAAGATCTTCAATAAACATCAGAATTTATTTAGAGAGGAGAGGAAGTGCTGCAGCCCAGCATCAGCCTTGATGACAGTCTTTGAAAAAGACAGAGGCGCTAGCAAAGACAGAATAACTAAAAGCACAGAATAAAAAGAACTGTCCCAGAAACCATAGATGCTTTTTTATTGCTGAAAACTGTGGGGAAGAAGTGGGCCTAATCATTGCTCAGTCCACATGAAATCTCACAAATTCATTTTCTGCAACACATGCTGAAGGTCACATAGAGTTATGAAATGGCTATATTGATTCTTCATCGAATCAGAAGTATTACCAACAAGTGCAAATAGCTCATGTTTGATTTCTCATTCAATAAACTCCACTTATTATGGAGACATTCAAATATTTCATTGTATGAGCAAGGGAAAATTGAACACAGACAAAAAGACATGTCTTTTAAAAGATACACATACCTATGCATTACAAAAGTAAGTAAAATAATTAGGTGGAGCTACTCAGGAATAGAGGTTCAATGTCCCAAAACCTCTGAAAGCTTATGCAAATACCTTGTCTTGAACATGAAACTAATCAAACCATGGAGGGACCTGTGCAACATGAAGCTTTTCCCACTAGCTATACTTCACCGGGCAATTTATTCAGTTTGTACAGTAAAGATTCCAGTTTGCCTTCCACTGTCCAAAAGTGTTAGCAAATGGAGGCCAGAGTATAAACTGCTCTCTCTCTCTTAAGCTGAGTTGGGTTGTGAACTTCCTGCCATCATTGCTACATTTTGCTGTTGACTTATTCCAAGCTTTCAACTGAGCCGAGGCACAGGGGAGTTTTATATTTTTAAGGTGTGTGTTAGAGACAAGCTACTACCCTGCTGTTACCATGGAATATGTCTGAACTATGAAAGAGCCTCAAAGAGTCAGTACAAGTTTTCTTTAAGAAAAAGGCAAATGTCCATGCACTTATTTTCCCTATTTATGCTTTCCTAAATCACACACTCATTGACACTGCACTCTCTCAGACTAGTTGCAGTGTATCTGAAGCCAGCCACTACTGTATGTCACACAGGTGTTCTGACATTGCTACACAGTATGCAGTATTGCAGGTGTTAGTGTTCCAATAACCCCCCCAGGAAACTAGGTCGAACATCTTTTTTAATGTAGATCCAGCTTTTTAAAGTTTTCACAAAAAAACCTTTAAATACTCAGTTACATAAATGGGTTTGGATCATTTGTTGACGTTTCTAGCAAAAAGTCAGAATTAGAAAAACAAACAATTTGACATACACAGGTTGTTGTTGCTGTCTTTTTGTGTGTGTGTTTTTTTTTAATCCCTTCAACAATAAAGCAAAATGTATTTTGTAGCTGCTGGACATTTAAATGCAGCAGCCTTTTATGGCACGGACAAGTGTTTTGTTTTCACATTTGACATCGTTACCAACAGCTGTCACATAAGAACGACACCACTGTGTCCTCACTGTTTGTTCTGAGCCATCAACCTGACTGATCATCAAAGCTGTAATGGACTCGTATCAGATAGACTAAACACGACCCAAAACACAGCGCGGTGCTCTGACAAAAAGCCCAGACTTTCTCAGCTATAATATATCAACCCAGTTAATTTTTTCCTCTGTGCAATTTATAATATTCATCCTTGCGGATGACTAACTTCACAGAACTCTTCCATTTTTCCAAAGAAGCAATTACCTGATGTCGTAGTATCTGTCACGTCTGGGGCAGTAACAGATTAAACTAATTTCAGAACTGACCTTGATTGTGGAAGCCTCATGCATTTAGGTGCTAAGTGACTAGCTTCTCCACGTATCCATTAATGAGGTACCAACAGCTAATTATGCAAAACAGGTGTCATAGTGGGAGACTCATCCACACATTGCTTGCAGTTTTCTTCCTTATGATGTTCTAGATGGGCCTATTTAAGGAAGTTGTATGCTCATCAAATCACCTGGAAAAATTCCTCTTTCTTTGCATGGACAATTGTAATATAATGAGCAATACACAAAACATTATGTTCCTTCAACAGGCAAATTGTAATACAGCAGAAAGCAAACATGGTGAAAAGGTGTATTGTTCTACAACGTCAGCTTTGAATTCCTGGATATGATGAGCGTGGTCAATGCTGTGGCACCAATTATAAGTGGGAGAAAAAAACGGCAGGCGCAGATGAGAATATGAACCATGGAACATCAATGGATCAGTGCACTCAGATGGGAAAATAGCCAACATTAATAAGAATAGCACTGAGCCATTAAACATTTAAAATTGCAGAGCCAGTTGAGAGGGACAAGCAAAGAATTTTAAGGAGGGTTATAAAGCTATCAGCCAAACCATGCATTCTGCCTCACTTAGTACTGAGACTTTCCTCTACCAAAGAACCCGAATATTCCATTGTGACTTCTTTGTAAAATGGGTTTCACATTTAATGTGCAAGAATAGCACTGCACAGAGGAAGGCCTTTGTGTTCAGTGGAAAAACGTGGCTGTACACAAACATAATAGCATGTGCAAGTGAAAAACTGTCTCAGATATGTCAAGTGGCATTTTAAACATTACTTATATCACTGCTTTAATTTACATGTTTTCTACCTTCAGATCGTGATTAGTGCTCAGTAGTTATCGGTGGATAAAAAAGTAAGCTGCCTTATTTCAACAGGTTCTTATACGTTTAGGTAAGTTATTGTATGTAAATAATACATGAGATTAAGTAATATCCAAAACAGAGAAAACAAAGATATTTTAACAGAGCAGAATTTGTGCTAAATTGCCCCTGTGCCCCCTGATTGCACTTTAGATATGGATGTAACATGACATGGATTTTCTTGCTTTGTAGTAAGCAGCATCTTGTCTCTACCACATTATCAGACACTGAACGGGTCATGTTGCTGCCGGTTCAGTTCCACTGTTGTCCACATTTCTCTCAGAGAAAGAGTCTGTGACACCACAGTTTGGGGTTCCATCTGCAGGTGTTGCAGTTCATAGTAAATGGTTCTCATATAGCCCTTTCTACTCTACCTGAGCAGTCAAAGCGCCTTGTACAACTTGCCTCATTCACCCATTCATTACAAGCACTTTTTTCTATGCTTTTTCTACCTAAGTGCTTTCTGCTTAAAATTCACATCTATTTATACAGCAAAGAATGCATTGGAGAACTTGAGGTTAGCATTTTTTTACCCAAGGATATTTGGCATGCAGACTGGAACAGCCTGGGATCAAACCACCAACCTTCCGTGCTCACAAAGTGATCTTCATTCAGTGTGCACTTGAATTCATCCCACACCCTCTCACCTTGTTTTTGTTTAATTCAAATAATGTGGCGTTTAGCTCATGTGATACCCTCTATGACTCTACTTCTTCATCAGATATCTCTAACACAGATAGTCCTATAACCTGGAGGCGTGCTTTAGACCTGCTGAAAATTGGATGTTGCCATGTCACAGCACGATGTGGTAGCCATATTGGTTAAAATTAAATTCTAAACTGGAACACCACTACCACATGACCACAAAACAATGGATGGAAGCAAGACAGTTCAGTTCACTTCTGAAAAGGCACACCATTGGTCAAGAAGAAAGCTTAGGAGGATGGGACCGACCGTGGGGGCGACCGTGGCTCAGGGGATTGGGAAGTTCATCTGTAACCAGAAGGTTGCCGGTTCAATCCCCCTGCTCTCTCTGTCCTGGTCGTTGTGTCCTTGGGCAAGACACTTTACCCTACCGCCTACTGGTGTTGGCCAGAGGGGCCGATGGCGCGATATGGCAGCCTCGCTTCTGTCAGTTTGCCCCAGGGCAGCTGTGGCTACAACTGTAGCTTGCCTCCACCAGTGTGTGAATGTGAGAGTGAATGAATAGTGGAATTGTAAAGCGCTTTGGGTGCCTAGAAAAGGGCTATATAAATGCAATCCATTATTATTAATATTGTGATGATCCTATATGCAGAAAATGAACTAAAGGTTCCAATCATGCTAGGTGGGTAAATTCTTTTCCTTCCATCCAGCCAGCACACACAACCAATCCCAAAGGCCTTTAAGGAGCTGTGAATCTCAGCAACTCCTATTTTTCTACTAAAACATTTGGTTTCAGCTTCCCACAAGGGCACATAACACCCACTTGAATTGTTTTTGTCTTATGAATTTTATCAAAATAAAAAAATTTATATAACACTAAACTTTTAACAAGCTGAGTGTTACATAAAAAGTGTTATTTTATAAGATGGTGGACTTTTACATGACAGTTATAAGCATAAGTAACAATGAGTGATCAAGACCGTTGCAGTGATTCGCCAAGTAGATAAAATAAAAGAGAAACTTTAGTTGACACCAAATAATGATGTTATACTGGCCAGCACGAAATATGTGCCCACTTTAAAACTGCTGCTTAGAATTTCATAATGTCTAAAACTTTACAATCTGAGGATATCATCAGTGACAGCTGTGAGCTCTGGGTCACCAGTATCTTTGTGTGTTTCTGTTCATCCTCTCTTTCTCAGACAAAAAGACTTGCATGATGCATTTATGCTGAAAAATGGTTCAAAAGTTGTACTTTATAAAATCCATATTTCCATCCATGTTGTTAGCCTGTGCAAAGCTGGCAGCATGAAATTTGTCTCACATCAACCATGTGGGCATGTGATGTGATCTGGGCTTTTTTGTGCCTCAGCCTTTTCTCCCAATTTCCCTTATTTAAGAATGACTTCTTGACATCTACCTTTCCTCTGAGACCATTTCTGATGAGGCCTCAGTGAACAGTAGATGGATCAGCAGAAGAGGCTGTAGCATCTCTCCGGTCTTTGCTGGATTTTTTTTTCCCTATTTCTAAAGGACATTCAGATACTGTTCAGTGGGTATTCTTCTTTTGTCCATCACTTGTGCAGTTTCCTCAGTTTTTTTTTAACGTCATGCTGCACACCATGCTGACATATGCCAGATTTTCAGCTAACAGAATCATCTTGTTGGTGCAGAAATACTATTTTATGTCTGTCAAACCATCTGTCTTATCTTTTGACATTTTTCCTAGATTAAACTGAAGAAATGGGAAACAGATGACAGGATTTTGGGACAGGCTGCTAGTAACAAAGTGCCTAAAGATACATTTTTGCTAAGTTTACTGTTATGTGTAGATACAACATGCATACCCTGAGTTAAATGCCATTTTTATGAATATTTTATAGGTCATCATTAGGGGACTTAAGAAACAAAGAAAAACCCTTTGAAAAAGTACAAGGGCTGGACTGAAAATGAGGCCTTCAGAACGCCTGCAGAACTGTTGCTCAAGATGACTTTAAAAATGACAAATTCTGGCTCCTTGAACAAAATGAGGGCTGGCTAAAGACGTCTGCACGGTACTGTATGTGTCAGTGGCTTTTTAATTCATCACCATGAAATCTGTTTCACCGCCCCAGGATAACTGTTAATAACTTTGTTAATCAATTAACTCTTTAAGCACCATGAGGGCATTTTTTAGTTGAGGAAATGCCCAAAATGCTGACATGCTGATATGCCTCAGCTTTTCTTTGTGTTTAATGCTATTTAGCAAATATAAACTAGAAAAATGTTGTGTAACCATGCCAAAAAGGGACAGGTGCTGGGCTGGGGGAAAAAAAGCAGACAGCAAAAGAAAAGGATCAATGGCTTTCACTCTGCAGGCCTCCTGTTGTGCATTGCACCAGTGGCACCACAGTGTGCGAGCCATTTATCATTTTCGTTTGTTGTTTGCTCAATGTAACTGTGATCAGATGCTAAATTAAAATTGGGGAACATAATAAACATAACATCTACCTAACAACATATTTACATTGTCACTGCAGGCATGATGGCATGCTGTGCAAGCTCAAAGTACAGCTTCACTGAAAAAATACTCTGGCCTCTTATTTATCCTTCACTGTCATAAGGACTCACCCTTTACCTCTTTGGAGTTGGCATGATCTCACTGTATGATCTGTTGTTTTCATAACAAGATTATATTCTGAATCTTCCAGAAAGCTTAACGGGATTGTAAAAGGCTTTAAATTATATTAAGGCTTTGGCTAAAATGCAGAGCAAGATCAATTTATTTATACTTAAAATAGATAAGAATTGGACACTATCTGCATACATATTTAATTAAATGTACTGAATTTAGTACAGCCTGAACTATGAATGATAAAAGACGGTAAAAAGCTGTTGGTGCTAAGATGATGGGTGCTTATCACCTCAACAGGGTTGCGCCCCCTCAACGTATTGAGAACTGGATGAGCAAAGAGCAAGTGACAGAACAGCAGTTAACGGAAATTACATGAATCATCAAACACTGAAAATGTACACTTCTCCCCTCAGAAATCCATGCAAAGCTTTTCAGGACGGGGTTATAATCACCACACCAGATCCTTTATTACATCAGAATGTCAAAGCAGCCAAGTGCTCTTCAAAACCCCCATTTAGACAATTCAGAAGCCCACACTCTCTCTGACTGCAACTGTGTGGGCTCTATGTAATGTAATGACAGTTGTGGTAACCTTTACATGTCATCTGTCTTGAACAATTTGTTTGATCTCCCCGCTCACTACAGTTCAAAAATAACATTTTTTTAAAAAATCCATTGGACTGATCTGAGAACAATCTGGTCCCGTGCTGAGTAATTAATGCAGTACGCAAAACGTTAAGCTTTTACTAACTCTTGCATTTCAAAGCGTTTTCTAAAACAGCGCCTGTTCCCTTTCAGCTTGGTCCCAGGGAATACAACAGGAGTCTATCAGTCTGGAATTGAGCACAGTCCATGAAAGATCAGACAACAGATCAATACTCAACATCCTTAAGGATGAGCCTGCTAAGACAAACAGAAAGCAAAGAAGTGCTTTGATATACAGGGAAGGTAGGAATAGCAAATCATCTCAGACAACAAGGCTAACAAGTCTACCCACCAGTGCTGAAAAGAAGATCAATGGGGATAAGGTACACGCTAGAATTTATTTTGAAACACATTTCAGGGGAAAAAAGAAAAAAATGCATTGAATGCAAAGACAAAGGATAACAAATGATAACATGAAATTGTACATGCGCACATGTATAGAATCTCTTTATAAAGGTTAACATAAAGGACCGTGATTAAAGTACACACCAGTGTTCAAAACAACTCAATCACAGATTACAAAATTACTACTGCAGTGATGCAGGTGCTGCACTGTGGGGCTTTTGATTATTTGCAAAACACAGTTCCAGGAAGCAGCAATGCTGTTTAGGAATGACTTACACCAGTCAGGGCGGAAAAGAAGATAAAGATTGGTATGACTATTTTGTACATCACATTGACTGTTAATAGACTTCTTTTTTTTCTTTTCAATTGAGTCTGGAGGGAGTGAGCCATTCAACCAAAATTGTCTGTGCATGGTTATTAACTAATCCTGTCTATTTCTGAGTCTCTCGTGATGGCAGTTTCAATTGGACAGCCCCACGCTGCACACTAGAGCACAAGAAGGAAGATCAGATCAGATTTGTGAGTTTCTGTAGTCTGTTGGAGATTTTTCTTTTCTTTTTTTCCCCCATTTGCTAGAACTCTTTTGACCCACTCGGGCAGTGAGAGGTAACTCAGTAAAAAGCCACTATTTCCACTCACTGATGCTTAAATCACTTCTGAAGAAGCATGTAATTTTCCAAGGTGGCAATGGACTAAGTAGGAAAAAGGCGGGTTTTAATGGGCAAATGCTTTCAGGCATCATTGAGTTCTGGTTTGCTTCCCCACAACCTTGGGGAAAGAGTGTGTTTACCTCACCATTTCAGCAGAGAGTATTTACATCAAACAACCTGCAGTGAATTGGATCAAACAATCTCCAAAACTTAAATTCATGAGCAATGCTCACCGGCCAGACTATGCATCAGGCATTGATTTTCAAGTTATTCTGGCATTACTGGAAGCAAAAATGTAATTAGTGTATTAGTGAATTAGTCATTGCATGGCATTCTGTATGATACATAGACACCAAAAACAAAACTGATGGCAGCGCACTTAAAATGTCAATGAACCCCAAAGAAATCTATGTGCTTGTTCTCTCAAGTTTAGTAATCCAAGGCTTTAAATCAACTACAATTTCTGTTGATATTTGTACCAATGGGTACATAATTTTGAGTTTAATCTGTAATATTTTGGTTGTGGTTGATTTGGTGGCAGCTGGTGGCAGCAGTAAGTGTTTATTTAATTGAGAATTTGGGGGTCACCAAACAGTTGTTGAGCAGCTGCTTTGACTGAGCGTCTGTTTATGACAGTCAAATAAAAAAAGCCAGGCAGCATTGTTTTCTCATACTATGTGCAAATATAATATGATTCCATGCCCACTGAGTGAGCAATTAAACAAGCAGTTCCCATGCCGAGACACGCTGTTTATTGTTCCTTAGGCAAATCTTTGTTTACTGCGACTGCTCCTTCTTATTCCATTTCTACCTGCAATATTTAAAACTAGTCAGCTGTCAAATGTGAAAAATGGCCATTTTCTTGTTTTTACATGAACTCCTATGACTGTTTCACAGTCAAAGTCAGCAGATTCCCCTTTGAAAATGCATCAACAACAGCAGAAAATGTTGCGTGTGTAGAAGCCAGTAGTTTTCAAAATGTGGGGTGGCCCCGCAGATCATAGATGAACAACCAGGGAAAAAACTATGGAATGAAACAAGGGTTTTTGTTGCAGTGCAGTGGCCTTTGTTTAACTGAACTATAATGTGGTCCATGTTACTTATTGTTCCTAATATAAATAAAATAAAATAGATGAACAATGTGATATGTGGTACATGAACTGTTTCTCCCTCTAAAGTGTGGCAAGCCAGAATAGTATTCTTATCTCATCCACATCTATCGCAACTGAGGTCTTCTGGTCCTCATCAGCTTCTATATCTGTTTTGCAGAACAGCAGCAGGACCCATGCATTGCCTTGGTATAGTCCGGACTTGATGATTGATGATGAATTGTAGGATTGCCTCTGATTTGGCCTCCAGTGTTGTCTTCCACAGTCCCAGTGAGTTCCCGATGAATGTAATTAGCACTGCGGTATCCATGTGTGGGGCATTGATTCGTAGACTTTCTTGTAGTTATTCCAGGCGGTGCTCAGATTTATCTGTCTGATCTAGTCCTGATATTCTGCTTTATGAACCTGGAGTTGGTGCTTTGTTCCGCTGATGTTATTTTCTAATGACTTTCTGAGCTGCACTCATGTATTGACTAATGTACTCAGCTGGGTTGCTTCTATGTTGTGCAGAGGCAGGTTAATGGTGGGTAGTTTAATGGTGTTGTACGCTTGTGGGGATCCTTCTATCCTGTGTTAGCCAGTATAAATATATACATATATACTTTTACAATGGTGTATGCACCTATCAACTGTGGTTCGCTGTATGCGCAAGTTATTTCTCTGAGGCAAGACCTTGAGCTTCAGACTGCTCTGAATGCTCGCTTTGGTTTACTTTTTTCAGCTTCTGGATCTGCATGATGTCAAAAATATAAATGTGTGCATCTGAGCAAGGCCTACCAACCTTGTGAGGTACATCTGAAAGTACATCAGGCAGGAATCATGCTCCTGCACATAAAAGGTCCAGCTTTTGCAACTACTTTTTGTCAAGTTGTTATATTTACCAAAGTGCTAACTAACTCAGATTTAGTTGTGTTTCTGTTAAGTTTTTCTTAGCTTCTTGTCTTGTCTCTCTGTAAACCATTTGTTGAATTAAACTCTCACAGCTTAAGAAATAAGGAGCCTACCCTGGCCCAACACCTTAATTCACTCCCCCTTCTGTGTTAATAAATCTACTAAACTTGACTCAGAGCCTTCAGTCCAAACATCTTGTTAACCATGACAACCAGAATAAAGTTGGTTTGAACAAAGCATGGCAAAAGGAGCTGAAATCTCTTGTTTCATACAGTGGATGAACTGAGTTGCTGCCCCAAGGCCCAGAATATCTAAACTAAGCACTGTATTTTTAAAAACTGTGAACCACATAAAGCTTCTCTAGTAGAGTCCAAAAATAAAAATCTGGAACTGGAAATGAGAACAATCTGTCTCCTTTTAAGAGGTGCTTAGAGCATCTTTGTAAGGTTGGAGTGGTTGTGGAGTAAGATGGAAGGTTTTTAACTCAGATGGTTGTAAGACAGACTCTTGGCCTGTCTGTGAGCTATGTATTTTTGCACTCCCAAGCCACAAAAAAAAAGAAATTAATAATAACCCTGGATGTTAAAAATACATCTTTTAAAATTCATTTAAATGTGATGCTACGGGATCTTTTACAAGTGCCTCTATGCGATGAATGGAGAGATGGAAAGAGCCGTCTTACTACTGCCATGGCACACCAAAGACATCGACAGTCACCTTGTACATATCTATGAGATGTTGATACACTAGGAAGGAGAACAGGCTGAAGTACCTGTTAAGTTTATGATAATCTGAACAATAAAAAGTGAGCCCGAACAGAAAGGTCCAAGAAGATCATTTATTTATTTATTGACTGAACAAGCAGAACGACGGGTGCCTAAACCACACTCTCAGCCCAAATACAAACAAATTGCTTTTCATTGTTCCATCTGATTAAATCTCCACCTGTTTGCCGCTCTTGTCCCACCTATGCACCATACACTCTGGCACCTGCACCTAACGCAACTTGGCAAAGCAAATTTTTTGGAAGATTACTTAACAACTGCAGCGTTGCTTCAGCCAGTCATTGTGCCACGGCTAAAGAAAAAGTGAACCCAGCTGTGCAGTGCTGCTTTAAACCTGTGTCACAATGACTGCCTGAGGGGTTTAATCTCCACTATATTTAATCTCCACAAAACATTTTCACATTTCAGTTTTTGTCATTTAACACCTCAGCTGCAGATTAATTAACTTTGTCCGTTACTGAATATCAAATAAACACTGTATATGCTCGGACATAGTAACCATGTGACACTGCACACCAAGGGAGCATGACTGAATGTGTTGATGTAATCAAAGGCAATATTTTAATTACAACTAAAGAGTCTTAAAGAGAAATGAACTCTATTCCTATCGACTTGAGGAGTCCCGTAGGAGGCCTGCTGCTCACTTTAAAAGTAATAGTTTTAATTAGTCATTATATCATAGTGTGAACAACTGTGTTAAAAAAGATATAATTACCATCTTCAATGAGTTGATTATGCTAATAATTGCATATGTGGAGGTTCACTGAGCTTTATTTTAATGGGTGTATAGAAAGTTCTAGAAGACTGCTGAGCACATTTGTCAAAATATGGCACCTTTGTTCCATTGATCTCCAGGAACCACTTCCTGCGGGAAACCTCGAGGCCCTCCGTAAATGTCTGACACTTGATCAATTTAAGCAGAGATTAAAAGAGACTTACAGAGTTCCGGTGAGACCTTCCAACACCTTATTTTCCATGTTACCTATAACAGGCAACAGTGTGCACTGGATTGTTCCTTTATGCAAAATACAGCCAATGATTAATGCGCGCTATTTGCATGGGGAAGTGAACATAGTAAGCTAATGACATTCAATAAATGAGCTCATAGTGAACTTACACCGTAATACCTGCATTAGCAATGCACGCAAGTTAATTTTGGTTTTGATGATTCTTTAAAAAACATCATTAAATTTGATTAATTGTGAATGCTGTGTGTATGCTCTGGTTTCACAGAGATAGGAATATTTACATTTACATTTCTGGACAATAATCTGCATTCTTGTCTTTTTTTTTCTCCTCCAAAACAAAACTTTTCAAAACTTTTCTGCATCCAGCTGTTGTGCAAAAAACAGAATAGTGACTCATGCAGTATTGCGTTCATTAATGTTTTTGCTCTAAAGCCCCAAATCATGTGCCTCACAATAAATGAGGCAGTTTACTTCCCTGGCAGCAACAAGAGAATAATAAGAAGAAAATCTGAGCACTGATAGCTACTGTGGGTCCAAACACATAAATAACGCCACATTTGCTTCATTAATTGAAAACACACAAAGTCTTTTGGACTTCTACCTCTGTGAGGACAATAATCTACATAATGTATTTCCTAGCCTTTCACATAAACTAAAAGAAATAAGCTCAGTGCTTAAGCAAGTTTTACCCTGGGACAACACTTTGAAGGTGTGTCAGAAACTGAGCATATGGTATCGCTCCCATACATTTCCCTATTATGCTGTTATTATGTTTTGCTTTTTAAAGATTGCTAGGAACTTTTCAAACTTTAGAGCTGTAGGAACTGTTGTGCAACTTTTCTGTTGAGATTTAATTTATAAATGCGAATGTGTCAACATTCGTCCATCCATTGAAGAAAAACTGTGTGTATGTGTGCATGGTCATGGGCTATTACTGCATCAAAAAGCTGCTGTCAGCTTAAGTTTTTTCTTTTTCTTTTTTTTTTTTTTTTTTGCCTGTCCCATTTGGTTCTTTAGCCGTCAGAATTGTTGTCTGAAGACCAACAAGGATACCAAATGGATTCCAACAAGGATACCAAATGGATTCCAACAAGGATACCAAATGGATTTGGTATCCTTGTCAGCTTAAGTTACTGCCTGTGTTACTCTCAAAATAATATTTTACTATATGCTAATATACCATATTTGCTATGTAAAATTAATATGCATACATCGCTCTTCTTAATGACAATATTACAGTTTTTCTGAAATGCCAAAACACAAAAGCCAATCCTCTAAACCAAATGACCAGTTGTCTAAACACATTTACCAAATCTTGCCATCATTTACCAATATCATAAACACATGTCACATGAAGACACAATTCACAGAACACAATCCTCCGTTGTCATAAATCTAACCACATTTTGCCTTGCTAAAACACAAGTTGCAAAAGAACTCTGCTCATATTCTCAAATGAAAGCTCATGTGATGCAAAATGCTTGCCACAGTCAGTCAATAGTTGAACACAATGAACACACCTGGCGTCAATCATTACACACAACGACTCAAAATTGAAGACACTTGTTGCTAATGCTGTGACCACATGTATAAAAGCAAGTTCAGAGTGCACAGTTTGCTGAAGATTCCAAACAAACACAATGGATGAAGGCAGAGTCAGGGGAAGAGGAATTTGATGCAGAGGAGGGAGAGAAGCTGGCCCTGGAAGAAGAGGAGCAGGCCAACGAGGAACAGGAGTTCAAATGAGAGGAGGAAGAGGAGCAGGCCGACGAGGAAGAGGAGTTCAAATGAGAGGAGGAAGAGGAGCAGGCCAACGAGGAAGAGGAGGAGGCCAACATGGGAGAGGAGAAGGTCCAGGAGGGAGAGCAAGACAACATCGCACCATCATTACGGACGAGATGCGAGCAACAGTCATTGACCATGTCATTGTCCATGGCATGACAATGGCTGAAGCAGGACTAAGAGTCTGTCCAAACTTGAGTAGGTTCACCGTGGCCACCATTATCAGGGCATTCAGACAACACAACAGGTATTGTACTCCATTGCTTTCTTTGTCACAATACAGTTTTACAAACCTGTGAAAGTAGTCTATTGGTTTCAAATCAGTTGTGACTGTATTGTAACACATGTCAATTGACAACACATGTTTCTTTCTTTAGAGTTGAAAGAATGCCACATAGAGGTGGGAGGGTTGCCATATTTACAGCGGCACAAGAAACCCTCATTCTGGATATGGTTCGTGGGAACAACCTCATCAGACGGAGATCAGAGACAAAGTCATTGCCGATAATGTCAACTTTGAGGGCATTGACGATGTCAGCTTGGCCACAATAGACTGAGTTCTCCGGTGCCAAAAGACGCGGATGAAACAGGTCTATAGGGTTCCCTTTGAGCGCAACTCTGCACAACACAAAGACCTACGTTACGAGTATGTGCAAGTAAGTATACATCCATGTTCACAGTACAGTTAGTGGACATACTGTGTTGCTCAGTGGCCTACATTACTTCTGGACAATACTGTGCTACCTGATTGACTGTTGTTCTGAACACCTGTGGACTTTCACATTTTCACAGAGGATATTACAGTTGGACGCGATGGCCAGACCTCATGAGTACCTCTTCCTGGATGAGGCTGGCTTCAACCTGCAGAAACGAAGGCAAAGAGGCCGTAACATCATTGGCCAAAGAGCCATCACTGAGGTCCCTGGCCAACGGGGGGGTAATATTACCCTTTGTGCGGCCATGGGTTCGGAGGGGCTTGTCCACCGGCATGCTGTCCTTGGGTCTTACAACACCCAACGTCTCCTCACCTTCCTAGAGGAGCTAAAAGACATCCTCCTGGACCGCCAACAACACCATCCTGGGCCCGCACATGACATTTATGTGATCATTTGGGACAATGTCCGCTTCCACAGAACAAACCAAATCAGAGAGTGTTTCACCGCCAACAGTGACCACTTTTTAAACGTCTGTCTGCCACCCTGCTCCCCTTTCCTGAACCCTATAGAGGAGTTCTTCTCATCGTGGAGATGGAAGGTTTATGACAGACAACCATACACAAGAGAGAACCTCCTAAGGGCAATGGAGCTGGCCTGTGTTGACATCCCAGCGGAGGCCTTCCAAGGATCGATTCGCCATTCCAGGGCGTTTTTCCCGCGGTGCCTGGCAAGAGACAATATAGCCTGCGATGTGGATGAGGTGATGTGGCCCGATGCAGCTCAGCGACATGATGCCGCACAGTGATTGTGGTGTGTGTGTGTGGTGTGAATAAAGTAAATAAAAAAACTTCACACCCTGATCATGTTTTCAGGAGTACTGTTGTGTGCAATAGATTCTGTTTTTGCATTGAGTTGTGTTACAGTAGTGTACGTACATGCAGGATTTTCTATAGATTTATACTCTTCATATGAAACTCACAAATCTAAATGCCTAATCCTCTGCAGAGATCTACGACGATCCGTTACTGTATAGTTTCTAAAAATATGCATTGGCAGTTATGAAACAATGAACCTTCTCACAAATTGAGCATTGTGTTTTCAATTGTTTTGCTGTAGTGTGTCATGATGTGTATAGTGTTTACATTTTTGAAAGCTTCGAGCTGCTCTTTTGGTGTGAAAGTTTGAGTTTTGCAGTGGGAAGGTGTGGTTGTGTTTATGTAGCTTTAGAAAAGGGTGTTGTGTTTAGACATTGGGGAACATGGTGGGAACGTTTGTGAAATGTGTTTTAGCATTTGAGAAAAACTGTAATATAACCTCAATTCCAGAAACTGGAATGCAGTAATTTCCAAATCTTATAGGTCCACATTTTATACACAGTCTTCTATAAAGACTTCTTCTATAAACTTCTATAAAAAGAGATAATATATGAAATGTTTAAAGTGAGACATTTAACTACTTCATGAAAAATATTAGCTTATTTTAAAGTTGATGGCAGCAACACGTTTCAAAAAAGTTGGGATGTGGGCAACAAAAGGCTGGAAAAACAAGTGGCAATAAAAGGAAACAGCTGGAAGAACATTTTGCAACTAATTAGGTTAATTAGCAACAGATCTGTACACTACTGAGTATTAAAAAGAGCATCTTAGTGAAGTAGAGTAAATATTCAATTCATTTCTATTATATAGCGCCACATCACAACAACAGTTGCCTCTGGGTTCTTTATATTGTAAAGTAAAGACTCTTTAATAATACCTGTGTAGGTTCTGAGTCATCCAACCTACAATAATCTGGACTGTACAATAAAGATGGACAAAGCAAAACTTAACTCTGAAAAAACAAACAAACAAACAAAAACTTACATCTTTACTATAAACAGATAAACGGAACAATTCATGGCAAATTTTCAGAGTAATGCTCTTCCAGGTAAAACTGCACAGACTGCAAAGACTTATCATCTATATTATTTAATATCAGCAGAAGATTCTGAGAATCTGGAGAAATCTCTGCGGACAAGAGATAAGGCCAAAAATCAATACTGGATACCTGTCATCTTTGGTTTGTGATCAGACACTACAGGGGACAAAGGTTTTTGAGGCATGTTGCTTCTGTCAAATCCAAAATGAGCTAACGTTTTCTCTGTTTAAACATTTGAACATGTAAGATTTCAAATCAATGAATACTGTATTTAGATTTTGCTTTCTTATCTGTTTTGCATTTCACAAAACTAGCAAACTTTTTGAATTGGGCATTGGAATTTAAAATTAATCCCCCATGTAAACTTGCATGCCAATAAATAGCTGAGAATTTAAATGCTAATGATTACTAAGCTCAGGAAAATTATGTTTCACGATTATTATCCAGTATCCACCACCTCAAACCCATCCATCCATCCATCCATCCATCCATCCATCCATCCATCCATCCATCCATCCATCCATCCATCCATCCATCCATCAATTTTTCCAATTGAGGGATGCAGTTGGGCAGGAAACTATGTCAGCTGTCATAGAGCAGCAGGCAGCATGCACAGGTCACCGGTCGATAGCAGAACTAACTCAGAGAGTCAGACAGCCATTCATGCTGACCTGCTGGTATGGACTCCTAAACTGAGGATGGCTGTTGTTTAATGATTTAGGAGTAAAAAACACAATCATGTGAGTCTGTTATGTCCTTGGCAGGCCTGGGTTTCTTTTCTTTTCATTCTTCTCTCTGTGTCACCTCTCAGGTGGACCAGTGGGCTGTCCAGTTTGCTGGCGTGCTGACCATTGCACCTGTTTCTCATCAACTCATCACACATGCAATATTTAAAGACCGGCACAAGCCTCCACACCGCCAGATTGTTGCCTCCTCAGTGGTGGTAATGAGGCTCTCTAGTGTTTTCTCTCAGCTCCTTGCTCCATGAAATGCCTTACCTTGCTCTCTTGTTTCTCTGCTAGTGAATAGCCAGACGTGAAGACAAATGGAAACCCCTGAATTTCGTTGCATCCTGCAAACTCAACTCACCTGCACTTGAGCCAGTTGCCACCTGCCAAGGAAAAAAATACCCACCAGTTTCTAAACCACTTGCCCACTCTCCCCGCTCACCTTTAAGCTCTCTCTGGATTTCTTTGGCCTCCAGCCTGGCAAAGAAAGACAAACACGCAAGTGTACCAAGATTCAAAATGACTTGAAACTATAACTCGGCTGGCTCTAACTTGTCCTTTCCTCTTCGGCAGAAATCCCTGCAAAGCTCCTGTAAGGAAACAGCTTACCTGTTCCCTCACCTGTTCAGAGATCCTGATTCTGGGATTTTCAAGTTTCCTGTAAATAAGCTGTTAAAGTCTTTCCGGTCTCTGGGTTCATATTTACTTTGTGAAAGAGTGAGACAGGTGGAAAAGTGACCATGCAAGGAGCAGAGGTAGTAGATGGAATTAAACAGCTAGGGTCAGCAATCCAAAGCAATGAACAGTGCATGAGAGAGGTGAAGAACAGAGTGAAGGCAGGGTGGAGCGGATAGAGAGAAGTATCTGAGGTAATTTGCAGAGGAAGGATAATGGATCTATTTGGCAAAGGATGCTGAAGATGGAGGAGCCAGGCAGGAGGAAATGAGGAAGACCACAGAGAAGATGTGATGGATGTAAGAGGACATGCAGAGGGTTGGAAATAAGGTGAGATGGAGGCAGATGATCCACTGTGGAGACGATCTAAAGTCAGCGACTGAAAGAAGAAGAAGAAGATTTATTGGTATTATGACACACCTGTCTTTGTTGTAGAGGATTGTGTCTGATCCACCCTCTCTGTCAGGAGTGATTAATATTTATGTATAATTCATGCCATCCCTGTTTTGTCTAATTGTAAATGATTATCTCTCTCTCTTTCTCTCTCTTTTTCTCTTTCTCTCTTAATTTGGGGAGACATCTATGATCCCACGAAGTAAATAGTTAAACTGAAACTCAAAAATCTGGAAGAAACAAATTCAGCTCATGTCAATGTTTTGTCAGATTAGGAGGTGGCTGCACACACTGTTGGAGTCACTGTCGTCTGGTACCGATTTTCCAGAACACAGGTGATGTGCAAAGGTGTATTAACTACAAAAAAAGCATGAGGAAAAGACAACGATCACACGTTTACGTAGTAAAGGAGGAGATGCACAGAGTTGGTGTGACAGAGGAGAATCCTAGTGACGGGGTAAGATGGAGAACATGATCTGCTCTGGTGACCCCTAAAGGGAGCAGCTGAAAGAAGAACAAGAAGAAGAGTCAAATGTATGTGCTTCTGATAAATTAAGCCCATGAACCATGTGATGATGTAATGTAAAACTAGTTTTGTTTTTGTTTTTTTAAAGAATGAAACATCTCTTTACCATAACTTTTTGTTTGGTTTTTTTGAAGTACTGACTTTGAAGGTTTCTCTCAGCAGGTGTGAGATTTTTGGGGCAGTGTGAGATTGTAAAAGAAGCTAGAAAGAAGCCAGATGCCCTGATAAAGTGGTGCCCTATGTGAAGACAGGGCCTGGGCGGGGGGAGAGATCAAGCCATGTCTAATTCATAACAGCCTTGTACAAGTTTTCTGTTGAGATTTCAACTGACAAAACTTGGACAGAGATTCTCTTGAACTGATATATAAATAAAATGTGAAGGCACAGATCAAACCATGTCCATGACAAACTCATAACAGCTGTGACACTCTTGATGTCCATCCATATACTTCTTCTATTTATAGAAGTACTATTTGTTCACCAGTGATTTTGCATGTAACTGGATATCAGTATATCCATCCATCAATTTTCTTAACCACTTTTATAATAAAGGACTTGCAGAATGTATGACCCATCCATCCATCCATCCATCCATCCATCCATCCATCCATCTTTTCATATACTGATGAATGGATGGACCCGTGGCATCAGCACAATAACTTAAAATGTGCCAGATTTTAGTTAAACTGGTAATTTACATCAACTGTTCACATGTTCACAACTAATTTTCCCTTGTGGGACAATAAAGTATTTGAATTGAATTGAATTGAATTGAATTGAATTGTTTCAAGTTTGCAATCTTTGAAACAGTTTGAATTGTATCATAAAATTGGGAGTTTATTTATTACAATCAGTAAGTTATTCCAGTATCTAACTCCCTTTACTCACCGCACAGTTTGTGCAAATGTAGCTCATCAATAAGACAGGAAAAAAAAAATCATTGGTGATTTTGTCTTATATTGATTTCAAGACAGAGCAGAATACCATATGTCGCTGAATTCAGCATTGCTGACATTTTGCTATCTGTTCAACCCTGCTGTGGACTGTAAGTATGATTTGAGAGACTAATATTAAAGTGCTTCAATTTAACTTTACTTATACTGCTACATAAATAATTGCCTCTCCAAGTGGGACTGACAGATTGGAATCTAATTCTGTTTTTTATGAAAAGATATCATGCCTCAGAGGTGTTATTTTGCACTGGCTTTTTTTAAAAAAGGCTGTCTTTTTTTGATATTCACTTTTTAGTTTAATCTTCAGTTCTTTTCATTGCTGGAACTGTACGGCACTGAACCGAGTCCTTGATAAATAATAAATGAAAATTATTGTCAGGTTTTAAAACCTAGAACTTGCAGACCCCTTTCCTTTTTTCTTGCAAATAGTCGCATGGATAGTCAGATGCCAAAAACCTAGGCAAGTGTTTGGCACATTAAGACGAGCAGGAGATGAGCAGGGAAGTTAAGGCAGGCACATGGGAAAGAGCTAGAACAAGGAATAACCGAATACAAGAGCAATACATTCGAAATCTGCCTCGACGTTGATGCTGCACTGAAAGAGTGGCGAGAAGTGAATGCTGAAGCAGCTGGAATGGAGAGGCAGAGAAAAAAAGGACAAGTTGGCACTCGAGGCGCAGGGACCATGACAATTACAGTTCAGTCGAACTGAAATGTAGGGGGGGTGGATGATTGCATCAGCCAAATGCTTTAAGTCTGCTGTGTGATTCGAGTTTATTCCTTTATACCTGCAGTGAGCATAAATGACATTTTTACAGCCTGTTGAAAATTTAGAGTTAATGTAACAGACACATTTTTACACAACTTATTAAATCTGACTGGGCATCCAGTTCGGATTTTCTGCAGCAGTAAAAGTTAAACAAGCTGTACATTGGGGAACATTAAATCCACCTCTAATACCTTCCTGAGGTTGACTTTACCGAGGCCCCTTTATGTTACTAGAAACAATAGCTGTCTGGTACTTTTACTTTAAAGCTATGTGGCATGTGGTTGGGGATCAGCACCACCCACATTATTTATAACCCCTTAAAAAAGTGACTCCTTGAATAGTTTTTATAGCAACAAAAGCCAAAGTTTGTATAAAATCTGAAGGTCCAGAGGAAGAAGCTTCCATAACCCACCAGCCTCCATCCATCCTCATCCGCTTTATCCGAAGTCGGGTCGCGGGGGCAGCAGCCTAAGCAGAGAAGCCCAGACCTCCCTCTCCCCAGCCACCTCCTCCAGCTCATCCGGGGAACACCAAAGGCGTTCCCAGGCCAGCCGAGATATAATCTCTCCAGCTGTCCTGGGTCTGCCCTGGGCCTCCTCCCGGTGGGACATGCCCGAACACCTCACCCAGGAGGCGCCCAGGGGCATCCTTGTCAGATGCCCGAACCACCTCAACTGGCTCCTTTCGATGTGGAGGAGCAGCGGCTCTACTCTGAGCCCCTCCCGGATGGCCGAACTTCTCACCCTATCTCTAAGGGAGAGCCAGCCACCCTTCGGAGGAAGCTCATTTCTGCCGCTTGTACCCGCGATCTCGTTCTTTCGGTCACTACCCACAGCTCGTGGCCATAGGTGAGGGTCGGGACGTGATCGACCGGTAAATTGAGAGCTTCGCTTTTACACTCAGCTCCCTCTTCACCACGACGGACCGGTGCAGCGTCCGCATCACTGCAGCCGCAGCACCAATCCGCCTGTCGATCTCCGGCTCCCTTCTCCCATCACTCGCGAACAAGACCCCGAGATACTTGAACTCCTCCACTTGGGGCAGGAACTCATCCCGACCCGGAGTGGGCACTCCACCCTTTTCCGGCTGAGAACCATGGCCTCAGATTTGGAGGTGCTGATCCTCATTCCCGCTGCTTCACACTCGGCTGCGAACTGTTCCAGTGCGAGCTGGAGGCCCCCACCGATGAAGCCATCAGAACCACATCATCCGCAAAAAAGCAGAGATGAGATTCTGAGGCCACCGAAGTGAAAGCCCTCCGCCACTTGGCTGCGCCTAGAAATCCTGTCCATAAAAATTATGAACAGAATCGGTGACAAAGGGCAGCCCTGGCGGAGCCCATCGCCCACCGGAAACAAGTCCGACTTATTGCCGGCAATGCGAACCAAACTCTTGCAACGGTTGTATAGGGATCGAATGGCCCGTAACAGTGGGCCAGACACCCCATACTCTCCCAACACCTCCTCACAGGACACCCCGAGGGACACGGTCGAATGCCTTCTCCAAGTCCACAAAACACATGTAGACTGGTTGGGCAAACTCCCATGCACCCTCAAGTATCCTCGAGAGGATAAAGAGCTGGTCCAGTGTTCCGCGACCAGGACGAAAACCGCATTGTTCCTCCTGTATCCGAGGTTCGACTAACGGACGAACTCTCCTTTCCAGCACCCTGGCATAGACTTTCCCAGGGAGGCTGAGGAGTGTGATCCCCTGTGGTTGGAACACACCCTCCGGTCTCCCTTCTTAAAGATGGGGACCACCACCCCGGTCTGCCAGTCCAGGGTACTGCCCCTGATCTCCACGCAACATTGTAGAGGCGTGTCAACCAGGACAGCCCTACAACGTCCAGAGCCTTCAGGAACTCGGGGCGGACCTCATCAACACCAGGGGCTCTGCCACCGAGGAGTTGTTTAACTGCCTCAGTGACCTCGACCCCAGAAATTGGCGGGTCATTCCCCTCATCCCCAGACTCTGCTTCCTCCTCGGAAGACGTGTCAGTGGGATTAAGGAGGTCCTCGAAGTATTCCTTCCACCGTCTGACAATTTTCTCAGTCGGCGTCAGCAGCGCACCGCCAGCACTATACACAGTGCAGGTAGAGCACCGCTTTCCCCTCCTGAGGCGCCTGACGGTTTGCCAGAATCTCTTCGAGGCAGTCCGAAAGTCTTTTTCCATGGTCTCTCGAACTCCTCCCACACCCGAGTTTTTGCTTCAGCCACTGCCCGAGCCGCATTCCGCTTGGCCTGTCGATACCTGTCAGCTGCCTCTGGAGTCCCACAGGCTAACCAAGCCCGATAGGACTCCTTCTTCAGCCTGGTGGCTCCCTTCACCTCTGGTGTCCACCATTTGGTTCGGGATTACCACCACGGCAGGCACCAACCACCTTGCGGCCGCAGCTCAATGCAGCAGCTTCGGCAATGGAGACGCTGAACATGGTCCATTCGGACTCAATGTCCCCAGTCTCCTCGGAATGTTGTTGAAGCTCTGCCGGAGGTGTGCGTTGAAGATCTCGCGGACTGGGGCCTCTGCTAGACGTTCCCAGCACACCC
Organism: Oreochromis aureus; assembly: GCF_013358895.1. NCBI lineage: Eukaryota > Metazoa > Chordata > Actinopteri > Cichliformes > Cichlidae > Oreochromis > Oreochromis aureus. The sequence goes on along the minus strand of NC_052958.1, from coordinate 29,613,018 downwards.
TCACTACGCGTTTAGGTGCACCGGGTCTGTCCAGCGTCCTCCCCGCCACCTGATCCAACTCACCACCAGGTGGTGATCAGTTGACAGCTCAGCCCCTCTCTTTACCCGAGTGTCCAGAACATATGGTCGCAGGTCTGGTGATACGATTACAAAATCGATCATCGACCTGCGGCCCTCGCATCCTGGTGCCACGTGCACTTATGGACACTCTTATGTTCGAACAAGGTGTTCGTTATGGCCAAACTGTGATTTGCACAGAAGTCCAGTAACAAAACACCACTGGGTTCAGATCAGGGAGGCCGTTCCTCCCAATCACGCCCCTCCAGGTCTCGCTGTCGTTACCCACGTGAGCATTGAAGTCTCCCAGTAGGACAACAGAGTCTCCAGGTGGGGCACCTTCCAGCACCCCCAGGGACTCTAAGAAGGCTGGGTACTCTGAACTGCCACTCGGCGCATAAGCGCAGATGACAGTCAGGACCCGTTCCTGACCCTGAGGCGCAGGGAACAAACCCTCTCATCCACCGGGAAAAACCCCAACGTGCCGGCAGCAAGCCGGGGATATTAGAATACCCACCCCAGCCCGCCGCCTCTCACCAGGGGCAACTCCAGACTGAGACAGAGTCCAGCCCCTCTCCAGGAGACTAGTTCCAGAGCCCAAGCCATGCGTGGAGGTGAGCCCGACTATATCTAGCCGGTACTTCTCAACCTCACGCACTAATTCAGGCTCCTTCCCCACCAGAGAGGTGACATTCCATGTCCCTATTGCCAGTCTTGGCAGCCGGGATCGGTCCGCCAGGGCCTCCGCTCCTGGCCGCCGCCCGACACACATTGCACCCGACCCCTATGGCGCCTCCTGCGGGTGGTGGGCCTGCGGGAGGATGGGCCCATGTCTCCTCTTCGAGCTGTGCCCGGCCGGGCCCCATGGACTAAGGCCCGCCACCAGACGCCGCTCGCCCTCGGGCACCCTCCCGGGCCTGGCTCCAGGGCGGGGCCCCGTAACCCTATCCCGGGCAGGGTAAACTGTTCCCTCGATGTTCTTTTCATACGGGTCTTCTGAATCGCTCTTTGTCTGGTCCCTCACCCAGGACCAATTTGCCATGGGAGACCCTACCAGGGGGCAAGAGCCCCCAGACAACATAGCCCCTGGGATCCCTGTGACACACAAACCCCTCCACCACGATAAGGTAGCGATTCACGGAGAGGCCCACCAGCCTGATCATGCTTATTCAACATCAGTTAACATTGTATGATTTCAGCACAATTTGTTGCATTACCGCCAAATCAGCGCTAGTTAGACTCGTGAGAGATTTTACAGCTCTTCCCTCCCACTCCTGTCATCTGCTAACACAGGGGGCAAGCAATTAAGCTCCACTTTGGAGAGAGGTTATCTCAGAATCCATGACACGAGCACAGCAAACGGAGTCCCACTGCAAGGCTACGTAAACAAGACGTGCCGTGGGATGTTTGTTGCCTGTTAGGAAGCAGCTATCAGCGCATGCAGTAGGGGGACTGAGAGAGACCCTTCCTCTCTCACTGCCACGAACAATACAGATTAACCTCAACAACACCCATGGCTGATTAAGAGGCTCTGGAGGGCTCAACTGTCGTTTTTGGGGGGTGACTGTTGTGGTGGAAGACATTCCAAAAGGGCCACATTTTAAAAGCCTAAATAATGATGAGCGAACCTGTGGCCTTCTCATTACTGCCTCCTGTGATTGTGTGGAGATGTGGAGCTGCGCAGCACAGCAGCGGGTGCCTACGCCGTTATCTAACGCCAAGATTGGAGCAATTTAGATCCAATCTCCCTCTCAGAGCTCTGACCTATTCCGTTCTCAGTCGGGAGGATATTCTTCCTGCTGGAAATAATGAATAGATCATTTCCATTGGTTTCCCAGCGCCCAGTGGTAAGGAAACAACATCATCTAAGTTCCATGCTTTGGAAAATTATTAAAAATTGCTGGTTCTCAGAGTCGGTTTACAGTCAGGAGCAATTTCCTATTTGTTTTATTTTACATCATATGCTCTATCTTAAGTTTCCATTTACAGCTCACATTTAGGTTTACTTACTTACAACTGACATTTACATTTTGACCGGTGTTTGACCCAAGTTGATGCCCTCCCTCCCTCCACGTGCTGTGCTACCAGTTGTACATGTTTGCCTGTTAAAACTCTTTTGCCAGTGTCTGACAAATTTTTCATCTTTTCCAGAAAAGAATAAATACAAAACTGCTTTTACAGTAGTAGCTGAAAATTAATTTTCAAGAAAATGTGTAGTGCAGAATGGTATCTCTCCTCGAAAACTCTAATAGAATAAAAAAATGCAGAATATAGTTTTCATTATTGAAGTAACAACAAGAAAAATGGCACTGTAAGCTTTTTCTGCGGGTCTGTTCTGAAGGAAGGTGGAAGCGTCGTGCTGGCTGATAGTTGTTTTGCCCACATGTGGTAAACTACCTGGGCCAAACCACACAACAGGAACACTCAGCACAACTGTCATTTTTTGCTCAGCAGTCAATCCCCCCCTGCACCCCAAACCAACCGACCAACCACCCACGCACACACTCACACCCACACACATAAACGTGTCACACCTCGGGATCAAATTTTTTTATTTACTGCTTGACCCTCAGTGCTGGCAAAAAACATAATTTGCTGTCATAAACATAAAGCTATATAAAATCAAAGATTAATTGACTAAAATAAGTTGTTAAGGAAAAAATGTTTTGTATAAACTTTATGTATACCAATGAAGTAGATTTCATTTCACCAGATTACATTAAATTTTACATTTTACATTGCACTTAACAGATCCACCAAGAGGAATAAACAACTTACAGCTGCTTATATTAAATATTTGTATTTCTAAACAAGAAGAATATTTTTTTAACTCTACAATTATCCTTGGAATCAGAAAAAGAAACACTGCACTCCAGATAAACTGGAAAATGTTTAAAGTGTGACTGCTGCTTACATTCCTCTAATTCTGTATGTGAAAGACTAAAACAGAAACAAATAAAGTAAACGTAGCACTGGAGAGTAATTGCTAGAGTTTTTTTAATCACTGTGCAAATCTGTTGTAAATATATTTCTCAAACTGCACATGCTTTGACACTAATGTGCATTACTAATGTTTTCAGTTCTAAATGATCTTATTCAGCACTAAATCATTTTCATTTGATGTGCTTATACACTCAAACCATGCAGTTAAGGGTTGTAAATATACAGGCTCTTTTTATATTAAAAATCCACAAATATTTGAGAAAAAAATGTGTTTTTGTTATGATGAACCCTGGCTTATGAGTGGTGCACTTTGTATGCTCTCCATCTACCACCAATTACCTGCCCTCTTGGCCAGGCCTCTCTTGAAAAAGAGATTCTTAATCTCGACGAGTCTTTTCACCTGAATAAATAAAGGATATATAATAAGCTCCTGCTAACTCCTGCTAGCTCACAAATGTAGCTTTCATTTATTCAAATGAAGTATTGCTTCTGGTCACCGATTACATTGCCATCACAACATAATTAGGAAAGAAAGTCAGTTTTTCATTTTCTGAAAAGACATGGTTGGGAAAACATCTACCGGATGATTTTAATTTTTGCTTGCAATTTCTTTCACAAATGGATTTTGAAGAAAATTACAATTGAAAACTTCTGATTTTTTCTAAACCATTTTCACGCTGCTGTCTCTCCCCCAGATCTCATTTAGGAAATTGCAGAGTTACACCTTGTTATAACAAATTACCAAAACTAATGAAATGAAAGTAAAAAATCTCCATGGATACCTTCAGCAGGAGATGTACAGTACAGATAGAATCCATGTAGACGAACATGAGCCCATGCTACTGTTATATTCTCCCCCTCTGTATCAAACACATTCATATAAGCAGCACCTGGTAAAGCACAAACAGGACTTTTAGTTTAATCCACAGTCTGTTCCCAGCTGTGACAATTCATCTACCAAGGAAGTCACATGGGGCTCTTCTTTCCTCTATCCAGAGTAGTCAGGGTGAGTTCTACATTTTAATTTTAATTTCAATCTCTGAATTTTAAGGCACTGTATGTTGAATGTATGTAAACAGATCTATACAGATGGCTGGCAAATGAAAGGAAACAAAAACTTACCTAGAAAGCAGCGACTGAAAACTTGAACATTTATTAATAAGAATAGCAACAGCAAGCACAAAACAGCCATGTGCTGCTAATTGAGACGTGCTCTGCGTTTTGAACTGAACTGGGGTGTCTGGGTGCATGTATGCATTACAGAAGGAGAATCAGCCACTGCCAGTCTCCAAGGAGAATACTGTTATAGGGAATGATTTATGAGAGTCACACCAAATATCACAGCATGATGTAGAAATCCCATGCAGAAAAAAAAGAGGCCACTGCTTTGCCATGACCTCCAATGTATCTTTCGGTAACATTGTGGCATTTCATTTAAGACAGTTATCCAAGGGTGCACATACTGGGGTGCAAAGCGCAGCAAGACGTTGGGTCTGTCACTCCATATGCGATTGGAAATGCACAGTTGCAGACAGCTACACATTCCACAGCTTCGCCCCTGTTCTCTTGGGTCTCTTCTCAAAAAGAGAATCAACGCAAACAAAAAGGGAGCTCCCTCCCTCCCTCCCTCCCCCACCCACCCATCAACACGCCACAAAAATAGAAAACACGATTATTGAGGCTTTTTGATTTTCAATACAAGAGCTGACACTACAGATGTAGCCATTACAGAAATACCACTCTTTTAAAAAATGTATTTATTTTTTTAAAAGACAGTGCTCGTAACTGCGGATTCTTGCTGCACTGTTGCTCAGGGGAAAATTCAAATTTTGTTCCTTTTTTCAGCTGTCAGAATGCACAAGAGACAAAACCAGCTGAAGGAAAGATGAGAGACTTCTGTTGAACTGTTCTTGTTCTGATTTGAGGACATGCTGGCTGAAGCTGCACGATGGGGGTCTCAGTTCATATATATATATGTATGTATATACAACTATATACTTTAGTAGATTGCTACAATTGTTTCTGACACTCTCATATCCATTGCTGTTATTTAACATAAACACTGCTTTAAACACTGACATGGCGCTGAGCTGAAGTGCAGTTAGAAAAGCAGGACTGGATGGGAGATGTGGCAAGCGTTTGACCGCTTTGGTGAGCGTTCATGTCGCATTCCTCTTCACATTAAAATACCCAGTCACACAGCATCAACAGATGTTCTTTTAGTGCATTGATTCCTATTTGTAGTGAGAAAATGCAGTCTTAGTCTGAAAAGAGACCCACCCACCCCCACCACACCCTTTTTAGCAAAACACAATGCAGATTTCAGAATTTGGTGACATTTATTAAAAAAACAAAACAAAACAAAACAAAAAAACCCCCCAAAAAACATTAATATACACTGGTCAGGAGAAATGTGAAGTTCCTGATTCTGTTTTCCTCAAATTACTTGCAGGTATGTCTGACAGACAAACCATCTCTGGTTTCCATTAATGTATCAATTTAAAGCTCTTTAAAATCAGAGTACATCAAGTCTGAAAGGCATTAGCAGCCTCAAAAAGGCCAAAGAAATGATAAGCAAAACATAAGCACTGATGTATATTCTTCCACAGTAATTAAGAAGTAGCTTCCAGTGCTCTTTGAAGTCATATAAAAAAGGCTTTATCAAATCATCAGGTCCACAAAATCTGAGCAAATGTTCATTAAAAAGTAAAGTTCTCATTTTACAATCTGGTTCTTTTTTTTTTTTCTCAGAGAACTTAATTAGAAAAATATCCAAGTAGAGTCAAAATTGACTGTCACTCCTGGGCTGAATGCTTTTGATATTACAGGCAAATTGTGTTTTCTAAGTACTTTTATTCCAGTAATTTGATAGTGGGAAGAAAGAAAGTTCAAGCTCCTTAAATGTCAATTTTAATTATACACAAAACAGCATGCACAATGCATATTACATATTTAAAGACAAATTCAACACTTACCTTTGTTTTTAGTTCACAGTATGAGGGCTGACAGGTGGACTACTTGGACAAAATTGCATCGACCACATGCTGGTTGTCCTTGTAAATCTGTGGTGTCAGTCCCTTTCCCCTGTGAAATAAAGTGTACAAAACTATTATATGATAAATAATTGTGGCTGTTATGATTACAGTTAGCTACAAAGTTGTTATCTCACAGAGAATTTACTCCAGCCTCAGTTTTTGGGTTCATAGCCCCAAACCTTTGGTTTGGTCGCACTGTTTGCAACTCTGTGATTGCGTATACACACATGGTAGATGTTTTGCTTTAATAAATACATACATACATATAATCTCTGACAAACTCACTGTATGTTATGCTTCCAGTAATAAATATAGTGGTGGGGACCAAAAACCTTTAAAAAAAAGAAGCAGAAAAGAGTGGGTTTAAATTTCCTAAATTGAATTGAAAACAATCTTAATTTCACAGTGACTACTGGTTGTAAGAAGTTTACCATTACAAACTTAGCTTGCTATTTTACTAATAGGCCTCCAGAATTAATCACAAAAATCGTACTGAAAATAATAAACTATTGTTATTTTTTATTAATTAACACTTCATCAACCAAATTCCAGTGTTAGAGAAAGAAAACAACACGAGCTGCAATCAAGCATTTGTGATAAGTAGCAATGAGTCTTTCACATCGCTGTGCCCCACTCTTTTTTGTAGAAATGTTTGAATTGGTTGTTTTAAGAAAGGCTCTTTTAGTTTAATGCCAGATGTAATGGGACGCAAACTTTATAAAACTTCAGTTTTTGTAATTTTGGTTTGTCAGTCCACAGAACATTTTCTTACAAAAATCTTGGGAATCATCCAAGATGTTTTTCTATCAAATGTGAGATGAGCCTTTCTATTCTTTTTCACCATCTGTGTTTGTTGCCTTGGAACCATATCAACCATTTTTACCCAGTCTCTTTCTTATTGTTGAATCATGTTAACCAAGGCAAGTGAGGCCAGGCTCGCAGTTGTCGGTTCTTTTTGACCTCCTAGTCTTTGATGCACTCTTTGAGTATCTTTGGTATAACTGTTCCAAGATTTCTCCATTTTTTGGCTAATGGTTCCTAACACGTTACCCAATCCATTTCAATATAGATATTCTGCCTATTATTTTTTATTTTTTTACCATTGAGCTCTATAGCTATCTATCTATATCTATTTGCATAAGTAAATAAACTTTGCTTAATCATTACTACATTTGTGCTCAGAGTGTGTCACAGTGTTTGTCTTCCACCATGCGAGGAATGTTGCATCAGTGTTTCAATTTTCTGTTTGTCATCTTTTCATCATTCGGTGGTTGTTATTGCAAAGCCATAAATGAACATCCTCAAAACTTGGGTGGCTGAGATATAAAAAATATGTGAACAATCCAGGAACTTTGCCAAAAGATTCTCGTAATCAGTTTCTACTCTATTGCACCATCTGTTAAAGTCAACAATAATTAGCTCTAGAATTACCGGTGAATATATAAAGCTCTTTTCATCCCACGTTGCGATGATTACTTTACTATATTTTCACTTTTTAATGTTACCAGTGCACATCTGTAGAAGATGACCAGGGAGAATACAGGAGACTCCAGAGATTTTCTTTCTGAAGATGAGAATACATCATTTAAACAGAATCTCATTTAGGCTTCAAACTCTGAAGTTTGTAGAAAGAAATAAGCTGTTTTATGCCAGCCTGCAGATGAGCCCAGTTAGGTAACCTGAACAACTGCAACAGATGTCCATATACTGCACACTATAATACAAGATGCTCGAAATGAAACAAAGCAAAACAAAAAAGACATATAGGTTTAAATTCATTACAAGTTGAAAATATGCACATATGTGTACACATGGTTAGACTGTAAGACATATGGTTAGTTAATATCAGAAACCAAAGCTGGACAGGTGAGCAGTTGTTTTCCTCATTTATATTTATTCATTTCTTAAAGAATAATCACAGCTCGCTACAAATTTCCACTCTGTTGTATTTCAACTACTAGTTCTATTGGATATTAAATTATACATAACACTGCAATCACTAAAGCAATTACTGAGATCTGGCAATGGGGCAACAACAAATTAGGTCCAACTGAGAAAAAAACACTATCAGGCATGTCACCATCAGCCTCTTGGTTTTGCACACATGGTTTTTCCTGTGCAATAAAACATTATTGCGGCATCTCTTTTGGAGCAATGCCATTATATTTTACAATTTTACCCTTTACTTTACTGATGAAACTATAATAAAGCCTTAAAAAGGTAAATGGATCTCTAAAAATGAACAACAAGTTGAAAACGCCGACGCCTGACGAAAAAACAATAAGAAGAAACCAGTTACACGGTCCAATTTTGCAGTAACTAACAGTGAGACTAGTAAGACCACCTAATTCATGTGCATGATTTAATGCTATAGTTCCAGCATGACTTCCACCTGTGCACCACTGGGTTCACCAAGACTTGGTTAGATTTGAAATCTGCTACTTTCGTCCAGTAATTGCCTGTTAGGAAGAAGACCTTTTTAAAATGTATTTTCACTTTATACACTCCCACTCACTTTCCTGTTTTCTACAGTGGTATGGTGGTTATATTCATGCAAATGAGCAGCAAAAATGTATTTTACATTATATTTGAACACGGTTTCTTCGCCCGAGGAGAACACAATGAAATGAAAGTTAACTCAACTTAATTTCTACTTTAGTAGGTCCATTTTTCTTGAAACAAATGTCATCTATTAAATATATTGCAAAAAATTTACCACTGTGCTTGCTGCAAATTACTGGGGTGAAGAATGATGGAAGACATCAGCGCTATCAACCTTCAAAATGACCTTCACAAACAATTCTCCACTTGCTTCCTCAGAATATACAAAATAAAGTTTTCCATGCTGAGAAAGTGCTCCTAGCAACACACATTCTGTAAAATTGAATAACTTTTTCTCTATAAATATTCAATCAGATTTCATAAATCAACAACCTTTGTACTTATCATTCATCACTAATAAAGCCTAATCACAGTTAAGTTGGGAAGATAATTTTGAATGACACATTTGACAGATATTCTATTTCTATTATTAATGTTGTATAAGCAATTCTTTTAACTTCACTGGCTTTTCCCCCCAGATGGCTTTATTTAACTGTTTAAATTCTCATCCTAGCTATAAAAATACATTTAGATAACTTTAATCTTCAATTTGTAATTTGATTGAATAATGATAAACATTTATTGGAACATGGCATATGACGGAAACATCAGTCAAACTCAGGAAATATCATGACTTGGACTAATTTAGTTTAGACTTCCAGATCTGTTGATATCTTTGCAGAAAATGATTTAATTTGATGAAACTCAGGTGACCTTCTTTCAATATCCTCTTGTTGTGCTGTAGCCCATACTGTAAATTCTCAATGCTGAGTCTGTCAGTGAACACGGGCCTATTTGAGAGTCTGTTGGTGTGCTGTGTGGTGGTGCTAGGTCTTGGCAGATGCATGGGATGGTGAAGGGCTCTCACAGAGGTGATTAATCAAAGCTGACATTTGGATGGAAATGAGCTAAGTTGGAGGGCTCATCTCAGTAATAACAGAGTGCTGCAGAGCCATTGTCCAATATACGGAATTTAACTTGCATGAAGTATTGCAGTGAAGCCATAACTGCTTTATGTCAGCCATAATATAAAAGAAATATTAGTCCAAATAGCTCATTGGCCGTATTAAATATACACTCAAATCAATTAAAGTCCAAGTTTTATTCAGAAACTCAAAGTCTTAATTATCATAAAATATTTCAACTGAATAAAAAGATGGACACTCTCTCTACCAAGTCATTATTAGCAACATTTTCACCGTTGAAAATCTAATTGATCAGAATAACAATTAAAAAAGGTTTTTCAGTATAAAAGCAAAGTAACATGAACTTAATAGATGCAAAGTTTTTTCCTCAGGGTCACTTGCTGATTTACTGATTTTTGTTTTTCGTTCACTTCTCAAAGCAGTAATCTGTAGATAAATAACAGATGGGTATACATTCAAGGATTAGATACTTAATTCACATTATAATAACTGGACCATTTCCAGAACAACTAAGCAAAACTCCATCTGCTGATGGAAGCTGTTAAGATACATTACATGGATGGTCACTAATGAATCTAAATGTTTAGAGTGGAGTAAATGTATGTTAAAAAAATAAGTTGAGGCACAGACCAATGAAAGCTCATCAAACCCAGATGTTATCAAGGTTTATTTCCCTAATCCATTTTTAAAAAGCATTGTACAAAATATTAGGATCTAAAGTATGTCCAAATAGCTGAGTTTGTGATGCCATGTTCGACAGGCAGTGCTTATATTTTTGCGAAGCACTGAATTTGTTCCACAGGACCAGGCTGAAGGTTATTAATAGTTTCAAAACCACTTTTCACCTTACATAATCCCCACTTGTTGTGGTTTTAGGGACTTTTTTGTGGATTTACAGAGTAGGTCTCTGAATCACTATAGGTGCAAAGCATGTACATTATGGATTCATTCTGCATATAAAGCAGAGTATGACTGAAAGCCACCCCAGCCAAAACGTTAGGTACATTTGAAATGATGTACTGCTGGGATGGGCAGTATGTATGGGACTGTGCTCCTTCAAAATGCTGAATGTCTCTATGAAGAGATAGTTGCCATTTTCTTAAAAATGAAGACATAAAATAATGATTAGCATATTGGTAGGAAATGCTTAATATGTATCAAATATATCAATTAAATTCTTATTTTCAAGGAAGTTTTTGCATTCAGATTTGTGCATGTTAGACAGAATATGACCAATGGGGTTATCCACCGTGACACCACCCATTTATCTGTGTACAGAATTTTAAAGTTGGCCAGCCAGGGTTAGTTTAATTGGTAATAGCAGTTGTATAGCAGTCACAGAGTCTTTATGTCAAAGACTTTTACTGTGAAAGGAAGAAACCGGAAGAAGCCATTTTTACACACGAATGGAGCAAAATGAGTTTTGGGCAGTGACTGTTCTTACTATTTTTTTTGCAAACTGTCACTCACTTATAGCAAAGATAATTTGTGCTGAAGCACATGAAACACTCAAACAGCAGCTCAAGACAATAAGTATGATTGGCATTTGTGTTAGAAAACTAAACTAAAACTAAACAAATCAGCCAAAAAACAAACAAATAAACAAAATCCTACATTAATTGTTGGTATCAAAGTTTGATATATGACCATGTGAAAATACCACATTATGCCACAATGATTTGCACACCTTCTCTTTGCTCTGCTGGATTTTTTTCCGTGGCTCTGTACATTGAATTTAAAATAAATGAAACCCTGCACAGTTCAATACAAATGGAGGAATAGTGGACAGGTATCCTCACTCTTTACTGTTTTATGTACAGGACCTATACTAACTTTAAAACATGGTGGAGTTAAACACAATTCTCAGAGGTGCAATTACACAATTCAAATAAAACTGCAATACCACTGAATGTGTAGGCCCCAGATGGAGATGCTGACTCCACTGAGATCAGTTTGCGTTTAAGGAATACATAAAGAGTTTTATGTCAATACCATGTATTGTTGATTTAATCCCTGAGTCATTATGGCCTTCATCTGACTGCTGCGTTTTGGGAACAGCTTTGTGTTGCTGAATTAAAATGATTTCCTTAGTGTTAAAGCAGCATGAAATTGGTTCTGTTTGCAGGCAGTTCCTGTGACACATATTTCTTTTAAAGAGGAACACTAATCAGAAAACTCTATGTTCACCCTCTATGGAGCAACGGAGATACAAGACAAATTGGAACTCACTGTTTTGGCTCAATCATAAAAAAAATAAATAAGCAGTGACCTCATGAGATGGCCTTTAATTTTGCAAGTCCTTAAGGAACAGACTATAGCACCAATGTGTGCTTATAATATTTTTTCCAATATGAGAATTTAATTGCTTCATACTGGATAAATAAAACGAAGCAGAAATTAGATATGTTTTCTTTTACACATGATCCTTTATCTTATAGAGGTTGCATTCCTTACCGCATATTCTTTTCTGGACATAAATAGAGTATTAAAAAAAGGGATTTGCTCACTAATTTAAAAATAAATAGTTTACCATATATTGCCCTTTTTTTAACAAAAAAATGCATAAGTGTTAACTGGATGAAACTGAGGCATCACAGAAACTTCACTATTGCATCGCCAACCATTCCATAGGAATCGTTCAGTACTTCTTTTACTGGATGACGATGTAAGAAAACTTTACAAGAAATCTTGGTTAATATAGGACAAATGTTATTTTTTTATTCTGCAACAATTAAAATGTAAAACAAGTTCAGAAACTGTGCTGTGGTGCACTTTCACTCTCTCAAAAGTTTTCAAATTTCATGAACAAGGTTTTGAATGTCATGCAGCTTTTCAGGGTACTTCAACATGGATCTAAAGTAGTACTGATCTAATGCAACCAAACTGACCTTGGAAAATAATTCTGGGAAGACAGTAGTCCTATATATTATGGAGCCTTTTAAGTATTCATCATTTATTCCTGTTCACAAAGTAAAATGTATAAAACAATTAAGACCTAATTGGGTTAAAAACATAAACGTGTAACTAAGGTGTTTCCAAAATTATTATGATCTCTCCTTTTTTAAATAAATATGTGAAATGTTCTCAGTGTCAAATGTTCTTCTTGCAGACTCAGGCGATCCAATCAAATGCAACAATCCATACACTAAATGCTTCCCATGTGCCAGAATTAAAGCTGCCTTTTACTTAGCACTATCAGCCAGGTGTGCACTTTACCTTCATTATTCAAAATGAATTCATCACAAAATGCACAAAATAAAAATATAAATAATAAAAATAAATAATAATATTTACAGGAGACTCCTAAGAAAACAGTCTGCTTTAATGATAGCGTCTTTTACCCACATCTGCTATTGAGAGATTCTGAGTTTCTTAATCAGTTTTTATGTTTTTTTTGCATCAGAACTGATGATCTTTATGAACTGATCTTTTCACACAGGAGTGTGGCTGCTCCTTTTTACCCCCCATCACAGCATCTACACCCATCTCTTGCAAACCATTAACATTAGATTCATGACAAAGTTTTACAACAGGAATAATTATAGGGTTTTCTATTCTATTCTACTATATACAGTGACTGAAATCTGTAGAATTATAGGAATTATTTTATGGTTACTGTTCATAACCATCATCTTTATCATTGCATTAATTATCATTTCATCCAAGCATTTATTGAAGTTGCTGGCATTATGTTATAATTTGTATTACAGGGGTTATCATAATCAAATATTAACATGTTTATTACAGGTGCAGTTATAACCACTTTAAATCGTTGAGTTAAATCTATAATCATAAAAGCTTATATGCTGAGTATATTGCTACAGTAAAATAGTAGCTGAGCAAAGGCCTGAATGTATTCAGCTTCTTGTTGCATTTGAGTTTGCCTAGCAACAGGTGACGCAAAGAGGAAGACAAGTCCATGGGGACCTCAAAGGCCTGAGATCATCACCATATTTGGATGGATGCCAGAAAGGGGACTTCTGTGTCTGCATTTATCTGTTAGAATACATCATTGTCTGTAAAAGAGGCAAATAATGTTCTTAAGATGCAAATTACGTGCTTGTAAACGCAAGAGGGGGCGTCATAATACCCTGATATTATAAAAGCAATCTGAAGTGTATTTTTGGGCGGGGATTTACAACTGATGGTTTGCAGTTTACATCTCCCCACGCTGCGTGTATTCATTAAAAATCAATTGTTTGATCGACCTCTTCTGGACCATCATTGTTTTACTCTCGTCCTCAATTTCGGACCCATAACAAATCCTTGCTCATTCTTCTTTGTAAAACAGCTCCACAACTGCCTCAGAGGTTGTCTCAGAGAATATTGGGAGCAACAACACCATGAAGTCCAAAGAACACACCAGACAGGTCAGAGATAAAGTTATTGAGAAATTTAAAGCAGGCTTAGGCTCCAAAAAGATTTCCCAAGCCTTGAACATCCCACGGAGCACTGTTCAAGCGATCATTCAGAAATGGAAGGAGTATGGCACAACTGTAAACCTACCAAGACAAGGCCGTCCACCTAAACTCACAGGCTGAACAAGGAGAGCGCTGATCAGAAATGCAGCCAAGAGGCCCATGGTGACTCATGAGGAGCTGCAGAGATCTACAGCTCAGGTGGGGGAATCTGTCCATAGGACAACTATTAGTCGTGCACTGCACAAAGTTGGCCTTTATGGAAGAGTGGCAAGAAGAAAGCCATTGTTAACAGAAAACCATAAGAAGTCCCGTTTGCAGTTTGCCACAAGCCATGTGGGGGACACAGCAAACGTGGAAGAAGGTGCTCTGGTCAGATGAGACCAAAATGGAACTTTTTGGCCAAAATGCAAAACGCTATGTGTGGCAGAAAACTAACACTGCACATCACTCTGAACACACCATCCCCACTGTCAAATATGGTGGTGGCAGCATCTTGCTCTGGGGGCACTTCTCTTCAGCAGGGACAGGGAAGCTGGTCAGAGTTGATGGGAAGATGGATGGAGCCAAGTACAGGGCAATCTTGGAAGAAAACCTCTTGGAGTCTGCAAAAGACTTGAGACTGGGGTGGAGGTTCACCTTCCAGCAGGACAACGACCCTAAACATAAAGCCAGGGCAACAATGGAATGGTTTAAAACAAAACATATCCATGTGTTAGAATGGCCCAGTCAAAGTCCAGATCTAAATCCAATCGAGAATCTGTGGCAAGATCTGAAAACTGCTGTTCACAAACGCTGTCCATCTAATCTGACTGAGCTGGAGCTGTTTTGCAAAGAAGAATGGGCAAGAATTTCAGTCTGTAGATGTGCAAAGCTGGTAGAGACATACCCTAAAAGACTGGCAGCTGTAATTGCAGCAAAAGGTGGTTCTACAAAGTATTGACTCAGGGGGCTGAATAATTACGCACACCCCACTTTGCAGTTATTTATTTGTAAAAAATGTTTGGAATCATGTATGATTTCCGTTCCACTTCTCACGTGTACACCACTTTGTATTGGTCTTTCACCTGGAATTCCAAAAACATTGATTCATGTTTGTGGCTGTAATGTGACAAAATGTGGAAAAGTTCAAGGGGGCCGAATACTTTTGCAAGCCACTGTATATTATATTTTCTAATGAATTTTGTTGAACCTACAGCTAAATGTTTTTCACATATATCTGTAGGTTTTAGTTTAGTTTTGATTAACTATAACAACCCTGTTTACAACAGTAGGATGTCACAGGCAATCTCCCTGTTGCATAGCTGGAATTCAACAAATTGAAATGAGAAGCATCAGTACATTTGCATGGAATTCTGATGTAGATGATCAAGCATGTGGTTGATTGTCAGTATAAATATTATTAGGATATTTGGTCTGCTGTAAAATCTGATGCTCTGAGTCCTTTCCATTTCTCTTTAATTCAGTTAGCAGGAAGTTTCAAGTTTAAGCTGTTGTAGTTGGCATAATAAAAGATCTGGATTATCCTTTCAACACCGTGCCATTGCTACTGGCATAAGACAAGTGCTAATTTAGCAAAGGCAGGGACAAGAAAAGGTAAAAATTCCCCCCACCCACTCCCGGTAAATTGCACCGTTTATGAATTATTAGCCATGAGAGTAACTCACCTTAGTCTTATTGCATGATTAAAAGTAATTTTATCCTCTGTGTTTGCTACTTTTGCCACTAAAATGTTATAAAATACCAAATACCAAATATAACAAATATGATTTAAATAGAATTCAGAGGGGTGCATGACCATTACCTGGAAAGAACTTTCAGAACAACTTGAGTTTAACTGTAGTTGAGTTCACCATGTGACAAACAGGGGGAAATAGGGTGACCTGTTTATTGTTTGTGACATAACTAGTTTTTTTGCATGAGAAATGTTCCATGTGTACCAAAAAAGAGAAAACAATTCAAAGTTCATGGTCTGTTCACAAAGTTTTCAATTCTACTTACATTTTGCTAGAATGTTCTTCCAAGCAACTTAGTAGCAACAAATAACAACACAGTGCAGTTTTGAAGAAATATAAATATGCACAATACATTCTGCTGGGATTTCTTCATTGCCACAAACAAACCTATTTTGGCTTTTGAAATATGACTAATTTTGTTGGGGTAGATTATTTTCATCACACTGCAGCTCTGTGCTGAGCCAAACATGTAGCTGTTTCTTGATTGATGGAATATGGCGTATGCACGGTCATATTACCGTTGTGACAGCTGGCTCCGTTTGAGTAATTGCTTGCTCGTGTATCTTCTTTTATGAATAATTGGAGGATTTCTTTGTCAGCAGGGTTCACTTTGTGCCCATTTTGACTGTTTGAGTTTGTTTGAGGAGGCTGGATGTGTTCTGCCATGTATCTATCTGGGAAAAAAAAACAAAAAAACGCAAGTAGTTGTGTGGGTTTGTGCACATGTGCAGACTGCATGTGTGGGTGGATGTACTGTCAATACAGAATATATTAAACCAACAGATTGTTGTGAGCAGTAACATCATCATTTAATGAAGCTATCTGCTTGCTGGCTGTTCTGTGGCGGTACGCTAATGGTATAATTCCAAAAATAATGTGAAAATGAAACTGGGAAGACATCTGGTTTCTGTGTGTAAATTGTTTTTCTTAATTCATGCTATACATATAAAAATACAGTATGGCCCTTCAATGCAACACAAGACTTAAATATGCTAGTTGTCTTAATGTAGTGGGATAGCTTTCACTAAAGTTGGATTCTGGAAACTTCATGTTAATGAGAATGATTTACAGTACATTCACACAAACATCCTATGCAAATATGAACATAAGGGCTGAGGCAAATGGAAATATGAAAATACTTCAATTTTTATTCTCACTGAAAAAATGTGTGCATGCTCAGAGGTGTTTTGTCTTAACGTGGGAGTAGTAAGGCCACTGAAGGCAGGTGCTAACAGCAGCAGCTATAATGAAACTTCACCTGTTTTGATTTCCTATTTAAGCACCAATAGAGGCAGTAGCAGTTGAGGCTCCCTGTGCCTGATCGCCTCATTAAAGAGCCATAAAGCAGTTTGACACTCACAGGATGCCAATCCATCATAGCTAGGCCACTTCTGATAGGGGGGAAACCTCTGGGGGAGGAAAGCTGCAATGGCTGGAAGGAAAGGAAAAAAAAAACAGTCCATGTCAAACTGAGCTGTCGTCTGGTGAGCTGAGATGCCAACACCCCTGAGGCGGCAGAGCTGGATCCAGATCCAGTAGCCGACTAACACGTCCCACAAACTCATGAGCGAGGCAATTAGCAGGAGCCCCTGTGGATAGCACATTCCTCTCCCAATGATTGTTTCCCTCCCCAACCCCCTCTTTCGTTTTCGTTTTGTCTTTCCGTCTCTTAAAATTCCTCTGCTTTTTTGCCAGTCCAGTGCTTACAATTCAGCTGTCATTTCAGTGCAGCGGTGGTTGTCTCCCCAAGCACAGTTGTGTGGCCTGTTGTTGTCTAACAGCAATGTTCCCAGTTACTCTAATTACCTCTGCAGGAAAATAAAAAGAAATAAAATTTCATTTGGGTAGCCAATTAACAAAATGGGAAGTTAAGGAGGAAATTCAGTTTGTAATTAAGTTGTCAACCATCTCATCATTTTGTGCTGCATTTTTTTTTTTTTTGAGTAACACTTGCTAGTTAAAAGTTAAAAAGCATATATCGGTTTTGCATACACTCATGATGGGAATTTTAATGATTTCTTTGAACTGTTTTTTTCCCATGGTGAAATGATTGTACAACATACATATTTTAATAACTTAAAAAAACAGTTTGGTGCACAAATTTGAATGTATTTTGGATTTAATCTAATCAATGCAGGGAACAAAATTATACATACAGACTCAAATATACACATATGCCCCCACCAAAGTTTGGATAAATGTCCCGTAGCAAGTTGTACCTCATTCAGATGCTTTTGATCGCCATTAACAAACTTCTTGAATAATTCTGGCAAGATATTTGACCACTCTTCTTGGCAAAAGGGGTAGACTTCATTTAAATTGGTTGATTTCTTGGCATGGAACCAGCTTTTATACATCTTCCACAAAAGTGGGTTTAGGTTGGGGCTTTGAGAAAGCCCTACCAGAATCTTAATGTCATCCTGCTTTATCAATTCCAAAACCAGTTTTGATGTGATTGGGATAATGAATCATGAAATTGATGAGGGACACCCAACTGTGTCAATGTTTCAACTGTCTGGCTGTTGATTTGAGGTGAATTTGATGACTTTAGAAATATCTATATATCTATATGTATAAACATAGTTGAGCTTTAAGGTGGATTAGGTGCTTCTTTCTTGGTCAACACTCTCTCAGTCAATGCCAATGCCAGAATAAAAATTTACCTCAGAGTAGACTGTTATACTAGTTTTCCAGCTGTTTGAGCCTTGGTGGTTCCTGGGTTTATCCTGAGTATCCTAGCCAATTTCCTCTCATCTTAGGGTGACAGTTTAAGTCTTCTTCCAAACCTTGGCTGTCACGGCGAGTGAGAGGGGCCGTGTGGAAATTAAAGGAGGATCCAAATGCAGGCACTTGTACAGGTGAGAGGGTGGTTTATTAAACACAAAGGAAATGGACAAACAGCAAACGGAGAACTGAACTATACTGGGTAAACTAAACTACGGAGCCTGAACAAGAGCACAAACCTGAACACGAATAGCAGGAGACGGAATGATGGAAGACGGCAGGGAAACACACAGAATGAAACAGGGTGGATACGCAGCTGGGAGTAATTAACAAGACGAGACAAGGGAGGTAAACTGAACACACTCACATGAGACGCAGACCTTCACAATAAAACAGGAAACAAGAACAGTACACCGAGACGCAGACCTGACACTGAGAGACAGACAGAGAACGACACATGGAACCTGAACTAAACTAAACGTGAGATGCAACTAAGAACCATTCCTTAAACACAAATAAACAGAAACATGAAACTAATAATAGACATCATCATAATCATCACCACAACAAGAGAACAATAAAACAATCCCAGATGCAAAATAAACCAAAGCATAATAAACTCAAAATACTGGGTCCAACGGACCCAGAACCGTGACATTGGCATTACGCTGACACATCTGTCACAGTGTTTACAGTTGTTTGAAATGAAGATCTTGGAGTCTGCAGTTGTCTTGAAATGGGGACCTCCTTAATTTATGTAAATCCACAATCCTCCTTATTAAATCTTCACTGAGTTCCTTTGACTTTTCTATTGTTCTGAGTGCTGGTCAGTCTAATGAACACTGTCAAAGAAATCTTTTATATGCTGGCAAAGACAAACTACCAGTACCAGTAGTTTAGTCAAACACTAGCATTAAGCTTATAGGCCTTTGGTTTGTCAAATTAAAAGACACCTTATAATATATTTGTACCAGTTGGAGGGCACCAAATCATGGTTGACCTTGCTCCTCCAAGGAATAAAGGATTTACCCTACCTGAACTATAAGACAAAGGATGAACGTGTTTATCTGATTAACTCACACCATCTGCTTGGAGATTTGAGCTACAAAAATTCTGCACTTTGGCTTCTAATACACTGAGAGAAACTGATATTCTTACAGCAACAGATGAAAATATATGAAATTTGTTTTGCTATTCTGTTACTTTTGCTTTCTGTAGAGTACTATGCATGTGTTTTATATAAAAAACATGTGATTTAATCTTTCAACCCACAGTGAGCAGCAGTAGTACTTCAGCAAAATATACAAACAGTTAACAACCAGCTGGGGTATCTACCTACATTAACAGATGAATACTACTTGTTTAGGATCATACCAAAGGTAAAACAGCACATACTTGAGTAAAATAACCATTACTACAACCAAATGCTTGTGTGTGTTGGATGTTTGAAGTATGGAACTTTATTAGACTTTATGGTCTTTATTACATTATTAGATGTTGATACTGTATGTTGTAGCCATGTCTCAGAGCACTCTTGCCCTATTGGAGCTTTTTGAAAGCTCATATTGCTTGAACGTTTGCTTAACAAAGTTAAAGTGCATAATCGATGGCCACAAAATAACTCCAGTGTCTAACCTATAAACTATTTCATTTCTATCAAAGTATGATTTATGGGCATGGTTTTCACATTATCAAACAATGACAAGAAACAAACACGCACCAACACACATACACACTTCTCCCTGAGGATAATATTTTTACATTGACGATATTCTGACATCAGTAACCCCCAAACTAAAAGGCATTCATTTTTTTCTCTACCGCACATGTTCACTGAAGCAAAGCTCAACTTTTTCAGCTCCATATTTCAGCCATGATGGTTTTAGCAGATTCTGACTTTGGTGAAAAACCCATAATGGTGTATTTATAACGATATATGCATGTTGTAACATTTACATGAAAAAATTCATTGTTTTTTTAATGTTACATCTGTTCAGTTGAACAGTTCACTACCAACAACATTAGTAGGGGAACCAGACAAACTGAAAAAAAGTGTTCAGTGTCTCATTTGCAGGCTGGATTTCATCAATAGAGTGAAAGTTATGTCTATAGGGACTTCCTGTTTTTCTCTGCTAGTCAGAAAATCAGAAGAAATACATTTGATACAAAAATGTCTCAGAACCTGAGGGGCAAGTGGTAAATATGTAATTCCTGCCTCTGCACTGACACTGTAGGATAGCATACTGCTTTGAAAAACAAAGAGTGGCCTTTTTTCCCCAGCCCTGCACATGCTGTGATATTAATAAATGTCCTTGATCATTTCCCACAGTGGGATCTTGTTAACCTATGCACCACACTTAATCAATCTTTAGAAAAACAAACTATGCCACCATGTAAGTACTTTACCTTAGAATATACTGCAAGACTGTGCATTTTTTTTTATCTTAACACACACACACATAGAATATAGATAGACGTATAGCTAGATAGAAGGATAACGTTAGATTTTTTTAATATACTGTATATATATGTGTCTCTGTGTTAGCTAATACTAGCAGCTGTCGACTCCAGATTAAACTCTACCTTGGTTTACTTGCTCAGGTGAGAGCTGAGAAGTTTTTATTTCTATTAAAGAATGAAAAAAAAGTTTTGAGTAGGTTTACAGTTTGTTTTTAGCTCATGCATTTGCTAGATGTCTATCAAGGAGATGTCCGACTAAGGGATGACGATGGGCACACTAATCAGTAAGAAAACCTTTGTCAACATTTTGAGTTGGTAAAATTAACAAAAAGTATTTTTTCAATTCATAAACTCATTGCATTAATAAACATAAGTAATAACACACTATAAATATTTATCAACTACCAATAACTAGGTTTTTATTGATTGTTAACAATAGGTATATGTAATTATTGATTGGATACACACATACACACACATACAGTTGCCGTTAGAAACTATTTTTATATACTGCACCACATGCATTGCATACAACTTGATTACTGAGCTATTACAGCACTCATGACCTTAAGCAGATTAGATGGAATAAATGCATTTTTGTATAGAGAGCATTTCCATTTAACAGCACTCAGGTGTGCTTGTAAAAATGCAGCTTACTGTGGGTCATCGCACCCAGCTCCGTGGGAAGAAATCTAACCAAAGTGGTGATAAAAAAAAGAAAGAAAAGAAAAGGAAAAGAAGAGGAGGAGGATTGGTTCCTTCTGACTGAACACACTGTGATATATTCATCAATAGTGCTGAAACCATGCAAGCAAGGCCGCAGATAGTTTAGCTGTTCTATTCTTGGCAAGGCAGATAGTGCCCCTCTTGTTAAATTCATCTGTCAATGCTATTGGAGAAGAAGATAAGAAGTGGAGTGACCCCACATGGAATCAGTCAAACTCATATCGATCACTCTTGCCTTCATTTCAGCTGGATGGTTAAAAATGATTAGAGTTCCGGAACTGAAGTTAATTCTCAGGGATTGGCTCTCTATAACAAGAGTCTGACATAATCGTTGCAAATGATCTCGCACTCTCGTGCTATCAAATCCAGCTCCCCTCACAGGCAGAAGTTTAATCAAGGACTATTTGTCATTGTTTAAGATTTGCATTACCCCTATCTGCTAAAGTCTGACACTGCGTGTCCAGGCAAGGATACTTTTATGACTTTTTTTGTCCACCCTCTGGAAAGTAAAATGAAAGATCAAAATGTGGTTTTAATGTTTTTTGTTTAATATTTTTTTGAGCTGCATAAACTGAATGTTGTTATTATTATTAAGTCATTGCATGACTCAACAGTTTTATAGTGTTGCTTTGGTAGCGGACAAAAGTCTTACTGAGTTTTAATAAGCATAAAAACAAAACAAAGAAAATATGGATGTAACATTTGCAGATTGGGGGAGGGGGGGACGCATCAGAGGCTCTGTCAGCAGCAGCACGCTGGTTAAAAATGGGGGAAAAAGATTACTTTCTTGTGTAGAGCAAACTGCAAATGACTGTTGAAGATGACCCTCCACTGAAAGAAAAAAATGTTAGTCGACAGTGCTACAGTGAAACATGGGTATCTGGAGCTGTTCAAATATTTTGCAGATCCCCTGACTAGAACTGAATGAAAGTCAATGAAAACCAAAAAAGCCCAATTATCTGTTCCAGTTCTGTTTCTTCCTCCAGTGTATTACTCCACAGGTATCGCCATTGGAGTTGTCATAGCTGCTCTTGGATGTTCACAAAAAAGGATGACTGCAATGATTCAACTCACTTAGTAGCAAAAACAAATGTAAGTCTCTTCAAATGTCATAGCGTGGAACTCAGCACTCACCACTACAATTTGAATATATTCATGTAAAGCAAGGACCAATGACTTGCATCCATCCAAGCTCACAGCTGAAGAGCGGTGTGTTTTAGTAATTGTGCTTCACTTCAATTTCTCTTTAGGATTTAAAAAATATGTAGAAGTAAACATGAGACAAGTGGTTACAGAGTGCAGAGTCGGGGGAACGTAATGGAAAGAAGAGTTACATTCATTAGCAAGACAAACCTTTGAATATTTTGACTATTTTCATTCAAATCACATTCTATAAGTCATAGTCATTTCACAGCCACATCCATTGGAGCTCGCTGTTACAGTGCAGAATGCCGCTGCAGTATTCTCCTGAATGATGTCATCAGAATGGCGTCACCCATCGGGCAATTCCTCCACATCAGCGCTGATATATGAGGAGGAGAAGAAGTCAAAACCAGAAGCGATGATTTTCTCCAAAGCCTCATTTTTTCAGCCTTTTGTAGCACCTCCCTCTTTATAATCTGTGAATCGCTGAGCTTCTGTATTGATAGCTCATCAAACTGGCGGGAAAAACAAATGCGATCCTGCAGTAGTGCTAGTCCTGAACCTGGCTAAATTGGAGGGTTACATCAGGAAGGGCATCTGGTGTAAGATCTGCAACAAACCAAACATTCAAATGGTGCTGCTATGGTGACACCTTGAGAAATATCGGGTCATAAGTAAGATATGACCCCTGAGCGAATGTTATTTTTCACTTGCTCCCTTAATGAGTTGATTTTGTGAAAGTCAGCTGCAGATTTTTGATTAACTGTAGACACTTAAGATAGGGTCTGTTAAAACAAGCTCTGCAGAACTGCTCCAAGAAGTTCTGAAGCTGGAAGGAAATTTAGGTTTTGGGCATGAAGGGGACATACGATCTGATGGGTTGAGCAGTACAGAGTTGGTAAAGTAAAGAAAGTAAACTGAGCAGACTTGGCAAATGGCCTTTAGCTTGCAAACATAAAAAAAGAAAGAAAAAAAAAAAGCATATGCTAACACTGCTGGCCTCTGCTATCAGGGAGAAAATCTTAAAATCCACTGCCTGTTACAAAAACCACAATTATAGATGTGACCTCTTGTTCTGTTTTGGATGGTGCCCGAAGACTATAAAAGTGAACATTATTAGCCATAACTTAGCAAGAACGAGTTTAAATTTTCAAAACTGATGTATGAATAATGAATAATGTTTGTATGCAGGTTGAAGGTGGAACAATGGCAAGCACTTAAATCTGTATTGTAATGGCCCACCCACTGTCATGGAAGCCTGTTCACTTTGTAGATCTATCAGCTAATAGACCTCACAGGGGGGGGTTCCATCTTACAAATTCTGGCATGTTCTCTCCCTATCACACAGGCACTCTCTCACTTTCTCTTTCTCACTGTTTTCCTCCCCTTAGGTCCATTTGTGATGCCACTTTCAGCAACATCACAGTAAAATTTTTCATGAATTTCTGACTCATCTGTTGTTTCAGAGTAGCCACACCCCCTTGCCCTTATTACCACCACATAAATCAATATGCTGAAATTAACTCACTATCTAGTGCACAACACTCACAGGAGACTTTATTAGGTACACATTGCTAGTTCCGGATTGGACCCCCTGTTGCCTTGAGAACTGCCTTAATTCTTCATGGCACAAATTTAACAAGGTGCTGGAAACATTCCTCTGAGATTCTGGTCCATATTGACATGATAGTATCACACAGTTGCTGCAGTTTTCCATGATGTTATTCTCCCATTCCACCACATCCCGAAGGTGCGCTAATGGATTGAGATAAGTGTGACTGAAAAGGCCATTTAAGTACAGTGAACTCATTGTCATTTTCAAAACACCACTTTCAGACAATTGGAGCTTTGTGACATCCTGCTGGAAGCAGCCATTAGAAAATGGACACACTGTGGTCATAAAGGGATGAAAATGGTCAGCGACAAAACTTAGGCAGTCTCTAGCATTTAAATGATGTTTAGTTAGTAGTAAGGGGCCCAAAGTGTGCCAAGAACACACTACCAGCAGCAGCCTGCACCTTTGATAGAAGCAAAACCATCTGAATGTGGCAACAGAGATTGACGCTCATCAGACTAGGCAATGTTTTTCCAATTTTCTATTGTCCAGTGTTGTTTCATGTTCTTGGGTAACAGGAATGGCACGTAGCATGGTCTTCTGCTGTTAGATGTCTTGTACAGAGATGCTCTTCTGCATACCTTGGTTAGAATGGACTGATTCTTATATAGCTCTTTTCTACTCTCCCGGAGTAGCGCTGTATACAACATGCCTCATTCACCCATTCATACATGCAAACTGACCAACATCATCGGATACTAACCCCAAGATACAACTTGGAGTTAATATATTGCCCCAAGATATTTAGCATGCATCTTTCAAACTTACACCCAGCATTTCATCTTGACCATGTCTACATGTGTAAATGCATTTAGTTGCTGCCTTGTGATTAGTTGATTAGATTTTTGTATTAATGAACAGTTGAACAGGTGTTGTGCTGTTCAAAACAGCAACTATACATTTCATCCGATCTACGGTGTAATTCAATGCTGTCAACAAAAAGTGGTCTACAGATGTTTTACACTACATCCATCGACTGAGACCATCATGCATCCTCACATAATTCAGTAGAGCAGTACCTTGTCTCTTCATTTGTCTGAGCAGCAGGGTTTTTTAAATGCTATTAAACCTGACACCTAGTTGATACTTTGCTCACTGATAAATACAATGTATTGGCAACTAATTGAAGATTAGTACATCCAAGCACAATTGCTGCTGCAGTTTTCATTGTGCTTTTATAGGGAGATATAGTTCAATCAAAGTTTGTTGTAAGTTAATTAATAATTCTCTTTATTAATGTGGAGGGATATGGCTCAATGACTATGCTACTTTTGTCCAAGTACACAAAGTAGCTTAAATATGGTGCAAGTGTTTGGACATTAAATTAGCTTTATTATGTAGGAGTGATGCATCCCTGTAGTGTCTGAACTTTGCTAACAACTGTCTGCATTTTTTCTCTGCTTACTGCACTTTGTAGATGAGTGAATGAGTAAAGTAGTTGCCAGTTCAAAAAAGCCCTCATCTTCTTTTTCTTCTTTTTTATTCACCCGTATGCACTTCCATTATTCATTCCCTGAGTACCACCAGTCCACCATTGTTTCATCACCAGATTCTCTTTGTCTGTTATGTTTGAGCTTTCCAACCATTTGATTTTATCTGCTACCTTTGAACTTAACCTTGACCTGATCCTCTTTGCCTCGTGTGTCTGCTTTAGTTTAACCTACCGCTTTCCAGTGTGTGTATTTGTGTCTGCTTTCTGAGCAACCCCAAAAAGTTATCAATTGTGATTTTGTTTATATCAGTACCTAATTGTGCCTTTATAGTGTGCAGAGATATAATACATAAATAATCCTAAAAGGATGATCTGAAGAGCTTGGTTAAGAGCTTGGTTATCATAATAACTCAGGAACTTTT
This sequence comes from Oreochromis aureus, assembly GCF_013358895.1. Taxonomy (NCBI): domain Eukaryota; kingdom Metazoa; phylum Chordata; class Actinopteri; order Cichliformes; family Cichlidae; genus Oreochromis; species Oreochromis aureus. Next base: position 29,586,780 of record NC_052958.1, on the reverse strand, counting down.
GTTCCTGAGTTATTATATGACTCATTTCTCCATGTAGTCAGCTACAAGGTCTGATTTCTAACCTGTACCTGAGGTGTTTGTCCAATATGAGCTATCTCAGAGGACACGTCAAGCCAGGCAATGGCTCTGGTTTCCAGTTCTGTCTTTCCCAAAATTAGCAATCCAGTGGTGTCACCTCTCAGCCTTTGCTGCCATCACCAGGTCCAGACTTCAAAAGGATTCCTCTGTTGCCACTGAATGCCAGCTTGAGCCATTGAAGGTCTTCTCCCTCATCAATTTGCTCCAGAGGGGCTCTTCCTTTGTCATCAGGTGCAGTGTTTCCAGTTAGCATGAGTAGTTTCACCTGTGTTTACCTAGTTTTTCACATCCAGGAGGCTGCTGTAAAAAAAAGAGTGTCCCCTGCACAGTGTTCCCTTGTCCACTCAAGCCCCTGCTGTCTTTTTCTTCTTTATTAGTCTCTTGTGATAGATTCTGTATTTCCCCTGCAGTTCTTTTTGTTTATGTACCCTACCCTTTCCCCTTTGGTAGATGGGGTAGGCTGCAGCTCCCCCCGTGACCCTGATAAAGACAAGCAGAAGTGAATGGATGGAAGGATGGTTGGATATTAGAAAGTAAAAAAACAAAAGAAACCTGCTGATCAGCAGAATAATGCATGAATCATCTATAATGGATTGCTCTGATAAAGTTAACACCTGTGTTGTCAGTTTAAGTGATTTCACCACCCTGAACTGATTCCCAAAAGGTTTGAACATTAACTAAATCACAGGTCTGTTAAAGAAAATGGAGAAAGTCAAGCCTAAAATGAGGTCAAATTAACTGTGATTCTTCTCAACTAATGCTACTTTTTCAATTTTTAGATTCTTCATTAGATTGTCATGGATAACCATGTAAGGTCTTTTCTAGTAATCTAAATGATTTTCATATCAAAATAGATTTCAAATCAATTCCACTCAAAATAAGTCTCTGTATCAAGTCATGTGACTCAGGTAGCAGAGCGTTGAGGGGCCATTTGAAGAAATTAAACACAAAAGCTTGGGGTTATTGAAAAGTAGAAACAATGGTGTTGATGATGTAACAGTACTATACTATTCAATGTGTTTTTTGTCAGCTAGTTTCTAGCTTTCTTCCAGTTTTGTCAATTTTGTGTAATTCTGACGTATCAAGACGTATACCTTAAATAACTTAAGAGCAAAAAACTGTTTTTAGTTGGTAATGCTCTGTTTGTATTATGATTACACTGGTAAGGTGTTCCTCTTACCCAAATAGAGCACAGCAATGAATGAGGGCACAGCTTCAGTACATTATGGGATGATAAGGCAGGCAGCTGAGAAATAACTAAGAAAGGAAAGCACTGGGCTGGATGTAGGAAAACACAATGGCAGAGGCAGGGGTTTCTATCTGGCACTTCTGTGCTGTTTTGCGCGTCAGTTCAAAGGCTGCATCCTCTGGCAGTCCATATTTCAAAACCAAGCATATCAGACCAGGTTGACAGACCTGTCCTCTACTAAAGGCTTTAAAATTGGAGGAAATTGCTGTACCTTTTGCAGCTCATTGTGCAATGGCTACTTGTTTAATGGTGCATTCAGAAGGTCCTTGTCAACATGGGGAAGTCAGGAAATAAGTTGCCAAGTCACATTTATCAGGTCTTTGCATCCAGGATTTTAATCATTTAGTAGTAAATACATCACCTGTACTGCAAAGTATCAAAGCAAATGTCACAAATAAATCACAGTTAATCCTCATCTATCTACCTCTCTCTCACACACACACACATGCACACACACAGATGCTCATAATTTAAACTTGTGATTTTGCACCATACGTCTGCATGTTGTCAGGCTGTTACAGTACAATTTGCTAATACGTTACCTTTTTTAATGACCTTTGCTTCCACTAACACTGTACTTCCATCAAAAGAACTCTATACCTGGGAGAAGTTTATGCAGTGCGGGGGACTCAGTGTGAGAAAAAAAGAGAAAAAAAAATTACTTTCTTGTTATCCAAGCCAATGTCCAGCTGGGCCACAGACCCACACTTTGCTCTTGTACTCAAAATACAGCCTCTATGCCTATGGCACCATTGGGTGTGCTTTTTTATATGTCCCGGTCCCTTTATCCTCACAGTATCTAAAAACCTAAAACTGCACCATAGAAAGACAGAGGTCGGGGCATTGGGTTTCAGATTCGTTCATGCTGCTATTAGAGTAGTTGTTTGAGACACTCCAAGTATGCTTAATAAATATGAAAAGTTAATGTTACACCAAACTGGGGAGAAAAAGAGATTTAAGCAAACTAAATTCCAGCCTGATCTTGTCCCATCAGACACTTTACATTTGGTCAAAGCTACTGGCATCACATAGATGCACACTAGGTGTCCCATTGGTGTATGTGCCATGACTCAGCTTCAACAGACAAACAATTATTGGTGTCGCCTTGGAACACAGTGCGGTGCTTTGCTTTTCAGTGTGAACGTTTAATGTTGCGATGTGGCATATTTTAACTGTAACACTAATATTTTCATAAACTAAGTGTCTTTGGATTCCCTAACATAACCACCAACTGAAAGCAAAAGCAAGTAAAAATAAAGCAAAGCAGATTTCAGCAACTTCCCAAACAAGACACAAAGCCTGGTCTCCTGGCTGATAAACTCTTGATTTGCATAACAGCAGTGCTTGATGCCGAGGGATGAAGACATACTGTCAGTTCTGAGTTTCTTTTTATTGTATTGTACACATAGTGAAGCACATGAAATGGTGACTTCTTTGAAATTCAGTGCTACTGATGGTTGTACCTTAATGGCATGTAATTGGTATGCCTACATTATTTCCAGTGGTTGTCATATTAAACAAATAAGGTAACAGGATGAGATGTTTTGCTTTGACTCACTCAGGGCAAGAACAACGCAGTGTGAAGGGTGAACATAACATCATGAGTTGATATTCAGACAAAGTGATAGAGGCTGCACCCTAGCACCACCCCTGCGGGTCCTCTCAGAGTCCCACTGACTTCTCTTGATAATAGTGTCAGCCGGTGATTGACATTTGCTAATTTCTCATTTTTGCTTTGCAAGTTTAAGGACGGTATAAAGCTTGAGGCTCTAAGCAGGAGTCCATGTCAATGACAGTCCCTGCTGGGACAAAACCAGTTCATTTAGACCCCGTCTAAATCATACATCCTTGGCTCTGGTGAGTCTAATTGGGTAAGTAAATTTGACCGAAAATCATTGGAAAAAAGAATTTACTATGAGCATTAATGTTGAAACCCTCACGAGCTCTTAATTTCTACCATTTTTGCTACCCAGGTACAAGTGAGTTGGTATATCATATTCTTTTATTACAGCTAAACGAAAAGAGAGCAACCATTTAAAATGAGCCATTGCCTCTGGTTATTCCACCAGTTTCAGTATTTGTAGCCATTTTCTCTAATTGTTGTAGTCAATTTAGGTACAGTACACCACTTAATTAGGATTAATTTGTTTTTGTTGCACAAACCTATTTCTGGTTTTAAATAACTGTCATTAAAGTTGTAGCAAAGAAAACTTTCATAATATATACTAAAATATAACCAATGGCTTGGTAATGGTTATAGGAGACCATTATAAGCACTGACATGGTTATTTATTCTCAGTGTTTTGAAGTCATATTGAAGCCTTTTATTGAACTTCCATTCATTTATACCATTGCACTCAACCTCTTTAAGCCATTTGATTTCCCATTCTAGATTATTTATAGTGAGCAGAAGACATCAATTGTAAAGGTTGACAGCTGTATTGTATGAAGTTGGTAATTCACCTAGCGAGTGTGCTCTTTCCATAAACTTCACTGCTCAGTAAAAAGCCGCCCCCGCTCTGCCTTCCTGTTGAAAAACCAATTTAGTCCAAGAAAGCCAATGTAAAACTGAAACTTGGCATGCAACTATACAAAAGAAAAACTGGTTACTTACAGAATAAAATGGCTTTGATATTGTCAGGCTAATGAATTGTGCTTCAAATTTCAGTTCATACAAGTGCGTTCAAAAGAAGAATGTTACTCTAAAGTGCAGGAATTTGTGTTTGCAGACATGTCTCCATTCTGGAGAGCAATGGTAGGACCCAGTAAAGAACGGTGTATCAGATATTCTCATATTTGTGTTGTTCCTGGATTAAGATTACATCTAACCAATCACACTGTTATAATGTCATAGCTTTGGAAAAATTCAAGGAAAGAAAATCTAAAACAGGAGGCAGATCATTTCAGGATTAGGGTTGTGTGTTGGGATGTGATGACTGCTACAGGTTATGGGGTTAGAGCTACAGTGTTGGTGTGTGGTGTGATGATGATTCATGTCACGAAACTATGACATCACTACAATGGGACTGGTCACTCGCACTGTTGAACTTGGATCAATATTAGTTTTGTTGACCCAGGAAAAGCACCAATGTGACGATATCAGATCGCTTGTAAAGAATGGAAAAAGCTGATGGTAATTTAGATACAATATAAATAGAGGAGTTGGGGTAGAGACAGGTTGCCAAGTGGCTTGCAGCTACACAGTCAACATGGACAGACCAACGCAGACCAACAGTCCATTCTGTATAGCATTTCCCAATTGGATCTAAGCTCTTTGTAAGACCTGTAAAGCACAAGGCACACTGTTTATCTCACCTGTAAATAATACACAATTAGTAAAATGTTACAAACTCAAAACTAATAACATATTTATAAGTAACCTAAACATTAAAACTTTGGTCAAATGTCTATGTGTGTCATTGTCTGACAATGCAATGTTTCTGTGCAGTGTATTTATTTGACAGTCAGCTTGATCCATTTTTTTCTGAAAGCCTTGTTACGTTGCGTGTAGAGGTGCTCAAAGATGGTGGCGTGCTGTATCTCTGAATTTCAGGTGCATGTTCTGTCCCATCCCTGTGCCACAAATAGTTTTGCATTGAAGAACTGTTTTGACAATTGCAATGACAAGTATTATATAAGATTCTGACAACATGATAGAAAATGTTGGGACTGAGATGGTTTAAATTATCAGCTCTTAAGCTATTTTTTTTCTTATTAGTATTATCTGAGATCTTTTTCGTTCTACAAGCAAAGCAAATGTTGCCACAATCTCCAACTGCCATCTGCCAAAAAAATTAAATAATTAATCTGATTTGCAGATTAATTATTTAAAAAATAGTCCTTCTCTGCATCTGTCAGCTGTCCTATTTTCATTAGCCAGCCTCTATACGTCCTTCCAGTGAACTCATCAGTAGTCCTGCTTCATATTACATCAATCCGATCATGAGCATTGCATTGTTCTTCACCCCTGCAGCAACAAATGTTTATCAACTGATATTGCTGCGCACCAATGTCAAGACTACCTGATCAAATTTTTAATTTAATCTTTATTTAACCAGGACAAAAAGGCCATTGAGGTTAGTAAATCTGTTTTACAAGGATGTCCTGACTAAGAAGCAGCACAGTGTGCCGAGTGCAAAACAAGCATTTATATACAGGTGCAACAGTGTATAAAATTGTTCACATTTACCACAAAATATGAAACTGTAAAATATATAAAATTCATTTCAACATTAAAAACAATTTCATATCCCGCATATTTAAATTTTACAGGTACAGTTGGTGACTAAAACCTCTCAGTTTTAACTGAGACTTAACTTTCCTGACTCTGTGCTCGCAAGGGGGACTTTAAACACTTTAACGCAGCCAACTATTGGCTCTGAGATTGCAGGTGTTCTGGAGGGTGATGAACTTGGTGTAGATATATGATGGCAATTTGCCTTGTATATAAAAATATACCAATGGTTCATCCTTTGATTCTTGAGTGCAGTAAATCCAGCAAGTGCAATGATGAGTCAGGAAGTGTGACCCTGTTATATACCTTAGGGCAGTTTGCTAAATGGGGTCTAATTTAGCTAAGGTGGTGGGACAGGCCCATTGGTAGACGGCGTCATATTCCAACTGTCTGTAAAAGAAGTTTAATCGCAAAGGACTCCTCACATTTTTCCTCAACTTTTCCTTACTGTGCACACCATGTCAAATCATTTAATTACTCTTTGAGCTGTCCTCTAATTTAAGTCTCTCCTGAATGAATTCAGCTCTCTGGAGCTCTGAGTGAAGTTGATGTGGCACTTGAATGAATATGGATGGCCCTTTGAAGGGAGTCAGGAAAGAAGTTCCCCTGACACATATAGTACAAAATGTCACACAAAACATTAAAAAAAAATATATATATATATATATATATTTCCAGTATGAGCCAGGCAAATAAAGCAGAGCATAAGCTTACAGGAAACACACAAACCAGAAATCACATTTGAAAGGTGTTTAATTGAAACGGAGGGCAAAGCAGGCAGAGAGTGGGGTTAGCAGGTGAGTAAAGCTGGTGTGGAGGCATAATGCCTGAGAACAGGTTGGCTTCTGAGAGATGGTCGAGACCGATCTGTAGCACAGAGAAGAAACCCAGGTGTTTGTTACAAGTACTTGGAACAAACACTGACTGGCAAAACTAAACCTGAAGTGGCCTGAGAATGTTCTCTACAACCTGAGCTGGTGGATCAGTCTGGCGACATTTAATCATAAAAACTATAGCATGGTAGACGATAACATTTTGCAGCTGCCAATAAGAACAGTAAAATTCACTCTATATTCACTGCTTCACTTTAGCCAATGTAGATAGTTGTGATGTGATGTGTGCAAAAATTTTCACTTTGCAAGTCAAATTTCTGTTGCATTTCCTTTGTTTCATGTTGATTTAATAAAACACTACTTCACTCTGTCACCTTTCCCATGTCTATTTCCATTTTTAGAGGTAACTGTTGCTTATACAACTGATTTTTACATGTATTTTTGGTCTGGTTGCCAATGCTGCAACGACATACACCGACATCTAGACCAAACCCCAATGGAGAATACTTACCCTCAGTGGTGATGTTTACCACCAGGCAAAGCAGGCAACTGTTTGTAGCCCCAGGCCACTGGAGGTCTCTGAGGACTGACAAACATTTACCTACGGCAGTGGCGATGTGCTGAGTTTGCAGTGACGGTTGGAGAGACCTGCGTTCCCTGTGGTTCCCACCTGATTCTTGCAGGTGCTTGCACGATCCTGATCAAAAACCAACAACAATGCTGGACTTTTGTTTTCCTATTGCTTAAGCACACGGCTTTCACATACTGTTCATCAGGTGTAGATAGCTGAGCACTTCATAAAACATAATAGTTTCTCTCTTGTGCTCCAGTTTCCTCAAATTTTTTAAGGATGCACCACACACTTTGCTATGATGCCAATGTAAGCCAAGTGTCTGACTAATAGCATGCTGTGAATCGCTTTATTTTTCAAAAATACTATTTAATGTTTTTCAAAAGTTATTTCTGTAGCTTCAACTCAATAACTGCCAACATTTGCAATAGCTGGCAAGTAATAAAATGCATAAAGACCTTTTTAAGTTGGGTGCTCAGTTGTCTGTGTAAACACAACAGTGGTTCATATCTATATTTAATTAGATTTGTGCTGAACGCTTGATTGTGCTGCTTTTTATCTGTTTTTATATTACTGTGCAGCACTTTGTGCTTTGTGAAGTGCTGTGAAGAGTGCTATATAAATAAATTGAATTGAATTGAATTCATATCTTTAGTTAGGTAACTGCTTTTATGATTGAATGATGTGTAGCTTTGTGTTAAGTAGTTTTATAAACAAACAATAAAAGATTCCTTTGAAAATTGTCAGGTACAAGGACTGGACTGAAAAAGCAGCAAATGTCCAAAATGTCCAAATGCCTGTAGAACTTTTGCTCAGCTTTAAAAAAAATGACAAGAAAGTCTGACTCCCTGGAAACAACCAAACCAATCAAAAACAACCAAAAACAAGCATGTGGTCCCTTTCAGCATGAAGGCTTTGCATAGGGGTTAAAACATGATGATGATGATGATGATGATGATGATGATGTATCATCATGTTAAAAAAAGAAAAATCATTCATAACCACTCCACTGCAAACAACCCTCTGCTATGACTTCACACAGAGCATTTCAAAACATGCCTAATGAATATTTTGTGTAAGGAAAGCTTTGACTTCAGCAAAGCAATCAGATAATGGCTACTTGTTAACTCATATCGGGCTGTAAGAAAGGAAAAGGCGACCAGGCCGTTTTTGCATCCCAGTCCTTTTTTCCCCTTTCTTTTAAGAATATTTAAATACTCACTCTACACCCGAACACCACCATTACTCCTTACTTTCCTCAAACATACAGCACATATGAGTGACATTTGTACAGGACCGCGAGCAAGGCATGGGTCAAAGACTACTTACAAATCAATCTTGGTATTTTTAATCTTGGCGCAGTACATGATGGCAGAGATTTACTGCACCAGCACAATTAAAACGGTGTCAGCAAAGTCCGCAGGGTGTCAGTCAAACAGAAACATAACAAATTGACTTTCAAAGCATCCCTGTTACTGTCAAAAGACTAATTGCATTTATCTACATTAAACCCATACGTTGCACGACTTTAAAAAAAACCCAACATAATGCATTTGGAATGTGGTTGACTGATACTGCGGAAAATCACGTTGGTATTATAAAATAGCAGTGATCTGAACCCCACTCCCCCCCCCAAAAAAACACAAAAACAAACAAAAAAAATCTTGTGTAATCAAGTATTGTTGCCCAGAATTGTGCTCTCATCAAAGTGGAAATACTCCAGGAACAATGTTCAAGCTATTACAGGACAAAAGCTCTCAGAAACTAGACTGATGCAATTCTTAGTGACACTGCAGGGTGACCCGTTCCTCCCAGGAGAGAAGCACTTGGAAGAAAAATCCACATGACATGAATATTTTTATAAAGATTGCAAAGTAAATCTTCACTACAAATGTATTTCAGCTCTATGTAGTAAGTTGGAGGGTCAATTCAAGGTCTGTATGTTATCAACAAAATTGTGGCTCAAAGCACAAATTTGCTAGACTAACAAATGGAAAATAAATTAAACAACTGGCAAATGTCACAGTGATTAAATCACACGGGGTGTAACAAGTATTAAAATCCATGGTTAGGTTCATTTATTTAGTTAAATTTGTCATAGGCTTTATAACTTAGTTGTGCTCAGATCATGAAGTCAAAATAAACCTTTGAATATTTGGGCAGGTGGAATCACTGGCACTTTTCCCAGCTTTAGTGAGTCTGTAAATAACTTTCACAAACTTAAATCTGGAAATTCACACATCACTCAACTTGCAGTTATTAATTTCGGCGTGTCTGAAAAACCTTGGTTTTTTAGCTCTTTATCTTCAGTGTAAGGAGAGCTGAACTGGTGAAGCAACAGATAAGACAGCAGCTAATTCATTCAGTGGCTAATTGTTCTGCTTGCACAAAGAGCAGCTTCACAGACACCACTTAAATCAGGTTGTGGCTTGTTGGTTGCCACTTTGTTGCTGAAGATGGACTGAAGGGCTTTTGGTTTGTTTGTTTTTTTTTGTTTTCTGTGGCTTGTACATGTTAACTGTGTTTAGTAGACAATCTGGTAACCTGGGTTTCATTAGCCAAACACAAAAAACTCTCAGATCCATGTATTAGAATTATTCATGACACCAAAATAAATAAATAAACTGAAAAAAACAAGTAAACTATATATACTGGAACAGTTTGCTTTTTAAGGAATTATGCTTCTTAAAAAAAATAAAAAAAAACACACACATGCATGGCTTAGTTTTCTGTTCTCTTTTGTTGTACCTCTGCTCAGCACAATAAGTTGATAAATCGGTTTCTTTGTGCCATTTCTTTAGGAGAGTAACCTGCTTAGGTGCACATGGATGCCTGTAGATGTCAGTGATGAATTCATTCATTTTAAATGATCACCCCTGATTGTACCTCACATGTTTTTCAGCAAGATTTCTGCTCCCATTGAAAATGTTCTGCAAATATAAAACTTTTTCATGTATTTCTGTTAATTTATGTATTTCTTCTTTTAAATCGTGCAGTTGAAAAGTACTACTTAGACCAAAAAAAAAAAAAAAAGTGGAAGGAAATGGATGGGTGGATGGATGGCTCATTCCTGATTGTAGCTCACATGTTTTTTTTAGCAAATGTCTACTTCTATTCAAAACATTCTGCAAATAGAAAAGTTATGCATGTATCTGTATTTCTCTTTTGGAATAATGTACTTCTTAACTATGTTACTACACAGTTGAAATGTACTACTTTGACAGTTCAGAAAACACAAAAACGACATGCAACATTATTTTAAGATCAGCTAGCAGATCAATTCATGGTCTAGGGTTGTCTATTGCCCAGTGGCAGATGAGATCGACTCCAGCACCCCTGTGACTGTGAACTAGATAAAAGGAAGAAAATGGATGGATGAAATGATAGCATTAAAGAAAATGCATTTATTGATTCGTGGAACAGTTCAGAACAAGTTATGAAAAAAAAAAGTTGTGAATGTGATTTGCCCTTTGATCTGCTTGCAACTTTTCCAGAGTGTCCAGATTGACCAGTGCCACTTCCATGTGCACAACTGTATAAATATATTCATGAATATGACCTCTGAAGTTACACAAGAGTGGTTGGATATGTGGTAATAATGATGGAAATTGAACATACATTAATATTGCACATTGGTTCTTAATAACACAACATAGTTGCTAATAGCAACAACCCCCACACTTGAATAAAACTTAGCAGATAGATAGAGAGCTCATAGATTTCTGTCCCTTCCTGTGCTGTCCTCTGTCAGCCTCTGGCCTGAGCGATGGCTCTCAGTAACTTATGTGACGGTGGAGTTATCGCTGTGACTAATGGGCGCCCCAAAGGAATCAATAGCATGCATGCCTTGTGCTGAGGGAAAAATGCGTACATATTTCAGAGCCATTAAATGACCACAGTTACCATACTGAGGGCAATGTTTCTCAATTTGACCTGCCTTTTCATATCAGGAGGTAGGCTAGATATGAAAAATTAAAGAGTCAGATACAAATTGGAAAGGTGTGTACTGCTGCTGCTCTCTGCTGAAAGCACCAGGGCGGAGCAGGGGGGCTGCTGGTCTGCTTCTCGGGTCAAAGGGGATTTGTTAACAGCATTTGCTAGATCTCTACCGTCCCTTTCTAAGTGATAGTGTTTACAGGCATGCCAGATGATTTACGACCTTGCCTCCCGCAATCGCATATTGTCTCGATTCAAGAGATACCACATGTAAAGCAAAGTTAATTAAATGATTGGGTGACATGGTGTTTTATCACAGGGGGCCCCGTCGTCACTACCTTAGTCGGCCATTTGACCTTTAATTATCTTCTCTCAAAACTGGATTAGATAAAGCTTTGCACTCAATGGAAACATGGTGCTATCTATCCTTTCAATTACCCCTGTTCCTTGATGAAGAGGAGGAGGGATTACTCATGTTATCTTAAATACAGTGATTATCTCCATGTTCTGTGTTTAACGGTTTTCTGTGTCCTTAAATGTTTTGTTTATTTGGGTTTTTTTGTATATCCATTAGTCCTTATCACCAAAGGATTTATCTCATGGACACCATGGATACCTGTTCGGAATATCATGGAAATCCATCATGTGCCGTGCTCTTGCTCATGCTCTTTATATGGAAATGGGGACAAAAAATTGGTGGTCCAAATTTTTTTGACTAGAAAGGCTGTAGTGTGAAAATGAAAACTTTTGCCGTCTCTGTGCATAAATGCATATGTAACAAGCAACAAGTCTTTCCTGAACAAATTTCCTGTCTAGTTGGATTTCCAGTTATCACAACCATCTCTTGTGTGGAAGCACAAGCTGCCTTTCAGATCTGACGGCATATGGAAGCCCCCCAAGAGCCATGATACTGAAATTAATCACAACATTTTTTGGAAAGCAAAGGCTCTGTAAACAAAATTAACAAAGCAGATGAGCAGGCCAATAAGGGCATGTCCTGTTGACACTGGTGCAATATTGTCACTATGGACACGTAGAGAGCAGACTATTTCCTCCTTGGCATAGTATGTCTTTCTGAGGCCCAAGCAGCTGGGGTTCTATTAATTAACTTGGCATTAGCAACATTTGGTTTTTTGTTCAGCATCGAGTGCACAAGGGTGGTTTAGGACTGTTAAATTAGGGCTCGGGAACAGGGGAATGCTTGCACCAGATTCAGGGAAAATTACAGCCAGTCTAACCACGAGGGAAGAAGCCTCTTCTGGAACCGCTGTGTAATTTAACATGGCTGTCAATCACTGTTTCTAAAGGGCCTCTAAATCCCCTGTCTGTAGTGGGGATAAAACAACAACGTCAGGGATTGGCGACAGCTCTGTTTCTCAGTAAATATTCTCTCGAACCCCCCAAAACAGATGTCTAACATTCAATGTCTAAATAAATGTTGATGGATGGAAATTTTCCTTGGAAGGAAGCCAAATAATTATTCGGCATCCCAATTATTTTCCGAGGCAGGTGGTTCTGTTATGAAACCGACTTAATAGTTCACTGTCAGAAATACCTGCTTCTAGCAATGACCTTTCAGTGTTTTCAGGTCAGTGACGATGCATTTTTTTTTTTTTACATATTTTATTTTTAATTCTATGAATAATGTATTGATTTGAAAGCATGTTAATTTGATTAATTTGAAAAAACTTTTTGCCTAGCTGCTGATAAATATGTCTCTTTCCATTGCAGGTGAGCTTACCGGTGGAAGAAAGCTATTTTTCATGAATTTACCTGCACATTTATAGACACACATTGTTATTTGCTCTACTGCGCTCTGGTTTTGTACTACTGATGGCAGCCAATAACTTACAAAAATTACTTAGAGACTATAAAAAAAACGACAAAGTGAAAGTGATCCTTCATGATGATTGATGGACTTACAGAGACGTTTAAGCTGAATCTACAGCAGCATTATGGAGGCCTATAGCATGTTTCAGCCCAGTGTTTAGCGATCCAGCCCACAGCTTTTAATACGTTGGTTCACTTTAATCACTGTCACAGCATAGCTCTAAAAAGGCCCACTGTATACAACCTTCTCAGCATCATGCAGATGGTGCACATAATGGGTATGCACATAATTTAGTAGCTACAGAAGCTATAGGACTTGGTCGAGGCTAAAATTGGAGCTAAATGAGACTTTTGGAAAGAATAGGAAATGTGTAGTAACGTCATCAGTTTCATATCTGTTTTCGTTCTTGTCTGCTCTGTTCTGTTTTAGGGTCTTGATTTCTTCTGGGAGAGTTGTGCACTCCAAGAACAAAACAAACCTACCAAACATAAATTATGGAGATGTAAAATTTACATATGGAAATGTAAATCTTGTTTTGTTTCATTGTTTTGTAATGATCCTGAGCGACTTCAAGTTATTGTTTGTAATTTCTGGATTCATAAATACAAAACTATTTGCAAGATCAACTGCTTTCTTTACATAAAAGTGCCCCAAAACATTTTTTTAAAGTCTGTACACCTGATTGTTTTCAGAGCTATTAGTATTAGAATCCAAATTTGAAATCTTTGGTTGAAATTTTTAGTATGTTGGGGGGGATCTTATTAAATCTGATGGAATTATGAAAGCAGAAGAGTCTGGTCAGATTTTGAATCACCCAAAAAAACACAATGGAACACTGTCAGTCATGGCTTGGCCTCCTCAGAGCCCGGCCCTCGACATTGTTGAAGCAGTGTGGGATCATCTTGATGAGAAATGGAACAAAAAGTGGCCAAAATCTAAATAATTCAATTGAATTCTGTGTCAGTGCCAATTTAAAACAACTGTTGCTGTGAATTCTTTAAAGTAAAGACATCTCAATAGAGGAAGAGCTTTGGAATATCATTCAAGAAGCCTGGAGAACAATTCATGAAGATTACAGGAAAAAAAATCACAAGAAAGCTGTCTAAGAGTGTTCAGGCTGTGTTGAAGAAAGCAGGTGATCATAGCAAATATTGTTGTTTGACCTTGTATAATAATACCTTGCATTTCCATGTATTTTTGTGTATGTTTTAGTAAGTTACTACAAGCTATTTTACATTTCCAGGCAAAACATAATGAGGGGTGCTCTAGACTTTTGCACATTACTATAGATGCTATGTGCAGCATCATGGACACTCAGTCTGTGTGCTACTCTGGAGCCACAGGATGCTATACAGAGTTTTTTTCCCCACCATGCTTTTGGTGGTTTAGTTCTATTGAAATGAAAAACCTTAAAGTCTGATGTGAAACTTGTTTACAGTCAGAAATCTGAGCAAAAATGAAAGAAATTGGTGATGCAGAAAAACACCCTGAGCATGACTGCGATCGAGGAATATTGCACACAGCATTTACTTTTATGATTTTTATTATTGGACAGCGAGGCGACAGAAGGAGGGAAAAAATATGTGGTGAATGTTACGCCATGCATGATGTGATGTTGCTTTTAAATAAGGCGACAGGCTAACCATTAGCCTGTCGCCTTATTGCATTATGAGAAGAACAAGAAAATCATTTGAAAAACACAAATGAGTGGCACTTATTTAGATTGCAGATGCATTCATTTGTAAGTCTGATTTTTTTTTTCTGTGTGTGTGCAGTATCAATGTGTAAATGACTGTCGAGTTGAAGTGATTGGCTTTTGCTCTCTGGCCAAAATGTTCTAATCCATTCTCCTAAGCTCCACTGTAATTGAAGTATTTAATTTGGGAAGATAGATAGGCCTATAAGGGTATTATGGTAATATAAAAAAATCGATTTCTCCGCATAAAGTTGGCAGTGCTGATTTTTGTAATATCTCCAGGGGGAAACGCCAGGTTATAGTTATTAATTTGTAATTTAATTTGTTTGTTTAATCAGGGGTCATAGACCACAGAAGAAAATTCATCAGTTCTATCCATGGTTTTGTGCACACTCTGTGATCGCAGAGCCTCCTGTGAACGCTTCTTTCTTTCTGCTTGCTGATTTTGGATACTTTTGTAGAATAACAAATGTCTTTCATTTAAAACACTGGAGTAGTTCAGCTCATATCAAGTGTCCATCCATCCATCCATCTATCTCTCTGTCTATCCTTTAAACGGATAGACAAACATGCAGAAAAGCTTCCCCTTTGATTTTCCTGAAAACATGCAAGCTGGAGATGGAGATTTTGAGATCTTTAATGACAGAGAGCTGGACAGACAGTACACCAGCCAGCTCAGCTCTGATGAATTAACTGTGGACAACCGAGTGCCAAACCCATCACTGCTCAGACAGTTTAAGTAGTGGTAGGTGTAAAATATGATTCAGAAGTCCCAAGAACTAGGGTGTCAATTTGTCCTCCAAACGCCCAACCAGCTCTCCCTACAGCCACCGAGCTTACAGATTTGTCTGAAACCAGCTGTAAATTTAATTTTAATGGTGCGACACCTTTCGCTGAGTCATGCACTTTCCCCTCCCCATCTCTCCTTTCCCCCACTCCTCTCTGCTTTTCCCAATGCTGTCACAAAACCGTCTTTCTCTCTGCCTTGTATTATCTCTGTCAGCAGAGAGCCCATGGATCTATCAGGGCAAGCTGGGAAATACAGATAGTGACAGGGGTAATGTGGACCAGGTCACTTCACATGCCTTAACTTGTCCCCTCTTTCAGCTCTCAATCCTCCGCAAACCACAGGTTGAGAATTTATCTCTATGACTTCCACTCAGCTTTGTGTCATTTGTTTACTCTTCTAGCCAAAGCAAAAGGTGAGATAAGAAGAATGTACCAAAAAAAGACAAGACAACCACTTTATTTTCCAGCAGTCCTTTTTTTAACACCCAGAGCAGCCTTAAATCTCAAAGCAGAGCAAGGATAAGACGGTAGATTCATTCTGTCTGTGCAAATATACTGTACCTCAACAAGCCGGTTACAGTCAAAGGGAACCAAATATCTGCTCTCAGAAAGTGATGAATCAAATACTTTTTTTTCTTCTCATCTCTAAGACTGGCCCAAGGCATTCTGGTGGCATAACTAGACTCAATTCCCAACACCACATTAGGTATGTTATTACAACAATGCAAGCCTAAGTTTATGTCCTAAAAGACTGGAAACATTAAAAACTGAGATTTCTGGGAGCGTGAAAGTATTTCTGACACATTCACACACCTCCTGACTGTTTTAATGGACTGCAATTTAACTATCTTTGTCCCTCTCTCACATACACATACACAATCATACACCACTGTGGGTTTCAGTATCTTGCTGAAAGACAAACAATAAAGTGGATGGATGACCTAATCGACCTCCTTAGCCATAGCCACCCACAAAGCTAAGCAGCTAATTGTAAAGAATGACTCTGATATTTAGTGCAGGTTACAACCTATATATAATGTCTGTAAACATATATCCATATGTGTGAACATGAGTATCTGCAGCTGTGAGCGGACAAGACTTTTGGCACTGGCAACTTTGAGATGCTGTGTAAAACGTAAATAAAAACAAAATATAATGATATGCAAATCTCATAAACATACATTTATAGATAAGACAACATAGCATAACATATAGAGATAATATAAAACATATAACAGAGATTCGAATCAATCAATAGGAAAAAACAAACATTAAATGTTTAAACTGAGATATTTCATGAATAAATATGAGCTAATTTTAAATTTGATGGAATCAACACCTCTCTGAAGTGTATGGCAAAAAGCCAACAAAATGAAAAAGTGACATGAAAACAGCTGGAATTAGCTTAATTGGCAGCAGGTCAGTAACATGATGAGTGGAGGTTGACCAATCTCCACACACTGTGTCTGCTAACTAACTAAAATGATGGTCCTCAACATAACATTGAGAAGACTTTAAAAATCTCATTATTTACATTACAGACAGTAATAGCATCAATGGATTCCAAGAACCTGGAGAAACCTCTGCACGCAATGGACAAGGTGATCTTCTAGCCCTCAGGCAGCACTGCATTACAGTTTTTCTCCATTGGTTTGGCTCATTTCTTGAAACAGAAATGACATTCTCAAAATAACATGGACAAACCTCCAAACCTCTTGGCAAATGTTCACAACAGAATGGCATTTCTCATTCATTTTATCAAATGGCAAATGCCTTAGTACATGTCTCAATTGTCTCAGTGCATCTTTGCAAATGATTAAGTACAAGTACCCTACAGTTATACAGTTAGCCCACATTTAGCACATTTTCCAAATGAATAGATCCTGTAGATCTAAACTGATTAGTTGATTCCCAGTCTAATGATCATTCTCTCCAAAACATGTCAGCATGATTTCATTGTATAAGTACTCGCATGCACAGCTGTCTGTTCAATTGTCAAAATTGGTCAAGAACATAATACCATGAATACCATATATGAATTCCTTTGAATATTTGATAAATTGATGACAGTCATTGACAGTCAGGTGAAACTAGACTAACGAAGGGGGAGTGTCACACACAGGTGTGTTCCATGATTGTGTGCTGCCAAACACAGATATATAGAGCTTGACCAGAGCCAGTCCGATCTCTGAACATGGATAGACAAGGCCAAGCAAACGGACAAGGGGAAGTTCTCCCTCAAGGAAGAGGAGGAGGAAGAAGAAGAAGAGGAGGACTGAGAATGCGTGGTGGAGAAATAGGGGAAGAGGCCGAGGTGCGCAAAGACACTGTGCTGTCCTGAATGAAATTCGGGCCACAATTATAGACCATGTCATAAACCATGGCCTCACAATGGCAGAGGCAGGTCATCGAGTGCAGCCTAATGTGCCTCGCTCTACAGTCTCCTCCATCATCCAAACCTTTCGCAGGGAAAACAGGTATGTACTCTATGTAATCTATGATGGAATTATATGTTGTATGGGACAGGGCACTGTGCGTGAGGCAAAAAATGTATAACCTACTGTAGAGATTTTGTGTGCATCTGCCTACAGTAGTAGGTCTATACTAGCAGGTGGAGAGGACTAGTGGAATGTTGTGATACTAAATATGACAAGAAAGATATTGAACAAATTACTGTAAACTATGGAATTACATAATCCATACAGTTTAGAGTAGTATTCCAGTCACTGTGCAATGTTGCATTAGGATTGTGGTGAAGTTACTGTGAGTAAAACAATAATACAATTACACTGGTAACTTACTGTATTCTGTTCTATGTGTAGGATTGGACGCCAACCTCGCGTGGGTGGCAGAGGAAAACTGCTCAATGCACAACAGGAAAGAGAGATTTGTAACATGGTGATGGCAAATAATGCCATCACATTGAGACAGAACCATGATGCCATCCTTCAGGACAATCATATATTCCAGAATATAAACACAATAAGCATCTCCACAATAGACCGGGTTTTGAAGGAGCATCAGATGACAATGAAACAAATCTACAGGGTAGCATTTGAGAGGAACTCTGACAGAGTGAAGGAGCTGCGCTACCAGTATGTAAATGTAAGTCAGTTACTGGTTGTCTCTCATTATAACCCTACCTGTAATCACAGTAAGCAGTAGTTCACTTATTTGGTTTCAATACCTCCTGTACCTGATTTCAGAATCAGTATTTGCTGCATCTGACTTCAACAATTTCAACAGAAAACTGCAGTTTACTGTATGATACAATTCTTATTATAATCCTTATTTTGTTGTCTCCCAATCAAATCTATCTAATACTGTAGGTTTTACTGTAACATCTCAGTGACTCATCAGTATTTCCCACTCCCCTTTCTATCATATACCCCTGCAGTACTTCCTCATAGGCCTATCACTAGTTTAGAACCACTGGAGTAGTGGCCTGTAGTATATTGAACCTGTGGGGGAGAACATGTAATTGTCTAACTGTCGTATATGACTCTTCTGTATGACTGATTTTATGTTATTTACTCTATTTTAGAGAATAATGGCATTGGAAGGACATGAGACCTCTCACATCCTGGTGTTCGTGGATGAAGCTGGCTTCAACCTGGCCAAGGGACGAAAACATGGCCGTAATATTATTGGCCACCGGGCCACAGTGGATGTCCCAGGTCAGCGAGGGGGCAATATAACTATGTGTGCTGCCATTTCTGAAAATGGTGTGGCCACTCACATCCCCAGTCTTGGCCCATACAACACACACAAGCTCCTCATCTTCTTGGATCACCTTTATACCGATTTTATCCCTGAAAATGAGAGAGAGGTCTCATAGGGCCTCACCTACCCATTTATGTGATTGTGTGGGACAATGTCAATTTCCACCATAGCCCACTCATTAGGGGCTGGTTTGCAACACATCCAAGGATGGTCATGGGGTTCCTGCCACCTTACTCTCCTTTCCTCAATCCGATAGAGGAGTTTTTCTGTGCTTGGAGGTGGAGAGTGTATGAGCATCATGCTCAGGATCAGCCGTCCCTGCTCCATGCTATGGACGCAGCGTGTGATGACATTACAGGAGCTCAATGCAGGGGATGGTTGCGGCATGCACGCCGTTTCTTCCCTCGTTGCATCGCAAGAGAAAGTATCCGCTGTGATGTGGACGAGAATCTGTGGCCAGACGGGCAACAGCATGTAAATAATCAGGAGGGAGAAGACAGTGGACAAGAGCGGGAGAATGAGTACAGCGACCACTGAATAAGTCCTTGTTTTTTGATTTTGTGTTCATACAATTTACTACTGTAATGTACATTTTCTTTTTACATATGTATGAAACTTTCTTTGCGTGTGAATATAAAATGGTTATAATTTCCTTGGTAGTGTGAGTGCAATCTGTGATGTCAAACCTTGGAGGCTACTCTTTTCTGTTGTATATTGTTGGTCCTCTGCCATAGTGACACAACATCTAAACATTTTGTATGGCAGTACTCACACAATGCCAAAGGGATGATGCATTTTGGGGGCACTGACTATTCAGATTAGCAAGAAATGTAGTTTTGACACATGAGTGAACTGTTTTAGGAGAGATGAGCTTTTGCAGGTGGACCATGTTGTTGTGATCAACCATCCAGGTTTATTTTGACAAAAGCACCAAGAACGATGAGAATGTCCGATCTGTGTCGAGAAATGAGCCAAAGCTATTGAGAAGGATCTTTGCCATTTTGGAGAGACTGACTGTTTAGATGGGAAAGGGGTTTAGATTGAAGCCTGAGTGAACAGTTTTGGAAGAGAGATGAGCTTTTGCAGGTGAGCTATAGTGTTGTGCTGAACTGTAAGAGTGTTTTGCCAAATGATCTTAGAGTTTTGAGAATGTAATCTCTGTTTCAAGAAATGAGCCAAACCAATGGGGAAACACTGTAAAACCAGGCATCTCTGCCATCTACAAGTGCCGCAAAGAAGAAGCAGAAGAGGAAGACGATTTTTGATTTTTAAAACGCTACTTTATTGACACTGTTTTACTAGGAAACAGAACAGTGCTCACAGGAACAAATCAGCAGTGGTGACAGAAGATGTCACCACATTGTTCAAGTAAAAGGTCCGTTTATTTGCTCTGTGGAGAATGAGTTCCTCTGGACGTTGGATTTTCAGGAGAGGACCATTCAGAAACGTGAAACCAGGAGTCAAAGGGAAATCAGAACTCATCCAACAGGTTTGGTATAACTTCTCCAATGGCATACTTTAAAACAAGTTTCTTCTCTGTTACAGAAAGCCAGCGTCTTTTGGATCAATCGGCCTGAGTACACTTTTAGCAATGGAGCTTGCTAACCTTGCTAAGCTGCTTGCGCCAGCTGTTTGAAGCATACAACCATTGCAAAGTGCCTTTGCTAGCCCAGGCATGGAGCCATCACATTCAGCTTCGATCCACATATCAGAGGCTGCTCCAGCAACCAGTGCAGAGACATGCTGTCTTTCTTTGTCTATTTGAAAATAGCACACGGCTTTACAACACCTTAATATAAAGGAGACAGTGTTTCCAATTACAAAGATCTAAAACAAGTTAAAAACAGAGAAAAATCCAAACTTTTCACCATTGCTCTTCCAGATACACCTTACCATGCCCCTCCGCATTAGTTACAAACTTCTTTACAAAATGTAACCTGAAGGCAGCTATACTGCTGGCTAGCTGGACTAGGCCCTTGCCCCCGTACTCTCGCAGCAAAAAAAACAAAAACAAACCAGACTGTGGTACCCAATGAAATTTATCCCAAAAGAAGTTGACCATCTCTGCCTGGATCTCTGACAACAATCCGGTTGGTGGTTCCAGACATGCCAACTGATGCCAAAGTTGAGTCCTGAGGGTGGAGCCATCTAAATTTTGACAATTTATCTTTGATCTTTTCAATTACATTTTCACAGTTTTTTTAACCACATGTTCATCTCCCAGATCTTTAAAACTATCCTCCCTCCATTCTAAATGCTCACAGAGGACAGATAAGCCACCTCCCTATCCCCCAACTGCAAGAGCAACATTTTTCCCCCAATTTAATTTTACAGATTAAAAGGGAAAAACCTCATTCATAACATTAGTTAAAATATTGATGTCACTTTGATCTTTTACAAAAATCAGCATTTGCTGATAAAACTATCTTGTCATTAAAACTGGGTAAAACCAAACAATGTATGGCTGACCTAATTAAACAAAGGAGAGTTTCAGTAAAAGTGCATAGAGCATCCCAGACAGAGCATATCCCAGTATGACACCTCTAACCATTAATCTTTAGCACGCTCTCAATGTTACTGTACAGCACCTTGATCTTGGCAACAAAACCCAAACCTTTCCATGGTCGTCCGTAGAAAGCAGTTGCATTGTTTGAAGGGCAGCTGAAGGTCCTTTATAGACAGAAGCCGAGTCAGCCTAGAACATCCGATCTCATCTGAGACTCTTGGCAGACCAATGAAGAAGTCCTCTTGCGATTCTTTACTTTTTTTGTACTCACTTTAAAACAATGAAGAATAAAAGCTTGCTCTCTTCCTTAACAAGGCTGGCTCTGTCAACTCCTGCCCTGTATCTGACAAGAGAGAGTAGATGATCTTTCTCTGCCCTTGTTTCTTCTCCAGGCCCCAAAAAATCAACGTGAGAGTGAACCAGAGCACCCTGTACTTTTGTGTCAGGCAGGTTGGTCAAATGGGCTTTTTTCATTTTAAGGAGTTTAACATATCCTTGACATCCTGTGGATTCACTCAATCGCTAAAGTTCCACAATATCAGACTCCAGATCTCCAACACATCTGGTGATGTTACGAGCAACATTAAGCATCTGCTGTTGACACAGGAGTTGATTGAACCTTTCCATGGTCACACCACTCACTCAAAGACGAGAAGTCACTTTTTCTCTGTTTAAAACATGACCAATAAAACCTAAAAGTCTCTCTAAAACATCTGTTAGCAGTCATAGATGAATTAAAAGGCCAGTAGGCACTTTTAGGTGAAATATTTGTAAAAGAAACATTGCATTCAACCAAAGAATGATCAGTAAAACCAACAGGTAGGATCTTGATCTTGAATGTTTTAACAACATTAAAATGATGAGAAAAGCAAGAAATGCGATCAAGGTGAGCCAAAGAAATCCTACTGTCTCTATGGTGAGACCACGTGTACTGTCTGCAGCCTGTGAGCATCCTTCTCCACACATCCTCGAGACTATGATTGCAGACCAGGCGCCCCAGAGCACACTGGCAAATTAAATGAGGTTCCGCATGATTATGATCTAAAAGCTCATTCTCAGTACAGTTCAATTCTAAAAATAAATAATCAGTAACACTGCAACCTTTCAGTTTTTCATTGGGAAACAAACGTGTCTGCTCTGCTCCACCATTAGGAGCATAGAGATTAAAAAACAAAACAAAACATTAAAAAGCTCAAAAACAGCAGTGAGTAATAAAGCTCTGTGTTGGGCCACTGTCTCCACTCTTACAGATACTGGGGCAAATGCCTTGGAAAATAAAATCCCCACTCCTACACTAAGTGTTGTACCATGTTTTAAAAAGACCTTCCCTGCCCACTCTCTATTCTAGTCCACTTCATTGTTCAAACCACTGTGGGTTTCCTATACAAACAGGACATCTGTTTAAGGTTTGCAGTTTTAAAGAACACTTCTGTTCCATAGCGCCATTTACATTCAAACTGCCCACTCTGAAAATATTTACAAAGCTTTGAATATTAAAAAAACCCCAGAAACAGTCAATACACTAAGAAACAAAAGCCTAATTAGAGCAGTGTCCAGCATTGTCAAATCTGTTTCTTCATTTTGGCCAAAGTTTCCTTAACCTGTAAACTTCCTGGTTTGTTAGACCAGACTGAACTTTAGACAACCTGTATATCCTGAAAAAATGACTCTGAATTCATCCTCTTTATGTTTTTTGTTTCCTGTAATAACTTTTTAACAGCAACAGCAGGATACAACTTGTCTTTGGTTTCTGACCTCTGAGTAACAACAAGTCACTCTGATCAGAGAACATGCTCTCACTGTCACTGTCATCAGAAAGCCTGGTTCTTCTACCCAGCTGGCTGATTCTCGGTCGGCTAGCCTTAGCACCAACTTCTGCACCAGCTTTATCCACATTTGTTTTCTTACTGTGCCGTTTTAATGGAGGTGCAGGATCCTCATATTCCATTTCTATAGACAGGCCTGCATGGTCCACCTCAGGTCAAGCATCAACAATTTCCTCATTTGGACTCACTTTCATCATATGTCCCTCTTCCTCACAGCCAAAGCACTTCATAGCAGTGGACACTGCAAAAAAATGTAATCATAATTTTCCAGTCTGACACGAAAGTGCAGCTTAAGCTCATCTGATTCGTTGTGAAGAATCATAAACACCTGGTGTCTATAAGAAATGAAATGACTAAGTAAGGGTGATTTGCAACCAGACAAAACTTTCTTAATGGAAGACAAAACTTTCAACACAACACAAATGTCTTGAAAGCTCGCATCTCTGAAATTCATCACTTATAAATGGGGGCACATTAGAAAGAGTGATCGAGTAGCAGGCTGTCCCAGTGGAACAACTGACACAAAAGCTCCCCCAACAGCCATCCCTTCTTCAACTAGCCTATTAATCCGATCTACCTTCTCAACAAATAAGACCACAGCTCTGTTCAGCGCCCACAGCCAAAGCAACCTCCTCCACCACACATGGAAAACATTAACCCTGATGTCATGTTTTCGTGTCAGCATGGAAAAGCTACCTGTACTGGCCATGGTGCTTAGACACCAAGTGGCCAAAAACTTTACTAAAAACCCCACAAAAGAATAATTAAACAAAACTGACTGATGAGAAAAAAAACAAAGAAAAAACTAGGAAAGAAGGAAGTTTGAAAAAATAAAACTACGCAGTTCAGACCTTTCAAAGTCAAAGTCAGCTTTACTGTCAAAAACCATATGTACAGATGATACACAGGAATCTGATATTGCAGTGCTCCCATGGCCCTCAGTGTTACGGGCCATGAGATGTAAGATGTAAATAAGGTAACAAGTGCCACTCTAGAAGTCTCCAGACGTTTACTGGCTAGTCATAAAATGTTGGGGGAATGCTACAGTTGTAAATATGGTTCTATCACAACTTTTTTTTGTTTTCCTGCAATCAAATTTAAAGTGACTTTACATTTTTTATATAAACTAAAAGTACATTTTCTCCCTTTTAATATTTGATATGTTTTCTATGTTCAGTTGTGAATAAAATATTATTTTATGACATTTCCAGTTCATTGCATTCTGGTTTTATTATTTTACGCAGCGTCCTCGGTTTTTGGAATTGTGGTTGTATCAACCAATTCAGGCACCTGCAAGTAAACAGTCCTTGTGGATAATAAAAAGAGGGATTGAACTTTTTTGTAAATGCAATCTGGAACCTGCTGTTGATGTGTTGTGTTTTATTTATTTATTATATATTTATTATAAGCAACAACTGGGGAAAAGAACAGGAAGTGTTGGTCACATGAACATGTTATCTTTGTCTTTCACTTGGACCTAACTGTCACTTGCAGACCTTGCTTCCATCCCATTCATATAAAATCGATCTCTGTGAGCAAATTTCTTAAAATCTGGCATAGTTCACTTAGAAGAAGAACCTATTAAAATTTGGTGGTTGAAATTTAAAGTCACTGTGACCTCCAGAAAGCTGTTTTTCTCCCCCAAGGGTTAGAAGCTGTAGATGACAAGATTTCAAACAAATGTCTAATAGGATAAAACAATAGTCTGATAACATTTTATATAATGTCAGTGGCTGACTTCACTGTGACATCATTACTCTCCACAGAAAGAAGAACCTGTGCCCGTTTTGATATTTTACATTTGATTGAATACCGGATTGGTGAGGTTAATCTCTGATGCCAAGAGATCGATTCCTTCAGAGTTTTCTTTAGGGTTGCCTGTGCTGACGTGGATTCAAACAGTAACCCAAGGATTTGTTGGAGGCACACAACCATAGGGAATAACTATTTAGTCAGACAACTGGTGTACAGAGTGGGGATACAAAACCCAGGGCATATAAAGCAAATTTTGAAATAAACACACTGTGTCATCTATTTCAAAGGAAAGGGAAAAAGCTTTAGTTATGACAGGCAGATATTAAAGAGAAAAAAAATAAAGTACAATCAACATTTGATTCAAAACTTCAACAATGGATTTAATAACCTAATCTAGGAAATATTATTTCCCAGAAAACCCTTTACACCCTATGTTTATTTAAAAATAGTACATAAACATACAAAGACAAACATATCAAATCTTTTTGTTATCTAGCCTGCAACACAGTGCCAAACATGCCCCAATTTCAACCTCACACCTATAATTTCAAGATCAGATCATTTTAGCCAATAAATAAGGTGTTGATTGCAACTTAAGGCAACTAATGGAAACAGAATCATTGGATGGCATAACAGCACCCACAAATGAAAACCATAAAAATGGCCCTGTAGTTTGGAAGAAAAACAAATAGGAGCTTTCTGATCAGCAAGTGAAATTTTCAAAGGCCAAAAATCACATATTCTATTCTATTCTATTCTATTCTATTCTATATCACTAAGAGTTAAGGTAAGGGTCACTTACAGCTCAGAGTAATCTATGCGATCACCTACCACAGAAGAGCAAAATTAGTGTTGATCAAATGACACTTTCTGGGATGCCACTACAGTTCACTTGGCTGAGCAGGCAATCCATATGCCGAAAGGCTGTAGGGCCCGAGTTCAAATCTGCCCCGGCCCATTTCCTTTGTGTCATTCCCTCCTGCTCTCCACTGCCCTTGTCTAAAACCAATAAAGGCTGAAATAATAACAAATAAAGCTCCAAAGAAGTGACATCTTCCACGCAGGTGCCCAAAATTCTAACAAATTCTAATTAATGATGATGAGCAAGATGAGATTGAGCAAATCCAGAAGCAGGTACAACAAATTCAGACTGATGCCACGCTCCCTGTCACAGGACACTTTGATTAGAAATTGCAAATATTTAAACAGCAGCGTATTAATTTTAATGTGGGAATCTTGCAGTGCAGACACCGTGCTGCGGTCCTACAGTATAAAGGGAAATGTCAATATTAGGTCTGCCTCTTTCAGCACGCACTGTATTAAGGGAGTGTGGGTTAAAAACGTAATTGGGGCATCGGTACTTCAGAGGGATCTGCTATTGCTGGGACATTATGCAAACTTTTTGCCGAGGGTCATGTTTTCCAGTGCGTTCTGTTTCAAAAGACGAGCCACCTCTTGGAAAAGCCATTTTCACCCACCGACTCGGCTTGACAATACATCGCTTCATTGGTGCCACTGATTCCTGGATTTTTAAGTCCTCGAAATATGTCAAAAGATTTTACAAGACCTCGTGCTCATCGTTTATTTTCACTTAACTCAAAATACGGGCTCAGCTGCAGTCTGTTTACACGAGCCTGTGTGAAATAAAACCAGACGCTCTAGCGAAGATTCACCTCAGCGCCGTAGAGTGAGAACAGCCTTTTGACTTAACCTTCAAGCATGTAGAGGCATGGGCCTTTCCATCCCAAGTGCGGAGACAAATTGTGTGTTTGTTCAGTTCTGTCAGTACATGCACACACACCAACCCCAAACAAGTAATAGCGTTGATATGAATTCCCTTGTACAGAGACAAGCTCTGACTGTTGTATTGAAAAGAGGGGGCTGTGTACTCCGCGATGGCCATGGGGGAGTTTTTCGCTTTCATCAACGAGGTCAGCCTCTCAGCAAGAGCTTGTTGCTGCCTAGTAGTTTATCTGCAATACATCACAGGTGATGGATGGGTAATGGAGAAGCCATAGCTTTCTCATTCACAGCACTATATCATTTCAGATAAATCCTCAAGCTATCTGTTCATTGGGTTTCGGTGATATCCTCCACGGCACAGCGTAGTCTTGGTATAAAGGCACACTGATCTATCCATATCTCTCAATTTTTCCAGCTTTCTTTCTTGAAATCTCTGTGTTGCTAAGAAAAAATATGTGCTGCGGATCATGATGATTATTTTTGATTCTTTTAATATTTCACCCTTTTTATTAAACTTATTAGAAAAGAAAACATTACAGCAAAAGCAAAGAGAAGCAGTGGGAGTTCTTTGTCAAATGTTTATTACAGCTCTGCTTTGCTGGCTAATGATTAGCTTAGCAGGGGTAGTTGTTCGGCTTTTTAGCTAACCTAAGGGCACTCTGAGTGTGGGTTGTTTTTTGTTTTATTTGACCTTGTAGAGGGATTTTTTCATACAACTTTTCAAGTTTACTTCATTAACAGTGAGCTGGAAATACAATTTACATTTAATTTAAAATTTGTCTTTGCTAGAGTCTCCAGTATTTCTAGTAAGGTGGCTGTCAGAAAAGAGCATTATCTGTATGAGATTATGAATGTGATCTGTGTTCACTAAAGGACAGAGAAAGCATCTTACCTTATTCCACAGCTTTATCAATCCCACAATCCAAATGAATTAGCAGCCACACAGTTGAGCACTGCCGCTGTCATACAGTGATAAATATCTCCAATGCGAACACAGATCACTATCAGAGTGTTGCTGTTCACAAGGTTATCTCCCCTTTATTATACTACCTCTGGAGTCAGGTTAATTTCTCTCCTCACAGGGGTCAGCATTAACCCTTATGTCGGCCACTACACAGAGTGTTGCCAATTGCACAATAAGTCCAACAGAAAGGGAGATTTCATTGTTGCGCACTAAAAGGTAGACAGCAATGATTCCAACTTACCTCCTTAAAAAGTCAAGGGGAAAAGCAGCAGTTTTCCTTTTGCGGAGAGAAGAAATGTTAAATATTCTCTCTGAGCCGTTTTAAAAGTTCCTTCTGTTCACGAACCTTTTGTCCTGGGTATGCAGAGATAAGCACATACCATAATAAACAGGGTATGATACTGCTGCCAGTGGCTTATATTCTAATACTGAATCTGTAGTGCAGCAATAGATAGAAGGTAACACAAGATAGCTTGGGGTAATCTGTATGAAGTATGAGGTATATTCATCCCCCCTGCACCAAATAATCCTAGCTGTTTTAAATATAGAATAGATAACTGCTGCTCTGGTGGTATTCTGGGGGAGATGATAGACGGTGAAATGGAGCCAAAATGAATGGACCCTTAGTTGAACAGGCCTAAATTCATTTCACAGACCCAGTGGAATGGAGTTATCTGAATCAACTGTCCTCCATGGCTGCCTGAGGGATATTGGAGACTGCTAAGGTCAAATTACAAGCGAGGATTCGGCTTGTGTGTGACTGTGGAGAAATTACCTTAAGAGTTTGCAGGAGCCTGACAGGAGCCTGACAGTCAGCGTGTCTGCTACACTAAGATCCACTAAAACAAAAAGAAAGAAAAAACAACCCTTCCTGTTGTGTATTGAAGTCCCTATTGACAAAAGATCAAACAAGCGTTCACGCAAATTTAAAGGTTACATCTCTGATTCAGGAATGACTAAGCACTGACATGGCTGTGAACCCCTTTTCTGAAGCGATCGCTGGCATTAGAAGATGAAGAATGACAGCAAAAAAGGCCAAATATCACACTCCTCTTCCTGCTAGAGGGACATCATCCAGACAGCCGCGGAGCTCGGATGAAATGTGATGCTCTCCAGACACCTCCAGGTCCTCTAATGAGACTGTGCTTAAGGTGTAAATTAGTTACACAGTCTTGCTCATCACAGACACTGGAGCAGCAAATCCACTGGGTTGCTCCAGTTCCACCAGCCATGATGGAGATCCATTTCATGAACATCGCTCATTAATATGCTAATGGAAGTCATTAATGCTTGATAGCGAAATTAATAGAATTATAGTACTTGGTGGGTCATAACCAAGAACAGTGAGAAGGAAGGGGCTTTGTTTCCAGTAGGAGCCATTTGCAGGAAGAAACATGTTTCTAGTGAGAGTGTTTTAACATCCAAAAATCAGTGAATATGTTTTGTATTTAACACTCACAGATACGAAATGACTTATCCAGTGAAATGTGGACGTGGTTTGTGTTTCAGCACTGGTTTGTGAGCAGAAGCAGAGAATTTTGAGCATCAGCTAATGGTAGCAGTCACATTTGACCACTGCAATCATCTGCTTCTCATGCACATGCACATGCACATTATCATGGTGGTTTAAATATGCGTCTAATGTATGATTATTTGAAAACAGATAAATCCTCAGTCAACCAATCGGGACACATTAGAGATGAATGCATCAATCTAAATACCAATAGTATCGATATCAACGCTGGTACTGGCATTGGATTGATACTAGTGCTTTGTTTCTATCCTCCAAGTAGAGCATGTAGCCCACTGCTTTATTTTGGACATGTTGTTGATACAGTTTCTGCAAACACTAAAAATGATGAGGGAAATTCATTTGCAATTATTTTAGCCATTTAGCTTTGCCTTTTCATTAAGGACAACCTTGTGAGCGCCCTCTGCTACACTTTGGCTGAATTACAGCTATCCTCCATAAAATGAGTATTATACAATAGAACAGTTCTTCTAGATCAGCTCTGGCTGAGTCTTTAAGTCTAGAAATGAGTGGGTGACGTCATGGTGTATGCACCAATATTGACTTCAGTTCGCAACAAAACATTTGAACTTTTATATACTGTCTATCCCAGTGGTTTTCAAACATTTTACACACAAGGCACAACCTTCACATATATACACTGGCTTCTCTGCCAGGTGAGCTGCCATTGGCCTTTCTTTTAACTGTCTTGTTAGTTAAACAGCATCATCTGCATATTTATAAATATTTCTTTATAATTTTCCCTTCATTACTTTATCCAACCTTTTCACATAGTGTAACACACAACCCTACTGTTTCTTGCATTCTTTGGCATTCTTTTGAATTAAGCTGAAGGCCATACAGCGTTAAACTGCCAGCTTTTACAAAGATTTCTTTTTCTTTTTCCTTTAGTTTGTGTTTTAGTTTGACCAGATGGACTTCCCTTTCACACGAGATTTGTCAGAAGACAAATCTGGATTATCAGAGTCTTTGTTGGTAAATAAATACTAACAGTTGTGGGCAGAAAATATATTGCATCCATTGTTTGTTTTTTGTTTTTGTTTGTTTGTTTGTTTGTTTGTTTGTTTGTTTGTTTGTTTGTTTGTTTGTTTGTTTGTTTGTTTGTTTGTTTGTTTGTTTGTTGCGGCTGTATAATGTAATAATTGACTCAAACTGCACACTTTGTGTGCCTTCCTTCGGGAACAACTTGTTTACCCAACCAAGCACTGAAAGTTTTCAGCCAATCAGAAAGTTAAACTTCCACGATCCCAGGAGCTCAAAAGATCGTGGTTATTCTGCCCAAGGTCAGCACCCCACCCACAGGCTTATCACCAGTAACAACTACGGAGCCGGAGGCCTTTAATATAAATGACAAATGAGTTGGGATAGTGGGACAACGCTGTCATCTTTGTACTAGCAGCATACAGATGGATGCACGCACTTAAGGAAATGCTTACATTAGAGGCATTTTTCTAACAAGTTGTCACATTTTGCAGCACCGGTCTGATCGGAATTGACAGTTGGGGATATAAAAAAAAAAATCAGAGTCTGTGTCACGCTGAATCTGCCACAAATCTCTGCTGGGACGCGACATAAATCAACTTCAGAACCACGGACAGCTCCAGTACGGCACGGCATACTAAACGGAGGCTGGAACGCACCGGGAAACTGGGTTAATTAGCACCACACCGAGGCTACTGTGCCCACAGAATTCCACACCCCGATTGCTCCCACGGATTCAAACACACACACACACACACACACACACACACACACACACACACACACACACACACACACACACACACACACACACACACACACAGAATTGTATATGTTGCAGTCACATCATCAGCGTTTATCAGCGCATGACATATATGAAATCTCTGCAGTGAAGTATTTAGCATACACTTTTTTTTTGTTCTTGATGTTTTAGGAATTATGGGCTGCTCTCTGAGAGGATTCAAATTGCATTTCAGATGTAATTCGGGCACAGTGCGCACGCTTTCCCACCAGCATGCATGTTAATTATTTCTGCAAAGTAGTAATAGCCAATAAAAAGGAAACGGAATCCGCCTCCCTGACCAATTCACATCCTGCACGCTCTGGCGCCGCTTTTGATCAATGCAATCTGAAATGAAATCAGGTGCCCGGGCAGCGTACAGTTGAACAGCGCTGATCCCTGTTGCTATAATGTGTGCTGTCACAGTCATTATGAAAATGCCAGCATCTATTCATTCACTCAGTGGCTGTATCTCTGCTGCATGGTGATTTTTATTTTATTTTATTTTATTTTGAAGCAGAGCCGCCTTTGCAGTGCCATTTAATGACTCATGGTTCATGCATAGGCATGCTCCACAAGACAAAACCAAAGAGGATTAGGCATTATGCTCAACACCTTCTCCTCCTCTAACTAATGTGACAGCTCAGACACATAAGGACTTAAACACTGACGTCCTCTCTAGAGGGGCTTTTTTTCTGGAGTTTGGAGAGGACCAGCCAAGCAGTTATGAGGGATATTCAATGACTTCCGATGCTCGTGTCTTTAGAAATAACTGCAGCATTAAAACAAGTATATTGGGGCATAAAGTTAATGGGAGGAATGCCATTTCGCGCATTTTGCGAAAAGGGCTTTTCATCTGAAGTGAGCGGGGGGAGAGAAAGGCATGCATTATTATTCTCGCCACGTCGGCTACCTTAGTCTACCCTCCTTTGGCAGCTATTACAGAGGGCTACTTGTGTCTTAAACATGTGACTAAGTGAGAGAGGGGCACAGGGGAGAGCCGAAGCGCCCATGCCCGTTATCTGCTGAGCGCCTATACCTTCAGTTTCCACAGGATCTGCGCTCCTCCACACAGCGCTGCGGAGTAGGCGGGTCAAGTAGGTGGAACAAACAAAAAAAAAAAAAAAACGAAAGAAAAGAAAAGAAAAAAAGAAAAAGAGAAACGGTGCCGGGGCGGAATTCACAACGGGATATTTAACAATCTTCGTGGGGTGGCAGGTAGCCGCATTCCGTCGCATCTGTCCGAGGCTGGACCCCGCCGCTTTCTGGTAACTGCGCTAAGACAGCTTTTAATCTCCTGAACGTTAGCTCCTCTGCGCTCCTGGAGTCTTTCTCCTCCTCCTCCTCCTCCTCCTTCTGCTCGTTTCTCCGATTGACTACATCTCCTGCTGGATGATTTCATTTTGTAAAGTCATTATCCCCAGAAAGGTCAGAGCCTCTGCTTCCAGGAACGTTGAATTAACTGTGGGATAAGCCGGTTGTCAACCCCAAGCGCACCCCCGACTGCTTTTCTCAAAGTTTCTCACTGGTGTAGAACCGACCATCGGATTTGTCCGGAGCAGCTTTACCTCTTTTTTCTCGGAGTGTTTTTTTTTTTTTTTTTTTTTTTTTTTTTTGAGTGGTGTTTTTTCCCTCCGTGGAGTTGCAGTTGAACCCTGACAAACTGTGAAATGAGTTTCTCCACAATCTGGGCAGCTGAGAGCCACCGGGATTCGGCGAGAGCATGGGACACACTGAGTTAAACTTTCTCTGTCGTCCTAAACCGCGGTGAGTTCTTGCAATTCAGCTTCATTTGTCGAATTTGTGCGAGTATAAAGTAAAAGACAAACCCCACGCTACTTGTGGATGTTCACCCTCAGCACCGTGTTTGACCCGAATAGCTCTTTGCATCTGCTGTGGCTGTGACATCAGTGAATTTCTTTGTTGCTTGACCACAGTACAATCTGAAACTCTCACGCACACACACACACGCACACACACACACACACACACACACACAGTCTCACCCTTGCATATATGCACACAAACTCCCGTACTGTATCTGCTGGCACTTTCAGGAGAGCATACACAATATTGCCTTTCATGCCTTGTCAGTTTATACATGAGCACAATCAGACTCATCTCCTCCTCCTTTCTCATTGCCTGTCTCCTCCACCCCCCCAGCCCCCTCACCTACCCCTCCTTCACCCACACTGCCACTCTTTATCTGCCTTAACAACAAACATCTCTAATCTATATTCCTCAGGGGTGTATTGGCATTCGCTCCTGCGGAGGATCAGATCTCTTACACTGATGCGTGGACAGAGCACTGCTCGCCAAGCTCCCAGCTCTGCTCTGAGGCTGGAAGAGTGAAAAAAAATAGTCCCACTGATTTCATAATTATACATCGCACCCTCAAGCCTCACCCTCAAAAAAGGCACATGAGTCAAAGGCAGCCTTATGGGATCAGTGGAGGCTGCGATAATGAGCCAAATGCCCTCCAAGAAAACAAATAACATTTAAAATGCAATCATAGTGGCCCAAGGGCATGCTGGCATAGGTGCTATTTGCAGTATTTTAAATGTAACTTCATGTGAAAACCCCCGACTGCAGTGGCAGGAAGGTTTGTTTTGTTGCAAAGCTTCACGGTAGGAAAAAAAAAGTCAGTGAATCACTGCTGTAATTCTCATTGCCACTTGCCAGTGTTAGGCACAAGTGCCAAAGCCTCAGACTGTTTATAGGGCCACAACAGGGCCACTGTTCAGCAGTGTCCTCATCTATCCTGGGAGACTGGTGAACCCAACCGTGTCCAGGCCTGAAAGGCACACTGTCTCCTCCTATGAAAAGAGAGATTTCTCTCCTTGCATCGGTCATCTGAGCAACAAAAAAAGGAAGGAGCTCAAAACGGTGTCTGATTCTACTTTTCTTTCCCTACTTCACTGCTGAGATGCCAATCCAGGCTGTATATGGCGTGTAAGTCTAATTTTCTGTGTTTGTGTCTGTTTGCTTGTCCGTCAGAGTGACGATGACAGGACCATCTGTCTGTGATTGACGTGTACTTGAGAGGAAACAAATCGAGCTTGAACAGAACTTTTACAGGGCAACTGTGACTGAGCAGGAAACCAGCTATAGGCTTTTTAGACTGAGGCTAACAGGAGGCACTACATGCGTGAGAGGGCTCCTTGTTCTTACAGTTTAGTGGTGGGCAGGAGGCGGCTTCATTTGTAGGTGTGATGGCTGAAGAAGGGTGGATGTGGCGGGAGGAAGTGGGAAAAAGAGAGCAGAAAGCACAGGAAAAGGGACGAGAAAAGCTCTGCGCAGAAAATTAAGTTAATGCAACATAAAGTAGTTTTCTGTTGCTGACTTCAGGAGGATCGGTGGATGAGGTTTAGAGGGCAGAGTGGTAACAAGTGTTCAGCTTAAGGAACCCTGTAATTGATCATAATTACTATTTTTGGGGGGCAAATTACAGTTGGAATGAAGACACAATGACATAAGGAAGTAAAGTCGTAAGGTAAAGAAGAAACAAGAAGAAGAAGAAAAACAAGAAGATCACCCCATCTTGGTTTAGGTGGTAGTTCGAGGGTCGAGTTTTGCCGGGATCCGCTCAACATCTTCAGCCCATTAATTTATGATAATGAGTAAACTGACAAAGTTTCACTTCAGACAGAGAAGAGCCGCTGCAAGGAGAAGAGGGAAAAGTGGGAAAGATGAGAAGATGAGAGAAAAGCTAAAGAGGAGAAAATCAAAAAGTCTCATTGAGGGATTTGAGGTTGACTTGGGCGCTAAAGTAGAATCTCTCAGATTAAGACCGACGGGGGCATTAAGCCAAAAATCTCTCTCTGAGGCAACTGGTAATTGAATGTTGAGTCTGAGCGTATTCTGTAGAGGCGCACAAATGGATGGACACAGGACTGCTTTGAGAGCAAAACTGTACCATATTGCACATAATTCTTTAGAGATCAAGCGCAGACTTCCTGTCATTAAAACAGGCAGGCGTCACGCTGTCACCCTGCCCATAAATATGCACTGACAGAGGTGGCTGAGCATGTGACCGGATGACACAGTTGTGAGGTTGCCTTTCAAAATTTAACTAGCTTACCTGTTCAGTAGTGGAAGAATCGTGCAGTGAAACATGTATTTCCATTTACAGATATTCACAGAGCCAGAGTTGCAGCAGAATACCAGAAGAAAAAAGAGCCCAGAGTGAATAGTGAGGGAGGAATGTGTGCCTTTAATTTAAGAGCAACCTTTGTGTCTGTGTGTACAAGGCCACCAGCAGAAGAGGCCTATTTGTGTTCTCCGGTGATTTATAGAAGCTTCCTCTCTGTATGTTCTTGGCCACTCAGTGATATGCAGCCATATAAATGCTAGAAAGTGAGAAGTTTACAGTCTGAGGAGCAATCATTAAGACGGCTTTCCCCCTGTTTGCTTTCAGCTGAACTTTTACGCA
Organism: Oreochromis aureus; assembly: GCF_013358895.1. Lineage (NCBI taxonomy): Eukaryota > Metazoa > Chordata > Actinopteri > Cichliformes > Cichlidae > Oreochromis > Oreochromis aureus. The sequence continues at coordinate 29,551,321 of NC_052958.1, read as the reverse complement.
CGGCACCTTATAATGATTTACAATATTCTCGCGGATTAATCCTCACAGATTTTTACTCGTTGAAACCTCCAACCTGCTTCACACGCCATCGATTGAGCTAAACGATTGATCTCACGTTGCCTCCACAGACAGCCACCACAAGGAAAAGACGTTTGCAGATACTGTACGCTGCCGGAGAAACACTCGGAATTTTTTCTGCCTGTGCTAACATAATTATATTGATAGTCAACACTCGGAAATCAAAGTTTGCTGTGGATTGATTTGGAGGAGCTTGAAGTGTTGCGAGCTAACTTTCTTTGCATAATGATGTGAAATGTTGATGTCAGTGTGTGAGCTGACTGGGCGCGCTGCTATCCATCTTTCATAATGAATTGTCGCTGTAGTAAATGAATGGTGCTGGGGGGGTGCTGTTTTTTGTTATCAGTTTATTGCTTCCTCCAGCCAAATTTTCCATCCTGCGTTTGCGAGGAGAAGGATTTGTCGGACTGATCTATTTCCATGTTGGCCTAGAAGACGTCTGCTGTCGAGTCTCTCTGCCTTAATAAGCTACTGTCTCATTTTGTAAATAGTCACAGAAAGATTAAATTGGATTTTTTTTTAATACAAATACATAGAGTCTTATGTGGCACATGCCTATGCCTGTTAAACAGAACTACACAGTGTTTCACTGTAAAGTCCCACCGTGCATTTGTGACAATAACACGGGCTGGGTTATTGGGTTATATGCTGCCTGGCTCCACTGTTGCACAGCTGCATTCATTTCATATGGAGAACAAAGAGTTTTTGTTTTTGTTTTTGCTGTATGACAGTAGCATCCACACTGAGCAAATGCATCATTAGTACACAGTATATTGCCTTCGCCATACTTAACTCTAATGCATTATTTTGGGGTTCTAGTTGCTTCAGACCCTCGTAGAGGTAGGAAAAACCAACCAAACAAACAAAAAACACTGTCTTTTAAAAAAAAATCATCTAATGTTTCCTGAGTTTTAGACATGTTGTTACAATTGCTGTTCAGCGATTTCTGAACAGCAAATCGCTGCAAACAGCAATTTTTTTGTTCTTGTGTATCACAGATCCATGTCTTACACGGTTACATGATCTGTTTTATAAAATACATAAATTGCTTACTCTAGTAGAACCATTCCAAAATAAGTAAATATTTCTGCTTAAACATGCTCTTAATATGTTTAACCTTCAGTTCGAGGATCTATCCATATCAAAAACAACAAATAATTGTCAACATTTATAGGATATATTGTACTTTTTTGTGACCTCATTTATGAAACCAGCTGTATATTATACTATATACTATTATTCTTCTGCTATATTGTTTTTATTATTATATATATTATAAATGTTAATCATGAAAATGTTTCCTGAGTGTCATGACTCTACATACAAGAGGCATGGAAGTAAGTAAGATTAAAACATGAGCTTGACTATGGTGCTATTGTGTTTTGTTGATGATTAAAGTATCACAGGGTCATAATTTTGTCTCTATTTTGGTCTTAAAATGATACTAGTGTGCCATAATACACAATTCAATCAAACAAACAGAAGTTTTAACATGTATTTGTCCTTCTGTATTGTTAAAAAATAAATGTTTCGTAAGCCACAGAAAAAGATTGGCTGAGTAAATGTCATTTTGTTTGCATGATTTGTTTGTTGCACTCCTTTTTACGTAAAATGATTGGAAAACACAATTATTACGTTGGAGCATTTGTCATAAATAAAGAAAGCAGCCTAGGTATGATAATCAGAGCCATTAATAGAGTTATTTAAAAAAGAATGGGGCCATAAATCATCCCACTCTGTCATTTTATTTGCTAAAATAGCTTGGTTGCTTTGGAGTTAAAAATACATTAATATACAGTATAGTGTATATGATTATAGCAGCACCAGCCCATTTAAATAGGAAATGTAAATAAGCTTCCATTTTTTCTATGAGTAGACTGGAATGTATTTGCATACAAAGAGGATTAGTAAAGATAAAGAAAACTGCAGAAAATCACAAAGTCTGATAGCTTTACGGGGATAAAATGAGTTTAAAAGTGCAGATTAATGTAAAACATGAAATTAGGGCTCGTTGTCTTCACTTATTAAATCAGATTTTAGTATCCGAGAGCATCATGGTGGGTGTTTTTTTTTTTTAACATTCCATCATTAAATTGGATCACCAGCATCTTCAGAAGTCTCAGAAGTAAATTTGAGAGTCCACAGAAAAACACCTACACAACAGTTTGTACAGGGAAAAAAAGCACTCAGTCACACACCCACACTGCCTACACACTTCCACTGACCTTCCCCGCAGCAGCTTAGCGTTGCTATTCATGTATTATTGCTTTGGGTTTTCATGTCTAAAGTTTTTAAATGCATGTTTGTAGATCTGTAAATATGTGTGTTCATCGCTGCGCATGTAAGCACTTTCATAGTGACATTTTTATTTTTATTTATTTATTTTTTTTGGTCTTTGATGTCTTTTTCCCAGGACACCATGGGAGCTGATCCTTTTTATTTGTTTGTAAGACAGCCGGATGAGTGCAACTGGCAGTCATATTATAATTTCACAAAGGCTGTGTTTTACCCGTGGCGCTGGTATGAGAGGCATTGTTGACAGTTGTAGCGGGGAAGATAACTAGGTTAATTAGAGCCAAAAACCTCATTAGTCAGCACGGAGGGGAAGATGTAAAGTTTATCAGTTCCTGTTTCCCTACTTTGAGGATGGTTTCAGGGTTGGCTTGCAGACAAGTTACAAAGTGGATCCTGTTGAAGAAATTCTAATGAAATGTTTTAATCAAATCCTCCCCCCTGCAAAGTGCATGCCTCCCCTCCATCTCTTTTTCTACTATTGTTTTCCTTCAAATGTGTTCAAATTGTGAGATATCACAAAAAGAGACTCGTTTCAATTTGCATATTTGCTGTGCCAAGAAAGTGGATCTGCTGTGTGTGTGTGTGTGTGTGTGTGTGTGTGTGTGTGTGTGTGTGTGTGTGTGTGTGTGTGTGTGTACCAGACATGGATATGGGGACTCTTTGTGAGAACACACATACATACATTTACACTTACACACAGACATACACACACAGCTCAGGCAGGTGACCATTACAGCTCTGGCATTCTTCAATAAGTGAGCAGATGTTCGGGGGCTGGAAGCTCAGTTCTGTCCCAATCTCCGACGAGAACGGCTGCTGAAATTCTCAAAAAAGATTAGGCTTGGGAGTTCCCTCGTCTCATCAAGCTTACTGTATCCCCCAAAAGACGGGGTGAGAGTCAAGATCCAACACTGCAGTCGGTAGCCAGCCCTATATCTCTGGAGGAAACATGTAATTTTGGCTGTTACACAAAGTTACTGGAAGAGCTGCAGCGCAGCCTGAAAGAAGGAAAAAATTGTGCAGACAGATACGTCTATTCATCACAAATGGAGCAGATTGGTAGGCAAGGCAAAATAAATGAGCTGTTTAGAATGTTCTGTTTAGCGAAATCAATTGAGATATTAACTCAAAGTGGCAACACTGCTAATTTTGTTAATTTAGCTCAAGAAGGCCGTGAATCAATCACCCGCTTTCAAAACGAGCAACGAATAATGTCGAGGATATCGGCAATCGCGGCTTCTATGAAATCATTTCTTTGACTGAATGAGGAATTTGCAAACATTTTATTTCATCCCAGGGCTGCTGATTTGTGAGATTTTACAGCTGTACCATCTGAGGGCATTACAAATAATGTTTTTTATTGAATGTTTCAATGTTTTCTGGGAAAAACGGGAAAAACAAAACAGAGAGAGCCGTCGTCTTTACGCAGATGTTCCAAATAGCTGGAGGAAATGCTGGCTCCACACTGTGCACGTCATACCTTTAATGTAACCACCAGTAGTCCTTGTGATGAAAAATGCCTTTGACTCAGTGTCTCATCTTTTCATTGACTTTTTTTTGCCTCGGGGAAGAACATTTTGAGAGATGACTAAGTTATGGACATGTGTTTCATTTTTGCTTGACTGGTGTTCTCGCAAAAATAAAAATAAAACAGCCAACCTTGTTTTCCAATCTGAAGCGTGTCATTATTGCAGTTGAAAATACGGCACTTAATAGCCCAACAAATGTAATATCTAACAGAAGTCCACAGCAATACACATGCAATTTAGAATGGCTGATACACCTGCATTAGAAGTGTTAGGGACTGAAATCACTGATTTGAATCTGCAAAAAAATCATTCAAAAGATTAAGTGGCTCTATTTGTGTTGGGCTCTCAATAATTGTAAGTCACTAATTTATTGTTAGGAGCTCAAATTCTAGACACACATTCAGGAAATAAAAATATCCAAACAGCAAATTAAATATTTGCTTTTTTGGATATCTTAGAGAAAAACCTACGGCAATACTGGATGAGACCTGCAAAGCATTTTGTAGAGCTTTTTTTTTCTGCCATCCAACTGCTATCAACTTAATGGCTAATAACGTCGTGGCTCAGACACGGCTGTATATGTGGAGACAGGAAGAGAGATTGAGAGACAGTTAGGGAGGAACAGAGAGAGACACTGGGGAGTTTATTTCTCAATTCCACCATTAAGCAAAAGTAATGTATGAACAGTATATACCAGCCAGAGCACACAGAATCATATTTAGCCTCAGCAAGCCTTTCTTAGTTGATGGTATCAAATCATAAAAGTCTTCAGGTTCTTCCCTTTGTCATATTTCTTTTTTCCAAATTACCTTTAATACGTTTGATGAGATACAGCAGCAAACCCAACGGTTGTATCTTTTGCCTGAAAAGAAGAAAATAGTATGGTCTTTTATATCACCGCTATATGCTGCAGGTTAAGGATTCTGATCATATAATTGCATTTTTGTTCATTTATAGGACACAAGGTCTTCTTTAGTGCTGCACATACAAACACTTTTATAGCACTTTTATGGCAGTCGATGTCAATAAGGACAATCTGTATCTTAGTGTGACTACCTGGATTTTAAGCTTAAGAAAGAAAAACTAGAAGGAAACCTGAGTTTTGAGATGATATTTTACAAATCCAAATGAGAAAATGTTGTCTGAAAGTATACTGCAGTAACTCTTTGCTCCTTTCAGACTTTATTGAGCACATACCAGGTTGTCTGTGTTTTTATGTTCCTCCTACCTGCATACCCCTCAACCGGTCGCAGCAGATGGCGACCCCTCTCTGAGCCTGCTTCTGCCAGATGCCCTTCCTTCCTGTTAAAAGGGAGTTCCTCCTCCCCCTTGTTGCCAGGTGCTTTCTCAGAGGGGATTATTGCAACATTGGGGTTCTCTGTGCAGCAGTGTAGGGTCTTTATCTTAGATTATCAAGTGCCTTAGAATGAATGTTGTTGTGATCTAACTCTATATAAATGAAAATGAGGTGAAGGGAATTTTCTGTGATTGCAGAGAATGTTTTAAACCCCAAGAGAAGAAATGTATTTGGAAATAACTTGACGAATGTTTTATTCAGATTTTGAATAAGATGAGAAAGATGTATCACAGAGTTACGTATCACTTTTTTTTGCTGTGCCATCGACGTACGTGGCCTTTAGGTCAAGTAATGACAAGACATTAAACCTTGCATATGATGAGAGTCATCAAAGATGACTTGTTAAGTATTTTTTCAGCTGAAATATTTGATGTTCAGCGGTGCTTACTGAATATAGCCTGTCATTATGACGGGCAGTGGGCGTAAAAATGTTGTAGTTTGATCCACTGTTGGCTGTGCTTCAGTGGAATGGCCATTTGTTTAACACCCTCCTCTCTCTATTGAAGTAGCAGGACAAAAAAAAAAAAGGAAAGCATTTCCAAATGGATATTTCTTCCCCACAGAAATAAACAGGACCTTGTCATAGGTGTCATTTCAAAGATAAATTGCAATCTCTGAGCGTTCCCGCTGCTCAAAGAAACATTATGTTTCCTCTGCAAATGTCTTGGACAATTTTTTTATTTTACATGAAAAACAATCATGTGTCACATGACAAGGCTGAAGTGATTGTGCATGGGGCCACGTGCTGACTGTCAATTCCGTCAGAGAGCCGCTGGAAACCTTGAGAGCACAATGACAGGTGTTTACAAATCTAGGAAAAAAGGTTTATGGAATATTAGGTTTTACTTTTTTCAGATTGTAAATTGAAATTATAATTACCTCAGTCCTCATGGAATAAGCCACCCAGCCTTTTTTGAGACCTAGAAAAAAATTATGAAAAGAGTGGAAAAACAATAGTCGCTTGATTGTTCAAATAAACATGGATTTGCTATATGATGCCCGTCTCGCCTCCTTCCAATATCATTCTTGGCATTTGCCAATCCGGAGGACGCAACTCTTCATTAAATTCATGTGTGGGAAAATCTGGTCCCCCATCATTTGCACTCCCGTCACAATTCCGTTGAGAGGACCTCACATGAACAAACAGTGCTTTCATTTTATACAGAGGTTCCAAACAGCCTCGAGCTAACTGCTGGCCCACGTTGTGCAAAATCATATTTGAGTGGATCTGCTGGAGCCCCGGTTGCTTCCTTACTGCTTCAAATGAAAATTCCTTCCATCTTCTATCTCCCGACATTTGTTTTGTTGTTTCTAGATTATATAGGGGGCTCAAGGAGGAATGCTTTTAACACAGCTTCATGAAATGCACTGAGTGCACAAGTTGAATATTATAGCATAATCTGGAGGTAAAGTAAGAAAAAAAAAGAGAGAAATGCATTTGTCTGAAAATAGCAAATGTCCGTATGTCATTAGCGATTTGATGCAAAGTTGGCTTTTAGAGGTAATTGAGGCAGATGAGGATGAGAGTGGGTTGTGTGCGCAAGGTGAGACAAAAGAAGTATGGTGGGGTGAAAAAGAGAGAAAGCGAGGCGAAGAGAATCGAGAGAGGCCCGTGTTCTCCTGCATCAGCGTTTTGGACAGCTGCCTGTTGGATGATAGGATTAAAGAGTCTTTAAATGTGACCTCTGAGCTGTATTTTGATATTAACATGCCAGAAACTGCCCTCTGAGCAAGGTCACTTCATACACAACATGCACAATGTAACGTAGAGAAAAACAAAGCATTTCATCTGCGTTATGAGAGGCTGGAGGTAGGTGTGGATTCATCTAACAGAGCTGCACTAGCAGCTTATTTTTTGGGGCCATTTTACTGCAGCAGAGGCACACTGTCAGTATACAGCAACTTGTTCTCAAACTTCACACTATAGGATAGTAACCTGTAACTTTGGTGTCAGATTTTTGACAAAACACACACAAAGCATAACTGCTCGCTGTGTGGCAGCGTCTCTGCTGAAGGAATAGGGACGGAGAAAGAAAAGTGAAACGCTCAAGCTCAAACGGAGAGCGTGGCAGACGATAACAGAAATGCCGGGAAGACAGAGGTCTCTCTGTCACAGTGCGAATAAACTATTCAGCGCTGCTGGAATGCGAGGAGAAATTGCTGAAGGAAACACTCACAGTTTAACTGCATCAACAACAAAGAAGTTGAAAGAGATCCGGGGGAGGATTTGCCCTGTTTTGGCACCGGGTAACACCGTTCCCGGCCCCGTTTCATTAAAACTGTACCATGCTTCTGCCTACTGCGTGTTATACAAGACCTTAAGGTAATGTCTACTTATCAAAACTGCAGACTTGTGGGTGTAGTCTTTGACCTGAGTCAGACTTAATCACTTAGTTTTTCCGTTTGATCAAGTCTTTCCCAGTTAGATTATCATAAAGATGATTTTTCCACAATCAGCAAAAAAATAAATAAATAAAAAAGCGCAAGCTATGCAAATGATAAAGCAGTGGGCTGCTATGAGAGCAAATAATTTTTCTGATCCAGTTCATCAGGTTTCAGTGCAGGGTCACAGCTGGGCAAAGTTCACCTCAGTCTCATAAAGCGCTGTCTCCATCGGCTGTCCCTGCAGAGTTCTTCCCCTCCCACATCCAGCTTTTCATCGCCTCACCCAAGTCTGGCTTTCCCCTTTGTGTCTGTGGCTCTACAATGTAAAGCTGCAACATGCATTAGCAGGACAGCTTTTTCTTTCTGTTTGTCTGTGTCTGTTTTTGTAAAAGGTGGGATTTCAGGGGCTGGATGCATCCCAACTCCAGTCACTGAGTCAGATGTCCCACCCTTCAGCTGTTAACACCGAGGAACCCTGGCATGTTAGGAGGAGTCTAACAGACAGGGAGTCTGCTCTTTGCAGGTTTTAATAAACTTAAGGTCTATTCCCAGCTGTAGAATCAAAGACTTGACTGCTCTGGACTGCTCCGAAATGTGACTTTTTGACTCGGCTCCCTGAAGTCTTGAGCTCACAGAAGATTTGAAGGTAAAAGAACTCAAGACCCGAGTCAGGCGAGAGACTAATTTCTTCAATTTTGGCAATGTACTTTAAGCACCATGCGGCAGCTGTGAAAGAAAAATGTTCCACAAAATACTCGAACAGCTTGGATTATGACTCAGTTTAATACTTATAACCCAACTTGGACATTTGAGTTTGGATTTGAGACGTGCACTGGTGCAATTGAGACTCAACTGCCTGTTGGAGATCTGAATATGCATGTCTTTAAAAAAAAATACATTTTTCATAGTTCAGTGATGTCATGCAAAAACCAAATTGCATGTACAGGCATTAGCATGTGCTTTCTGTTAATTAAAAGCACACTAAACCATAAAGCTGGTTATACAAATGTTTACATAAACACAAGTGAGAATGGACACACACACCAGGGCTTGACAAACTGAGTCTGGGGAGTGCTGACAGCGATGTCAGACTGAAATCAATTTCCAAATTGCCAGCTCATCTCATCTCATTAAAATGACTAAATTAAAGTCCTCCTGCATGTTTAACTTTCAATAATTAACCCTGTAGATGAATATATCATCGTATTTGATAGCAATTTTGTTCTGTTTTTGTTCCCTTTACCCACCTCAAGCTGTGGTGTGTTCTTCCAGTGCTGTCGCCTGCATTGTCTGAGAGCAGTGATTTTTCAAACCTTCACACCCCCGGTCATATGGCTGACTTAACTTGACAGATTGTCATCACAATACTGTAATGGGACTCACCCCCACCCCTCCACCCCCACCCCCACCCCCACCCCCAATACCCCAACACACATACACGCACACACACTTCGGGGGAGATGATTGACAGAACTCAAAATGGTGATAGAGACTAATGCGAGCTCTGGACAGTCTGAACAGCAGGTAGTCTGATAAATCACAGCAGCCAAGACTTTTTATCTTAAAGTGTGTCTGTGCGTGTGGGAGTGTGTTCTTCCTTCCCTTGATTTGCATGAAACTACAGCTCTTAATAGATGTGTTGCGGTGTGACAGTAAAGTGTTCGAGTATGACGGGGATAGTTTTAAAAACAGCAGCAAAGCAATTATTCACCAAGTTAAAGAGATGAATTCATAATTAGAATCATGCCAGTTTAGACGTTTTTATTCCTGGTGAAACTTCTACATCGGAATATTTTTGCAAATCACAGTGCCAGACTGCAATAGAAGTGTGTAAAATTAGTAATCAAGTCTGCAAAACTTTTCAGTTTTTGCTCATATTATTTTCTTTTGGATGGAAATCCTAACTCACATGAAGCAGTGAACGCAGCGAATTGTAACAAAAGTGAAATACACTTTTTTTGGGCGGGGGGCTAAATGGTTTTGTGTCTCTCTAAAGTAAGATGGATTCACGGCACATTATTGCAGTGTCTTTATGCTTGAAAATACTGAAATTTTGGGGGTAAACTCTATGTTATTGCTTTCTCATCATGCTCCAGAAAAATTATTTCTCTTTTTGTGTGTAAAGTAGGGCTATAATTAATGATTGGGTTTGTTTAATTATTGGCAATCTCTTTTTTTTGTGCGTTTGCATTATCAAAGAAATCATGTACCACAATGTCTGAAAAAACCTGTAAAACACAGAATGGATATTTTGTAGCTGCTTTTGATTTTAGGTTTATTTTGTTGACCGTTTTATTTATTTATTTAAAAGAGCATGACATTTTGAAGTCCCTTGTTTTGTACAGTTTTTCATAGTCTGATGTTTTTAGTATTTTCAGATATATTGCAGACATTTTAACAGTTTGCTGTAAAAATGCATAATTATTATACAGTAATGTTCATTTTTTTTCGCTTTAAGACAGCAAACTGCTGTTACATTTAAATTCAGATTTCATTGCGAGATGCTGTAATGCTTCCTTCGGTTTAGGCTTTGGTTGCTATGGATCAGTGATGTGTTTTCCTGAGCTTCTGGGACTGTGAGAAGGTTTGAACTAGAACTGGGACACCATGATAGAGGCTTTAGTGGTTACTTCCATTAGGCCAGGTTTCATAATCTTCCATACCAAAAGAAAATGCTTAAATGGGGCACAGGTGTAGACATTTTACAGTAAACAATGAAGCAACAGTATAATGGCAACCAAACAGTTGACAGTATTCTACTGCAAATCTTATATTCTATACATCACAATGCATCATTTCTTTTACAGCAAGAAACTGTTTTTATAGATTACAGTAAACACACTGTAAAATTACTTGTCATTATTTTACAGTAAAGTAACATGAAATTTTACTGAAGCAACACCTTTAAAGCAGCAGGCGCTCACAAGCTTAAATTAGCAGGTGTCATTTTTACATTTATTAATTCATATGACACAAGTTCCACATAATGAACCTGATTCAAACAGCATTGCCACACAGAGCTGTTCAACATATTCTGAGGTTTTTTTCTTGTTTATTTCTGTCTTTATAGCCGAGTTTCTTCCTTGCTGGTTGTGGGTGTTTGTTTGTTTGCTGAACTGTGTGTTTGTGCTTTTGCTTTAGGTGTTCGGGGGGCATTGAGGCGATGCAGGTCCCTCGGTCATCCCAGTGGAGGAGCCAGCTAATGACAAGTATCTTTGGCTGCTGAACGCCCCCCACCACCACCACCATCACCACCACCCTCATCCCTCCTACCCTCCATCCATCTCTGATGGCTCTATGGGGCGTCGTCAGCCTCAGCCTTCACTGCTGGGTGTGTTTATGGTCCAGTGTAACAGCAACAGCAACATCAGCCAGCCTCCCAAATGACAAACCCGGGGGACCCCTGGACTGGCTCCTGTCTGATAAGGGGCCCTTCCACCACTCCCCAGAGTACATCGACTTTGTGGAAAAGAACCGGCAAGGTTTCTCCACCAGATACAAGATATACAGGTGAGTTGTGACTGCAGCATGAGGAGATGCTTTTACACTGTATTTACTACTGCCAAATCGCTACCCTATTATACGCATGACAGATCTCACAGCAGTCGCATCAAATAGTCTCTGTGGTTGTCCTTTGAAAGATCAGCTGTGTGTAAATAAGGCCACATGATATCGATGTTAATGTGTTTACATTTTGAGGTTAGTCACAGTCTCAGCATTTTGTTAACTCCAGGCATCTGTGTACAGTCAGTATGCACATGCCAAACACTTTAACCGCTAACAGAGAAAGGCTGACACCAAAATTCTTTAGCTTGAGAATATATTGCACCTATTATTACAATTTAAAAGTCTTAAAATATATAAAAAAATCAGCTTATTTTGATTCCATGCAGTAAGCAACCAACAATCTAGCAAAAGACACAGTTACAGTTGACAATATTGTGTGGCCTATGCATTGGTTTGACTGTTCAAAGAAAGAGACATTAGCAGTGACTATGTCCTGTAGGTACCACCGGGCAGTCTGCTGTTGCATATTTTGTGGTGTGTAATAAGAAAGATTTACACATGTATTCTTCATAATTAATGTGAAATGTGAATTTCGGCAACCTCAGAGCTAAATGAAAGTCCTTTACTGACCCACATAAAGCACTGTAGTGAAAATGATAATGCTTGCAATGAAATGAAGCCGCTTCATGTAAATGAAATGATGGAGATGAGGAAGGAAAGGAGTAAACTTTTATCTGCCACGGTTGGAAAAGCTTTTAAAAGCATGCTCGTACATCTGTTGTAGAATACATGTAAGGGGCAAGTCAAAGTTAAAGAGAAAGATATTGCAGGGGGATTTTATTCTGAAAATACACGTTTCAGGGTACCAAGGGTTTTTAGGACATCTTCCATTCCCTGTTTTCTATTTTTGCAACGTGTATGGCAGGAGAGAAAATTCAACATAACTGTAGAGCATTGGGTAGGCAGTATGCTTCATGAAATCCCTGTTCATGCCTCTTTAATACACAGACTGTATTATTTGGCCTGCATTGTCATGCATTAGAGCATCCTCACAGCACAGTGCTCACAGGATAATTGACACACCCAGACAGAATCATGATGTATTACATGCACGCACGCTGCTATCAGCTGGTTCTATATCACATTCTGCTGCTCTCCAAACCCTCGGGGAGTCACCTGATCAGGTGGTCAAATGAGATCTGTTGATTAGCACTGTAAAAGAAGAAAGATTTGCCATGACAGCACAGTCAGAGCTCTTGCCACGCGACCAAATTAGTGGAGATTGTGTCATGAATCATATCCGTCGTCGTTTAGGAGGATGTTGTCCAGGCTTCTGGAAATGGACAGACGGGATTCCTGTCGTCTACGGATCGTTGTAAGGATGCTTTATGGCTTCTGTGATCGGTTGCTGTGTTCGAGCTTTTTAATATTTCCTTTCCCGGCAAAAGGCAGTGGTCCGCTGGAGCTGAGCTGCATGGGCGGCAAGATTAATAGTCTTATCATGTGGCCAAGTGATTAGTGAGCTCTTAGTACTTATTACTCTGCATTATCACAGAATCCCTGGAGAGGCTTCTGTCAGCTGCAAGGTTGTGTTTGAGGCCCTCTAGATTACTACAATGCGGCATTGATTAATAGTGATTATATTAAAAGGAAAAACCAACCTAAAAAGTAAATAGCCTGTAAATCTTTCCTAATTGAATTCACTTGGATTCAGTCCCATTTGATTTCAGTAACCGACACAGACATGGGCGGATACAGCTGCGTGTTTTTGTTCTAGCAAAAAAACAACAACTTTCTTTTCAGTCCCAGTGTTGGGGGGTGAAGTGTAGTGATGAGTTTGGGCACACACACCTGGAGCTAGCTCATAAAAAATTCAGGGATGATTGTTTTATTAAAGAAATGTGGGCCCGCTGCAGTTTTCTCCCAAGGGGGTCAAACCCCATGGTTATGCCCCTGTTGTGTTACAAATGTCCTTAAATTTCCAGTCGGGTTATTTCTGTACTGCAAGAACAGATAGCTATGCACTGTTATGGTAATCACTGACCCTTTTTTGGCCTGCGAAAGATTAAATGATTCCTACTTACTACTCCTTAACCAAAAGATAGCAAGCACATCTTCAAAGACTGATGTTTGCTTCTATTTAAATAAAAGGGACCTAAATAGGTGTGGTGTTGATTGGTTGGTTGGTTTTGATTCAGCTTTTTTATTAGTAATTGAGCTGGGTGTTTCCTCAAAAGTTACAATCCTGTCAAAAAATTTAAATTACATTTAAACAGAATACAATTATTGAAATTTCATGAAGCCATATTTTATTCATTATAGAACACTGAAAAGTTATTAAGTGCTTTCACTGAGAAAATGCACCATTTAAGAAATAATAAGCGTAACATCTCAGAAAGGTTGGGTTATGGCAACAAAAAATTGAAACAGTAAATGGTATAGGTCAGTAACATGATTGGGGGTAAAAGGAGCATCTTAGTGAGACAGTTTCTCAGACGTAAAGATGGGCAGAGGTTCAACAATGTGCAAAAATCTCCCTAAAGACTGTTGTTTAAAAAAAGAGGGGATGCTACACAGTGGCAAACATGGTCCTGTCCCAACCTTTTGAGACATGCTCCTGCCATCACATTCATGATCTTATTTTATTTTTCAATTCTATTTTTTTCACACTGTGTCACTAAAACATGTTTTTATTTACATTTTACACAATGTTTTTGGAACTCTGGCTGTATATGTTATATATACTAATATATATATATGTATATATGTATATATATGTATATATGTATATATATATATATATATATATATATATATATATATATATATATATATATATATATATATATATATATACATATACACACACGTAAATATATACACATGTATGTATATATATATATATATATATATATATATATATATATATATATATATATATATATATATATATATATATATATATATATATATATATCATAACTGCTCAGCTTTATCTTGCTACCCCATTAGTGTTTGTTGTGGAAGTTGCTGAGCTGAAGCTCTGGTCAACCTACACCGCCTTGACACTTGAATGCATTTAAATGACTTTTGTGTGGAGATAAATATTCCTGGCTTATCTAACACAAACCTTGCAGTACCTCTCAAGATGAGATGAGCCCAAAGGTGCTTTTACTGTAATATTTGTCACTACAAGCAAATTAGCTTTCAGTTCAATCATTATCTGCTGCCTATTATCATTATTATTAGTAGTATTAGCAGATAAAACCAACTGATTCCTTAAAGCATATTATATTATAGCTGTGTTTATTCAACGCTCATTGTTTTAAGAATTCCACTTAATTCCAGATAAAATCCTTTTTGCTGTATGAAGTGTTTTGGGAGCCATTAAAACTGCTTTGCAGTAAGCTTGCCATCTCACCCGCGGTATGAAAAACATTTTTTTTTATATTCTGTAATATACTCAGTGATATGTGAAGTGATTTTGGTGATCCCATAGTGTGCAGATTAAATAATATTGTTGTTCCTCCTTTTTTTTGGTGTGGGATTTTGGAGATGTGACTTGGTCTGCATTGAGCGACCTTTGCTATTTGTCTAGGTAGTAGGACGCTTCACTTTGATGAACATTTGTACTTTATTAAATGTCACATGTAACTCGTCTGTCTGCCTATGCAGAGAGCAGTTCTGCACATGCCCTTTAAATTGGGTTGTGGTGGGTTACCAGGCTTTGTGACAGATGAGTTCAAAGTATACGTATTATGTGGAGTGTGTTAGATTAGAAAGATTAGCTGGCAATTACACACACACACAAAATAGAATTCGACTTAAGTTATGAAAGTAATAACAGATAGTTTTGAAATAATAGCGAAACTCTGGAAACAAAGGTGTTGGCAAGTATTATCAGAGCATTATGTATGCTGTGGTTACTGATTGAATCCCAGTATTAAAAGATCCATTCCTTAGTCTCTTCCTCAAAACAAGGACTTTAGCTTATTAATTTATGCATAGAGTAACATCAAAACTACCATAAACATCTCTCTTACTCCATAAAATAAAATGTAGCAAATAAATACATCCAAGAATATAAACTGCTTGAGTGCATCTCTCTTACATACACAAACACAAACATGCCACATGTGGAGGTTAGCTGACAAAAGACAGGTGGAGTAAAATAGCAGCATCAACATCACCGACTTACCGACATGTTATGTTACAGTAAGCAATAGACCGAACACCAAGAGCTGGAGTGAGAGAGAGAGAGGGAGGGAGAGAGAGAGAGAGAGAAATGCATTGTCATCATAGGATGATTTCAGGCGTGTCAACTCACTTGACTTGAAATTTGCTGTTAAATCAAAAACTTTTGCAACAGAAAATAAAGTTGCTGGTGTAGCCTGAAAATCCTGACTGCTGACTTTTCTGCTAGCTTCCATCAATCCTGTGTTTGCTGTTCTTCTAGTATGTTGTATGCTACTGCTAACACGTAGGGGCCCTTAGATTGGTTTGTGCATGAGTCCGGATTGGACCAACATTTGATGCAAAGATGTGTGTCCATATTACGCATAGGTTTCCTGTACGTGACGAGGACCAAGATGTTTGACAAAAGCGGAAGAAGATAATAAATGGACAGGATTTTTGTTCCTAATAACTACAGTAGAAAAAGGTTTTAGTTAACCATTTTAACAGTGAGTGAGCAGTATGAGGCTGCTGAGTTTAACACTAAACAGGTGATGTCAGTTAAATTAACAGTGTTCACCAGGTGGTTGACAATTTATAGTTACATACCCAGCTTATTATACCAGCTAGGTGTCTGGTGACCAGTAGAGTGTATGTATTCTATTCTGTTCTATTTTATTATTATTATTTTATTTCATTCTTGCTATTGAGCTGGGTGACCTTCCTGAATCTTCATTTTCTAGCATTTCTCCCCCTTCAGTGTGGGTTATTCCACATTTATTCACTCCAAATGACACCCTGATTCCCTTGCTGTGGATCCTGGTGATGTGAATCAGTGAGTTAATTTTTTTAGTCACTCTTGACTTGACTTGATGTCACCAATGTACAGGTGGTGGCTGATCATCATTCCACTTATAAATATATCCACTCTTTGTGATGAGCTGGCTTAGAGGATTAAGGCCTATGCAGAACAGCAGTGGGACAGTGCATCACTTTGGTCTTCTTTGCACTTGGTGATGACTTGTGCAACTGTCATCAGTTGGTCTACAGCTCCTCTCCTTTAACACTGAGTTGCTGATGAAGGTAATGGTCATCTGTGACACTCCCCATGTGCATTAATAAGCCTTGGTCACCCATGAACATGTCACTGGTCACTGTTCCTTCTTTGGATCACTTTTGATAGATACTGACCACTGCAGACCAGGAATGCCCCACAAGAGCTGCCATTTTGGAGATTCTCTGAGCCAGTCGTCTGGCCATCATGCTTTTGCTTTCGTCAAAGTTGCCCAAATTCGTATGCTTGCCCAGTTTTCCTGCTTCTAACACATCAACTTTCTTATATTTCAGCTGTGATAGACTTATGACTCTATGGGTCTGTTCCTGTGCTGCCATAATCAGAGCCTCTGTGCTGTCCTTTAAGTGGGCCTTTTCTAGCCACTGGCAGGATTTCTTGATGTCAGCCCCTTCCTCTATTTGTTGATCGTACATCCCAGGTGCATCAGTCACTCAGTCTGTCTTCAACTAGCTTGGGCTTTCTTGAAGCAGCTCATCTCGGGGTGGGGGGCATCTTCCTGATCTATTTTTTCGGATTGTTGATTGTCACGCTGACACTCAGTAAACCTTGCACTCTTCTTTCTGTTGCTCATAGAGCCTCAGGGTGCTGGACTTTCTGTGGCCTGCTTGTTATTCCAGCAAGGTATCTGATGACTGGTAGGGTGTATGTATTGCTGGCTTGGATCTTATTCTTATTGTTGAGATGGCTTACCTTTTACAGGTGTTTTGCTGGCTGACCTTCTTGTGTCTTTATCATGGTTCCCATTGACCTGTGGGATATCAGGTACTTTCCTGTTTGTCTCCTATTCTGCCATCTGGCAACTCCAACTTGATCCCAGTCCGGATCACCTTCCATCTTTTTTCGTCAGTCTTTCTGTCTGCTGCTCTCCCTTTATATGTACGTGCATGTGTTTATGTGTTTTTGTTTTATATCAGAGATGAGATGTAACGGGATTCAAGCCTTTCAAAAAGCTCAACTCTTGAGTGGTCAATCCACAGACAATTTTCCCAAATGTCTCATGGATCATCAAGACGTTTTTGGCTACTGTGAAATTAACCTTTGTTGTTCATATAGGCTTAGACAGATTTAGAAAGCTTTTTTCTTTTCCCTAATAAGTGAATCATCATTTAAAAATGGCACTTTTTGGTTATTATGGGTATCTTTGTCTAATATAAAAGTGGGCAATCTGAAACATGTAAATGTGACATGTTAAAAGATCAAACCTTTTAAAATAAACTCCAGTCTTTCAACATGCTGAAGTCAATTTAGTCTACCACTCCTAAAGCTGCTGTCAACATAGATATTGAAGTCATCAACAACACATAATTGCTTCACACTTCAAATTAAGGACACATAATTAAACTACTACAACCATTTTCAGTGGAATTAATTACAGCACAGATAGCATCAATGTGTCTTTGAGCGCCACTGTATATTAACGAATAGTGGACTAAAACAATGGGGTTCTTCTAATTATTCCTAATTTATTTATTCAACATGCCAGAGTACTTATGATGCACCCATTCTTTGTGTTCAACTTGATCACAACAAAGCGGCTTACGGTTTGATATAAGAGGCACTTCAGCTACAATGAACAACAGCAGAGTTCCTAAACCACAAGGGAGTCTGCAGGTGCTCTGAAGAGGGTTGAGGTGAGTGTTTTAGAGCAAACTCCCTCAGCGCTGCTTCTCAACATCCCACTGCTACATTCTAACTGATGTTCTCTGTCTTATCTCCTCTCCTGAAATCCCCTTAGAGATTTTGACAACTCCAAGGTCTCCCATGAGGTAAATAATCTGGTAAAAGAGCCATAATAAATAGTAGGTTTTTTTAAGACTCTTCCCTTTGGCTGTTTTTGGAAAAAGTGTTGCTCTTTTAGCACTTGGTTGTTTTGGAAGTGAAAAAAAAGCCATTTCACAATTATTTAAATCAGTAAAGATCATGAAAGTATTAAAGAGGTAATGATTCCCCTGTAAATGGACAAAATGCAGGCTCATTTGCTGTAATTTTTTTTCTCATTGTCATTGTCGTTCCTTTAGTGGCATCATGACTTTGACGTTTACAGTTTCGAGTGAAATATCTCTGCGACTTACAGTTGGCTTGTCAGATTTTTTATTCAGATTGCTTGGTTTCAGCCACAGTTTGTTTTAGGCTAATTTGCAATGAACACACAGCACTGTTGCACTTGACATGCGTTACACCTGCTAAATAGAAACGTAGGTTATTAGCATCAGCGCTGACATTACCATTTAGCTCAAAGCACTGTGAGAACAGCACAGCCTCACCCAACCATTGCAGGCACAGCGTCAGACTGTAAGTCCTGTTGAAATAAATTCACCCTGTTTTTTTTTTTTTTTTTTGCTATGTCACATTAAGGTTATGTTTTCTTGGATGCATTTAAAAAATTATAGAAGATAGTGTGACAAAAGCTTTAAATCAAGACCTCAATGAATCATTCCTGACTTTCAAGAGCCACAGTAGGTTCATATATATTTATACAATAATCACAATACAACACTGTCTCACCTGTTTCTCTTTTGAATATTGCAAAATGTCCTCTATCATGTGAGGAGCTTTCACCAGTAAGTGTTTTTGACCACTGTGCTACATTCGTAAGTAAATCTGGCTTTCGCTTGTGTTTGTTGCCAGTGATAATTTTTGACAGTCCTTTTTTAGTTGAAAGACACGCTGCTTAGCGCCGACTGCAGGGCAGAGGTGATTGAAAGTGACAATATTATTTTCTGGTGTGCTCTTCCACATGTGTAGTTCAGATTTCTGCTAAATCCTAATAAATGCTCAATGACAGGAGAAGATGAATTACCAGAATCGGTGGTTCGAGTTACAGTGTTTGAGCTGGCTCAGCAGTGATGGAGTAATGAATTCACACCACGTTATGCCTCTACTCAATTTCCCACTTTTCTTACTGATTGAATTTGAAAGAATTTTTAACAAGTTCTGCAAAGGAAATGAAAGAGGCTTTGTGTTTTTGTGGGTGTGCAAGTGTGTGTGATTGTGTGCTTTGGGGATTCACTGGAGAGCATCCCCACTGCTTCCAATGCAAACACAATGTGGGCCTTCTGCCTTAGCCACCTGTTCATGGCAAACACTGCCAAGAGGAAAGCTGCCAAATTCACCAGGGTGAAGGTAGGAGTGCTGACATGCATTTGGCCTTACTCTGAACCTCTTGCGTCTAGAAAATCCATGTGGTTATTTTTTGTGTTTTAAGATTTCAATAAAATTACAATTTAACTGTGAAAATTTGACTATGTTGATTAAAGGTTGTAAAACCATTTAAACTCGTGAAAAAAGCACACCTTTCTTAAATCCTAAAGATTTATGTTTCAGGACAATAAAAATAGTCTGGTCCTTTTGGCAGCTTCCTGGTCTGGAGCATTCAGGTGTTTGTTAGCTCAATGCCACGGACGAAAGCAATTGTCGCTGACCATCAAGGCGAGGGATATAGGATCATTTTCAAACAGTTGGAAGTCCATTATTCTATAGAGAGGAAGATTATCCAGAAGTGGAAAACTTTCAAAACAGTTGGCAATCTTCCCAGAAGTCGACATTCTAGCAAATTCACCCCAAGGTCAGACTTTATAATGCTCAGAGAAACTGCAAAAACCCAAGAGCTACATCTCAGACTCTGCAGGCCTCAGTTAGCATGTTCAATGTTAAAGTTTATGACAGTGATATTAGAACAAGACTGAACAAGTCTGGCTCGGAAAGGTTGCCAGGAGAAAGCCTCTTCTTACTAAAAAGCCTCTTCTTACTGGCAGCACAGCTTATGTTAAGTTGTTAACAAACCACAAGACTTCTAGAACAATGTCCTTCGAAAAGATGAGACAAAAGTTGAGCTGTTTTGCTAAAATTCACAGTATAACATTTGACGAAAACCAAACACCACATGACCTTGGTACCTTTCAGTCATTGGGTCAACAGTGTAAACCAAAATATTCGGTAGTCTAGTGTAATACAAGGTCAACTCTCTGATAGCTAAAGCTATCAGCTATCAGCTTGCTTGAAAAAAAGCAAACCTACAATAGAATGACTGAAAAAGAAAATATTCAAGGTGCTGCAATGGTCAAAGTCCAGACCTGAAACTGATTGAAATGCTGTGGCTGTTTCTTAAGAGAGCTGTGCATAAATAAATGCTTGCAAACCTCAAAGAACCTAACACTGTAAAGATGAGTGGCCCAAAATTACTCCACAATACTTGTGAGAGACTGATAAAGTCATATGGGAATGTTATTGCAGTTATTAGTTATTATTAATAGACCTAATGCTGCTGAAGGTGCGTCTATAAGCTATTAAATGATGGGGTATATTAAGCTTCACATAATGCTTCTGGATTTAGGCTTAGGGTTTTTTTTGTGAAGTAATGACATGTTGTGATATGTCATGTTGTATTTACCTAATTGTAAGGCCTGGTAGGGATGATATTGAACTGCAGTTTTATGTAGTTGATATTTTACATTTTTGCGTTCTTTTTAAGTCTGGGGTGATTTAGAAGTTGGAGTGCAATCATCCCTCTAATTTGTAGTTGAGCAGTACAAATTTCACAACACATGGAAGTATTTTAGTTTAGTAAAAGTACATCAGTTGTTGAGTCCATTATATTTATCCAGCACTGCAGAGTAGAGTGAATGTTTATGAACTCAAAATATCATTTTGGATTGCCAACAATCATCAAATATCCTCACACAAAGACAAAAAAAAAAAAAATCAACAAAAACAGAAATGTACACATGCCCTGAGAAAAGACACTTTAATTATTCCACTCTCCCACTCAGAGGAGATAAAAGAAAGAATAATATTCATATGAAGGCACAGTAATAATGATTCTTCTAGTTTAAACAGCTAGTAGCTGAAGGGACAAAAGATCTCAAGTATTGGTTAACTGTACCCCCTGTAGGCATGCATATCCTGCATGCTGATTAAAGTAAAAGAAATATCATGTGCAAAGGCAGTGGTGGCTTCTATAAAGTCACCTTAGTGGCTTTTACCCTAAAATGATGGTCAGGAACATTCAGATTAGTGCCAGTGATCTTCTGACAGACTCACTGCTCACTGTCCATTTTGTTAACCATACTAAGGCAACAAACAAGTACAAAGGTTAAGACGGATTCAATGAACGTGTCTTTTCTTGTGTTGGAACCTCTCAGCCTTATTGGAAAAAAAGCTGTGATTTGTCTGTTTGCATGTGAGATTTGATACTGACATTAAAGTTGAGTTTGTTAGTACAGCCATCAAAATTACAGCACGTACTATCTGAAAGATTCTTTTAGAAATCCACAGCCATTTCCTACACTTCACTCTTAAGCAACCCACAGCCTTTCCACAGCAGCTAACAATATCATCTACAACCGGACAATGTTTCATCGCCATATCACCAAAGATCTACAGTATCCACACAAACATCAGAATGCAGAGATGGTCCAGCTGAAAAAGGACCTTTTTGGGTTTGAAAAGAAGAAAAAAATCAACAACTTTAACAACTTGGCAGTAATGGTGTTAAGAGAGTTGAAACTGATGAAACTGATGTACCCCAGCGAAAAGAAATGAAATTGATAATAATAATGACTTAGCTGGGTGTAGAGAGGACTGCAGCCCCTAAAATCAACTCTGTGGTGAAACCCATTTCATTTTATCCTTTCCCTGAAGGATGAACCATTTGGCCTATTGGGGGTTTAAGATAAGACAGGCCTAGCTTATCACAGTCAACGATAACTGAAGAAACGAACGACAGCGGGGGATTTTCGAATACTCTTCCTGTACCTGTACCTCCCCCCGCCTCCCCCTCCCTCCCTTTCTATTTCTCTTTTTTCGGTCCCACAGAACGTGCTGTGGCTTTGAAGTAGTGCTTTCACACTGCAAAGTGGAACTCAAGAGACATAGTGTCCCATTTGAAGAGGTCATTTATTTGTACGGCATGAAATGAGGTGAAGATTAATAGCTACACTAGATATATCTGAGCAAGAGATTAGTCAAAGCCTTTGTCTGAATACTACAGTGTCAGCAAAAAGGTCAACTGGTACCACATATCCATTTAACATCATTATGTTTACTTCGCACACTGCCCTCAATTTCTGCTTAATTTTTGTGTGAATCAGTCTTGCTTTATAGTTCTATAACAGAAAATGAAAATGATATGAGTTGTTTATAATCTGTGTCACCAGCTTGCTCTAACTTTTGTATGCAGCAGCCTGAGTTCTTGGCGATTTACTCTTTATATCATTTAAACATCTGTGTGTTGGAGCTTTCCTCATTACTCCTGGTTTAATGTGATATATACCCTTTCAAAAGGCCACACTCCCTCCATCCATCATCTGCAGCCAAGGTTGTTCAACCCATTCTGATTACAGCAGTCAAGCTTTTACTCAGAAGACAGAAAAGTGCAACATTTGACTGATTGGACAATGCAGCTCACAAACATTTACTAAATGTTTGTTATTTCCTGCCACACAGTGAAGTCTGACAAAAATAATCCATCACTCGGGACAGTCGTATTCATTTCTGCACGGCTCATTTGTGCTTTTGATGCTCACGCTGCATCAGGATGTAACCCATCAAAAAAAAAAGTTTTAAAATGAATAGAGTGTTCTCCAAAATAAGCAGGAGGGTTTTTTTGAGGAACATTTTTCCCGTTACTTTCTTCTCACATAAGCGTGATTATGTGAGTAAATTGGGAGCAGCGCCAAGCAGAAATTGGCACCACACTCTGGTACCCTCCAAGAGAAATTTCAAAGTAATCACAGTCTATCTGTTATAATTACAGCTGTGATATCTGTCTGTGACTTCATAAATGTCTCCTTAGAAATTCATTGCAATGTAGATTTGCAAGGAAAGAGCAAAAAAAAAAAAATCTATCTTCAGCAGTTCTTGGCTTAATAGCTAAGTTTTACATTTTTTAAACATCAAAAACATTGAACAGCTTTAAAAAGAAAACAGTCTTAATTTAGAAAAATGGCAAACTAGGTTATTTCTCTGTAGGCGGGATGTCTTTTTTCATGTTTATCTGTTCTTTTTTTATCTATGTCATGACAATATTAATACAAGTCCAATCATAAATTAAATATCTGTGTTTTATACTTAATCTAACTGTCAGGGAAACTATAACAGAAAAAAGTTTTTAAAAAAAGCCTTCAAATTGAAATTGTCAAAATGCTGCTGTGCTCCCTAAAGCTGATTTGTTTGTCATAAACAGAAAGAAAAAGATAAAGTAAATTAAAGTAATATTGATTTTGTGAAGTTATGGAAAAATATATTAATGTGGGGTGGACAGCAATTGAACAAGAAAAAGCAAAAAAGCAAGGAGGCGCCCAGGAGGCATCCTGGAACCATCTCAACTGGCTCCTTTCGATGTGGAGGAGCAGCGGCTCTACTCTGAGCCCCTCCTGGATGGCCGTACTTCTCACCCTATCTCTAAGGGAGAGGCCAGCCACCCTTCGGAGGAAGCCCATTTCTGCTGCTTGTATCCGCGATCTCGTTCTTTCGGTCACTACCCACTGCTCGTGGCCATAGGTGAGGGTAGGGACCTAGATCGACCGGTAAATTGAGAGCTTCGTTTTTACACTCAGCTCTCTCTTCACCACAACAAACCGGTACAGCGTCCGCATCCAAAAACCATACAGTAGTGTGAAAATACATACACTGAATTAAGCATATTTAAAAAAACATGAAGTCTTCTTTACAGCGATGCCTAAAGAGAAAAAAAGGTATACATGAAGAACAGAGAAATTATTTACCCATTGATTTTTTTCATTATATATATTCCTGATATCAGCTAGCTAAAAAATATGAACACCTGGACTTTGACTAATCCATTCCACAAACCTCAATTTCTTCTTTTTTGTACCACTTCTTAATGGATTTTCAAGTGTAAAAATGGAAAAAAAAATGCCTAAAAGTTCCACTTTGAGGCTCAACTTTATTTTTTAGATAGATAGCACTCACATTCTCTTTCATTCTGTTTGATGTGGTGCAGGATTCATAGTTGAATCTATGAATACGAACTGCCCATAGCAGCAGCACAGCATCAGTTCATGCAGAACACAAAGTCACATTCAGCTGAACACCCAGCAGATCACCCAATTTCAATGCCAGCCCACAACAACTGATGGCCAAGCTGATACCCTACACATCCATCTACACAACATACATAGGGTGTGCTGTTTAAGGTAGGGTGGCCTGCTACTCATCTGCAAGGCACTTTGCAATCCGTCACCCTAGGCTCACCTCACTGATGCCTGTACTATTCTGTGTTCAGCTTTGCTGTTGCTTTCCACCCCTGCCAAATAACAACATCTTCAAAACTTGGTAGTTCTCTTGTTCCAGCATTTTCTCTATTCCTCTGTCTGGCAGCTTAGAAGATCAGCTATAGCATTCGTTCGGGAGCAGCAGATGGGTTGAAAAGTAAAACCCTTTTTGAAAAGTCATGTGGCAAAAAGTCATGCATGTTTCTGTTGATGTTAACCCCACAACTGCCACTGCTTTTAAAGAAAACAATGAAGGAGCATCCACTGCAGTTTAATCTCTCTGATTAGAAAGTTTCCACAATAAAAGAAGAACAACATAACAGCAAAATCAAATCAACAATAGTTAACAAAACAGTTGTCAGGTGTTGTTGGCTAGATTTTATAGTAACACCTTTTTCAACATTTAGCTTGTTGAGTTGTCAGTGGATTTTACTTTGAGACTTATAAGAGACCCTATTGAGACCCTCTCCGTGAATCGCTACCTTATCGTGGTGGAGGGGTTTGTGTGTCACAGGGATCCCAGGGGCTATGTTGTCTGGGGGCTTTTGCCCCCTGGTAGGGTCTCCCATGGCAAATTGGTCCTGGGTGAGGGACCAGACAAAGAGCGATTCAGAAGACCCGTATGAAAAGAACATCGAGGGAACAGTTTACCCTGCCCGGGATAGGGTTACCGGGGCCCCGCCCTGGAGCCAGGCCCGGGAGGGTGCCCGAGGCGTCTGGTGGCCGGGCCTTAGTCCATGGGGCCCGGCCGGGCACAGCCCGAAGAGGAGACATGGGCCCATCCTCCCGCAGGCCCACCACCCGCAGGGAGGCGCCATAGGGGTCGGGTGCAATGTGTGTCGGGCGGCGGCCAGGAGCGGAGGCCCTGGCGGACCGATCCCGGCTGCCAAGACTGGCAATAGGGACATGGAATGTCACCTCTCTGGTGGGGAAGGAGCCTGAATTAGTGCGTGAGGTTGAGAAGTACCGGCTAGATATAGTCGGGCTCACCTCACGCATGGCTTGGGCTCTGGAACTAGTCTCCTGGAGAGGGGCTGGACTCTGTCTCAGTCTGGAGTTGCCCCTGGTGAGGCGGCGGGCTGGGGTGGGTATTCTAATATCCCCGGCTTGCTGCCGGCACGTTGGGGTTTTTCCCGTGGATGAGAGGGTTTGTTCCCTGCGCCTCAGGGTCAGGAACGGGTCCTGACTGTCATCTGCGCTTATGCGCCGAGTGGCAGTTCAGAGTACCCAGCCTTCTTAGAGTCCCTGGGGGGTGCTGGAAGGTGCCCCACCTGGAGACTCTGTTGTCCTACTGGGAGACTTCAATGCTCACGTGGGTAACGACAGCGAGACCTGGAGGGGCGTGATTGGGAGGAACGGCCTCCCTGATCTGAACCCGAGTGGTGTTTTGTTATTGGACTTCTGTGCAAATCACAGTTTGGCCATAACGAACACCTTGTTCGAACATAAGAGTGTCCATAAGTGCACGTGGCACCAGGATGCTCTGGCCGCAGGTCGATGATCGATTTTGTAATCGTATCACCAGACCTGCGACCATATGTTCTGGACACTCGGGTAAAGAGAGGGCTGAGCTGTCAACTGATCACCACCTGGTGGTGAGTTGGATCAGGTGGCGGGGGAGGACGCTGGACAGACCCGGTGCACCTAAACGCGTGGTGAGGGTGTGCTGGGAACGTCTAGCAGAGGCCCCAGTCCGCGAGATCTTCAACGCACACCTCCGGCAGAGCTTCAACAACATTCCGAGGGAGACTGGGGACATTGAGTCCGAATGGACCATGTTCAGCGTCTCCATTGCCGGCTGCTGCATTGAGCTGCGGCCGCAAGGTGGTTGGTGCCTGCCGTGGTGGTAATCCCCGAACCAAATGGTGGACACCAGAGGTGAAGGGAGCCACCAGGCTGAAGAAGGAGTCCCATCGGGCTTGGTTAGCCTGTGGGACTCCAGAGGCAGCTGACAGGTATCGACAGGCCAAGCGGAATGCGGCTCGGGCAGTGGCTGAAGCAAAAACTTCGGGTGTGGGAGGAGTTCGGAGACCATGGAAAAAGACTTTCGGACTGCCTCGAAGAGATTCTGGCAAACCGTCAGGCGCCTCAGGAGGGGAAAGCGGTGCTCTACCTGCACTGTGTATAGTGCTGGCGGTGCGCTGCTGACGTCGACTGAGAAAATTGTCAGACGGTGGAAGGAATACTGAGACCTCCTAATCCCACTGACACGTCTTCCGAGGAGGAAGCAGAGTCTGGGGATGAGGGAATGACCCGCCAATTTCTGGGGTCGAGGTCACTGAGGCAGTTAAACAACTCCTCGGTGGCAGAGCCCTGGTGTTGATGAGGTCCGCCCGAGTTCCTGAAGGCTCTGGACGTTGTAGGGCTGTCCTGGTTGACACGCCTCTACAATGTTGCGTGGAGATCGGGCAGTACCCTGGACTGGCAGACCGGGGTGGTGGTCCCCATCTTTAAGAAGGGAGACCGGAGGGTGTGTTCCAACTACAGGGGGATCACACTCCTCAGCCTCCCTGGGAAAGTCTATGCCAGGGTGCTGGAAAGGAGAGTTCGTCCGTTAGTCGAACCTCGGATACAGGAGGAACAATGCGGTTTTCGTCCTGGTCGCGGAACACTGGACCAGCTCTTTATCCTCTCGAGGATACTTGAGGGTGCATGGGAGTTTGCCCAACCAGTCTACATGTGTTTTGTGGACTTGGAGAAGGCATTCGACCGTGTCCCTCGGGTGTCCTGTGGGAGGTGTTGCGGGAGTATGGGGTGTCTGGCCCACTGTTACGGGCCATTCGATCCCTATACAACCGTTGCAAGAGTTTGGTTCGCATTGCCGGCAATAAGTCGGACTTGTTTCCGGTGGGCGATGGGCTCCGCCAGGGCTGCCCTTTGTCACCGATTCTGTTCATAATTTTATGGACAGGATTTCTAGGCGCAGCCAAGTGGCGGAGGGCTTTCACTTGGTGGCCTCAGAATCTCATCTCTGCTTTTTATGCGGATGATGTGGTTCTGATGGCTTCATCGGTGGGGGCCTCCAGCTCGCACTGGAACGGTTCGCAGCCGAGTGTGAAGCAGCGGGAATGAGGATCAGCACCTCCAAATCTGAGGCCATGGTTCTCAGCCGGAAAAGGGTGGAGTGCCCACTCCGGGTCGGGGATGAGTTCCTGCCCCAAGTGGAGGAGTTCAAGTATCTCGGGGTCTTGTTCGCGAGTGATGGGAGAAGGGAGCCGGAGATCGACAGACGGATTGGTGCTGCGGCTGCAGTGATGCGGACGCTGCACCGGTCCGTCGTGGTGAAGAGGGAGCTGAGTGTAAAAGCGAAGCTCTCAATTTACCGGTCGATCTACGTCCCGACCCTCACCTATGGCCACGAGCTGTGGGTAGTGACCGAAAAGAACGAGATCGCGGGTACAAGCGGCAGAAATGAGCTTCCTCCGAAGGGTGGCTGGCCTCTCCCTTAGAGATAGGGTGAGAAGTTCGGCCATCCGGGAGGGGCTCAGAGTAGAGCCGCTGCTCCTCCACATCGAAAGGAGCCAGTTGAGGTGGTTCGGGCATCTGACAAGGATGCCCCTGGGCGCCTCCTGGGTGAGGTGTTCGGGCATGTCCCACCGGGAGGAGGCCCAGGGCAGACCCAGGACGCGCTGGAGAGATTATATCTCTCGGCTGGCCTGGGAACGCCTTGGTGTTCCCCCGGATGAGCTGGAGGAGGTGGCTGGGGAGAGGGAGGTCTGGGCTTCTCTGCTTAGGCTGCTGCCCCCGCGACCCGACTTCGGATAAAGCGGATGAGGATGGATGGATGGACTTATAAGCAGTTCACTTCTATGTTTACTTAAAGAATAAAAAATCCCAACACAAAATGAAAATTTTACTCAGATTCTGATCTAAATTTTACAAAATCTGATTGGTAGGTGGTAAGAAATAATAATTTTCATAAAGTCCCAGAACATTTAATGTGAGCAGCACCAGCATAGATACTGAAGTTGGTTAAAGTAACTGTCGCCACCCTCGTGTTATATCTTTTGGGCCTTTAAGCATTGATACAGATTAGGAATCCCTGAGCTCAGCACTCACTTCTAAGCGCTTCTTTCCTGTATAGAGACCCAGTGTTTTGATCTTGGGCTACCTTAGTCGCATGGAGTTAGGCCACTGGTTCTCTTATCCTGTTTGTTATGACAGCAGGTTAGCGATGGTCAGAGTACAACTTGAAGCCTTGCCTGAAAGTCTGCAAGTAGCAGCGCTTTCATCAAAGTTAGCAGACTTTTTTTTTCCCTGTTGGAGATACTGAAGTAAAAAAAACCTTCCACCTGAGCTCTGTGGGTACAACCACAGTACCCTATAGGTTTGAGAGCGTGAACCTGCAGACACACTTTGCTATCGATACTTCGAACAAAAGACCGAGTCAATATATGGTGAATGACTGCATATAAGCAAAGTTTTTATTTGCTGTTCATCCATGTGTGCAGTCAGCTTTTCAGTCATTTCCTGTGCCATGCTTTAGTTTACGAGCCGTTAATGTTGTGTATTGTAGGCTTTTGGCCTTTATGTCAGAGCACAAGCCAGTGAGGAGCCTCAGAAGTTATTTAGTTTTATCTCTTGGTTGCTTTGGTGATTAACTTCACATTTGTGAGGCTTTTTCAAAGCAGTAAATAGTGTCTTGGGTCAAAACCACACTGATAAAAAAACTTTGTGCTATCAGTTAGACTCATATTGGCAGCCGACATTTGTATTTGAGTTTTGGCAGTCGCCATTGTGTTGATGAGGGAAAAAAAAAGAAATAGCGGATTACCATTTTACATACTGCATTTGTATGTGCTTTAGTGACTTGATTGATATTTCTCTTTATTCTTACTGCTTTTTACGCTTCTATACAAGGTGATCGTGAGTACTTTGAAAGGTGCCTAAAATAAAATGCATGATTAATATCACTTTGAGTTTTCTTACGACTTGGCTCTTAATCAAAACAAATATATTGGGTAGCAAAAGTAAAATGCATTATAGCAAAACTCCAAGGAGATCTTTTTACACAAAGGATACCATCCGAAGTTCTCTTCTCATAACACAGTGTTCTCAGCCAGTACTTTTTTGCCACATGCTAGACAAACAAAGCACACAAGAGGCTACATTTGATTTACTGAGGCTCACTCTGTTGAGATCAGTGTGTAAGTGCAACTAACGTAAACAGTACTATGTGTGCAGGATGCTTCATGTGGAAATCTATCACACAACGCCTTGAACTTTGTGGTAACAGAATAACTTTGTGTGAAGTCAAAGCACTGCCAAATGGAATCCCAGTACAAAGAGCTGTGCCTCGGGCAAGTGTTGCACACAAATACTTGGAAAAATGCACGTGGGGTGCAAGGTTGGTCTTTATTGATTGAACATCTGTATCCTTTAGTTTGTTGCGTTTCACTCCACTTCAGTTTATCGTGCTGTCTTTGACATGCAGTATCTATTTTTTCCTCTCGTGATGTCCTTGCTGTGTTTTCACATGGAAGTTGAAAGTCTCAGCACCTTATAGGCTGTGTGGAGGAGAGAGGTGGCAAGATGGTTCTGCCTTATAGTATTATTCATTTTTCTTTCTTGTGTTATTATCGTCTGTCAAGTGCAATCCTACACAAATATGTTCAGACATATTCTAGTAAATGACAAGTATTAATGTACAGTAAATGCATCACATAAACTACACTTGACATGAAAATAATTTGAAGGAAATGACTGAGAGGAAGAATCTGAAGACGTAACAAAGGCTCAGAGTCTTTTCTTTAGGCTCGTCTCACTTTGTTTTCAGTTTCATTATAGAAAACATCCATTATTGTTTCTTTTACTGCCTTGTACCTTATGCATTTTGATGTATATCTCTGTAATGATAGGGTTATTAAAGAAAACAGCTGGAAGCCACGTAGTTGGAGCACATTTTTATCCCATGTGGCAGTTGTGGTTTCAGTTGATAGCAGATTTTTCTCTGGATGTTATTTCTAAAGGAATTCTTGTGAATTCATTCATTCTTTTTTTTCTCGCTCTTTCTCTGAGCTGCACCTTAATTCAGGCTGTGTCGGCATGGTCGAGAGGTTTTGAACACTGTCATAGCACACAACATAATAAATTAAATGCAATGCAATACTCTTTCTTTCACTGTTTCTCAGTCTTTGCCATTTCCGTCTCTTCGTGTAATTTATTCAACTCAGTTTTACGCAGAAGATCTATCTGTATGATGTCACTGTATCTCTAAGATGCAAACGCGGTCAACTCCTTTACCTTAGAAGAAGTGATGCCATAATGACTACTTTAAGCCATGTTTTTCCACTGCCAATTGTTTATTCTATACTGTTGCTGCGACGTTTTGGATCAACTGAAGGCTTTCCAAGGAGCTTTGTTAATAAATATTTATAGCATGGAGTTTCCATATATCACATTGCTAAGTGTAGCAACAGTTCAAATCAAAGCAATTCAATTTGCAATAATGTAAAAAGGCCAGAATACAGAGAAAATACTAAAGAAGCTGCAATAAGTGATTATGACATATTTTATAGCTGCATAAATAATTGAAAGTCACATGAACCTTTCTTTTAAATAAAGATTACAACAAAAATAACAAAATATAATCTGTATATACTCTTCTATATGTGCTTTTTTCTTTCTCTTTGCTAAGCTGCTGTCTTCTTCTTTGCTGGTGCATTTCTGCGTATCTTGGCACATTACTTTCATCTGTTAATCGGTGTGAACCAGTGAGCATGTCAGCTTCAGAACTACAAGCTGTTTGCTATAAGTCTAAAATTGTGCAAATCTTTTTTTCATTTGTTTTCAGGTAATTGACTTATTATTTGGCTTATCACTGAGAAACCCTAATCTAGTGGATATTAATAATAATCACTTCTCATTTTCCAGGGAGTTTGGGAGATGGAAGGTGAACAACTTGGCGGTGGAAAGGAGAGATTTTCTGGAGTCTCCGTTACCTCTTACTCCTGAGTTCATCAGGAACATCCGACTCTTGGGCCGCAGGCCCACCACCCAGATGATCACTGACAGCCTGATCAGGAAGTATGGGACTCACTTCCTGTTGTCAGCTACCCTGGGAGGTAACAATTATTAACCATCCTCTACCGTTTTTTTTACTATCCACTGTTGTTTCCTTGGGCAGTTCAGGACCACCATGTAGCTGCTGTTTTTATTAGATCACACTTTGGAAGATCTGTTCAAACCACTTGCATGTGCAGATTTCCATTTTTGCCATGAACTTCAGACAAAATAAGAAATAAAACTGAAGTTGAAGGGTCAAAATGACACACTGGAGCAAAACAGATTAAACAGATGAAATTACAGTTTTTGGTAAGCGTTCTTCTATGAAATCTGTTGCTGGCAGATCTTATCAGCAGTAACTACCTACTTTAGATATTCAGCTAGACAGTTTTGCTCAACTCACAGCTCTTATCCAGATTTTCATATCGCTGACTTGCTTTCAGAGCTAAATAATGAGTGATGCAAAAAGACTTTTGCACCCGGTCAGCACCTGCAAATGACTAACAGAAATAAAAGAGCAGTGTTGCTCTTAAACTCCAGCGTAGAACTACTTAGCCCATATATTATAGCTTAGTAACAGGGAAGTGTGCTTTAAGGAACTAGTTCTCACTCAGGTGATCTGGGGTTCAATAAAGTATACAATTTGCGGTAAAAGCTTTTAGAATTTGGTTTTCCAGGTGGTCCATATGGAAAACAGATGGACGGGACATAATAATGCAATACACTCAGAGTAACCGAAAAACACATCACAGTGGAATTATATGCCACTGGCAGCTCAGAAAATTGGTCTCCAGAGATGTATGAATACATGTAAAAGCCTGTGTATCCTGAACCTGCCACTCCCACTCCCAGTCACAGCCACAGAATTTTTGATTTTCTACAGGCTGATGAATGGATAAGCACTAATAGTTCCCTGACTCGAGAGGCGAAAAAAAAAAAAGTCATTTAAGATGCTGGAGAGTCCCGAGCAAGTCCTGAAAAGCACATTTGCTTTTTACAAAACAACACATGTCAATTACTTTAGACGCAACTCCTGGCTTTGAAAAGGTCGCTGTTGTGAGTGGATGCATAAAATGCAACCCTCCCAGCTACCAGAGCTGATGCAGCCCTGCACTCTGGCTCTCAGCCAGGACTGAGTGGTATGAAGAGAGGAGAATGAGGAGTTTGCGTTGGATCTTTGCCAGTGATATGCCTCTGTGGTTCTGAATGGATAGCCTCTGTGTTCGGAAACATATGGACTTAATGAAATTAATAAATAGATTGCAATATTAAGAGCTTGCCCTTCAGCAGCTGAGTAAGAAAGGCAGTGGGCAGAAAAATGGCCCTGAAGCATTAGCACTGCATTATGATGAGAAATATGATGTGCAGTGTCTTGGGAACTCTCAGAGCTCCAAGTGTGCTGCATCACAGCTCCTAGACTTATGAAGTCCTGATTGCAATGATCAGTGCCGCCTGATTCGGGGTGACGTGACTTATCCTAATTATGGTCAAGTGTCTTTATGCTTCAGAGGCGCCTGCTGTCGCTGTGCTCACAACCACCTGGAGTTTTGTGCATGTATCTCTCAGCAGGTTTTAAAGTACCCTATCAATTGAAAGACCTAGCTAACAAAGCAATCTTAAAAGGACTAGCCAAGGTACAAGATCAGCCCCTGAAGTTTGGATGAATTAGTTGACCTCAGTGACACTTAATGCATTTAGCTACATATATGGAAGCGCTTGCACATGATCTTCATCTGTATTTGCAGGCATGCTAGCTTTAGCTTACGTTCACTTGAAGAAAGGCAGCACTGGGTGGATTTTATTCAAACAATCATTTATCCTTGGTGTTTTTGAGAATCTTTGACCAGAGTTCTTTACACAGAGGTTATTAGAGGCAACAGAGAGGTTTGGGGAAGGTCTCATTTTTAAGCTGTGTTGCAAAATATTGTGACACTAGAAATAAATGCCTTCAGAAAAAGTTGGATCCTAGAATGTATTTATTTATTTCATGTGTACATAGGTGTGTCTTTGGAAGACCACCTATGTAACATTTATAACATTCTAGTTCTATATGCTACAAACGCTGCTGACATTTTCAAAATTTCAAATAATGTCAACTTTAGGTTGTTTAGTGGTGCTGGTTTAGCTCACCTGGTTGATGTGTGTTCTTTCTGTCTACCAAGCCTGTCCTGTCCTAATAAAGGCTAAAAATCCCCCCAAATACTTTATGGGAAATTTTCTTTTTTCAGTTAATTAAAAATAAATCTATTAACATGCATAATGAGCTTTAGTCAGGTATGAAAAAATGCAAGTGAAAAGATCTGAGCTCCACGATAAAGAAAAACAACTAAAAAAAACAAACAAACACTTGAGCTACTGACCCTGACTTTATGTTAAAAGAAAAATAAAAAATTGAAGGGCCTTAATTTCAATAAGCACTGTGAACTCTCTATTCCCTTTTCTAAAACTCCGAGTGGCATTTGAAAACAATTAAATGTGATTATCTTTTAATTGCAGGAGAAGAGGCCTTAACTATATTTGTGGATAAGAGGAAACTGAGTAAGAAAGCAGAGGTGAGCGATTACTCTGGTAACTCTTCCACTGTGACTCTGGAAGCTCTGCACCAGCTGGCTGCCTCCTACTTCATCGACAGGGAGAGCACTCTGCGCAAGCTGCACCACATCCAGATCGCCTCCACTGCAATCAAGGTATCTTTGTGTGCTTGTTAAGAGTTATTGGGACATATTTAACTGTATAAATTATTAAAGCTTCTATCTAGTTCAGTTTTTATCAATCAGTCGATTCACAATGACAGTAAACTGACATCGTTATACTATAATCTCAGGCTAGAACACTTGTGCTCTCAGTAGATCACTCTCTCTCCTTCTCAACTTGGAACATTATTTCACTTCTGCTGCATACTTGGAGCAAAATCAGACTCCCCTTATATATAGTGCCTAAAAATGTATTAGACCCCCCACCCAATGTAAGATTTGTGCCAAAGCTGCACTAAAATAACAAGCTTGGTAATTACCAAAATAATATTTCTCGTGTAATGGTTAATCCATTAGCATGAGTAAGTTCTTTCATCAAAATAATATTTTTGATGCTAAAATACAATTAGTGTTATTATGCATGAATTTTTATTTATAAGTTTATTGTTTTGCAAACAAGGAGAAAAAATAGTAAAGTATATCATAATTTTGTGATAAACCTGTCAAATTATACTTATTTACTTTCAACAGACAAAAAAAAAAGAAAATTCACCAGTTGAATTACTTCCTTATTTGTTTATACCAAATTTGGGTATAAAAATATGAATTCAGTTCAGTGAATTGAGTAATTTTTGTGTAGATAGATAGATAGATAGATAGATAGATAGATAGATAGATAGATAGATAGATAGATAGATAGATAGATAGATAGATAGATAGATAGATAGATAGATAGATAGATAGATAGATAGATAGATAGATAGATAGATAGATAGATAGATAGATAGATAACTTTAAAATGAAAATGGGTTGATAATTTTTTGTGCTGGGTCTTTTTATAACAGAGTGTTAGCTCTTTACTGAATAGACTGAACATGACACACATATTAAAATTCATCAAGAAAGTAACTAATGCTGTCTAATTGTTTGAAGAAGAACATTAAGAGTTGCACCACTACCACACGCTCTCTCATCCACTCCACTCAGCTTTGGTCTTTGTCTCTAGCTTTCAGCTCTTCAGCTTTGCTCCTCATGGCTATGATTCCCACACAGATCAACTACACTATATGTTTCCACCCTCTGGGAACTACAGCTTTCCCTGCTATGGAAAAAAAACAAAAAAACACATGGTTCTGCAGGCATTAAGTCATCAACTCTACCCTGCTTTTATTCAGCTCAATAACCCATCCCTGTCCCATTTAAAACTCTAATACATATACAAAAAAAATTCCATATATACCTATGTAAAGTGCAGTGAAATAGTATTTGGCCTCTTTCAGATTTCTTATTTTGTTGCATGTTTGTCACACTAACATTTTTCGGATCCTCAAAGAAATTTTAAAGTTAGACAACAATAATACAAAGCCCAGTTTTTACATTTTTAAAATTTCATTTATTAAAGAGAAAAGAAAAAAAAATACATCCAAACCTACTTAAACCTGAGTGAGAAAGCAACCACTGCTGACCAAATAAAACACAACATTTGCCAAAAGACATCTTGTGATGATCCCCAAGACGTTTGGGAAGATTCTCTGTGGACAGTCAAACACAGTGGTGGTAGTGTGGTGATCTGAGGCTGCTTTGTTGCTTCAGGACCTGAACAACCTACCATAACTGATGCAACCATGGATTCTGCTTTCTACCAGAAATTCCTAAAGGACAATGTCCAACCATTAGTTTTGTCTTGAAGCTTGAGTTACACAGCAGGTAACTGATTCAAAACTCACCAGCAAGACCATCTCTGAATGGCTCAAAAAAATAAAAGCAAAACCAAAATGAAGGTTTTGGACTAGCCTAATCAAATACCCGAAATAAATCCAAGATGTTTTGACATAAACATAACCAGGCTCAACAACCCTCCAATGCTGCTGAATTAAAACAATTCTGCAAAGATGAGCGGGCCAAATTTCCTCCACAGTGATTTGAAGGTCCCATTTCTATTTTATCACAAATGTTTGATTGCACTTCTTGTTGCCAAGGTTTGCACAACCAGTTATTAGGTTTTAGGGAAATTACTTTTTTCACACAGGGCCGAGTAGGTTTGGCTAAGTTTTTTCCCTTAATACATGAAATGAAATTTCAAAAACAGCATTTTGTATTTACTCTGGTTATCTTTGTCTAATAAAATTAAAATCTGCTTGATGATCTGAAATATGTAAGTGAGACAAATATGCAAAAACTAAACAATAAAAAAAGAAATTAGGAAGGAAGCAAACACTTTTTCATAGCTCCGTATTATCTATTAATCAAATCAAGCTCTCTATGGCTCACAGTTTTAAATTGTGGTTAAACAACTACAGTTGCTAGGCAACAAGACAAGACACAATTGTTAAGGATTTTTGGACTTTGCATATGTGGCTCATATTCCCCAAAATTCAAATGTGATAAAGTAATTTCATCATAATGTAATAAAAGGTGTTAGACTTTCATTTTAGCAGAGTTACTAACACTTTTTAATTGTGAAGTTGACTCTAGTTTAGGACAGAAGAATATTAACGAACATTGCATTTAAATGAATTATTCCTTTGCCAGTGTTTAGCAACTTTAAACACACACATAGGAAATGATAATACATCTAATATGCACGATAGTAAAAAGTAGTTTTATTCCTGAAATTCTCAAAAAGATAAAAAAAACAGCTCATAAATTTTAAAGACCAGTACTGAATGAAAAGCATTAAGAAATATATTGCCTAGTTACACATAACTGTGTCATTTATTTACACATAAATGATAAATAAAAGTTTTCCTCTCATGAGCTATCAGAGATACATAATTTTTAATTTCAGTTGCAACCTTTCAGCCTTTGAAAACTGGTAAAAATGGTTGTGGGTACTATTTCCTTTGTTAACGCTTTCCCTTGTTAAAATACAGCGATAACGGCAATGAAAATAAAGTAGAAGATTATACTTTTTATCCTCCCGTTTGTGATGAGATACGATCTTCAGCTGCCGTAAGCACATCCGAGTCTGGAGGAAGCTCCGTGATAGCACATATGGTGAGGGAAAGATAAATGAGCCTTGTGAAACACGCCTCACGACAGTTTCCTGCCTCTGGTTGTCACCTTCAGGTAGCATGGGGTTAATAGGGTGACAGAGGGAGGGATGACCCTCCTTTTCTACCTTTTTCATTTCTCGGTACACAGCGGCGGTGGTCCTGTGAAGTGACGCTTTCTTTGCTGTAGCAGAACATGAATCAGATTCCCCCTACTTATATCAAAGCTCTGTCCTCTCGCTACATTGTGTTCAGGAAGGATTGGATATTTCTTTCTGCAGATCAGGCGGGCACATGTGAGGTGGAGAGGCAGAAACTTTTGTCTGTTTCATTTCTTGGGAATCAGGGCTTTTTTCTGTTTTTTTTTTTTTTTTTTTTTTTTGCTACAGACGCGAAGAGAAGACGAGAGAGTGTTGCTTTCATGCTCCAAAGGCAGTCATCTGGCGTAACTGACAGGTGGGAAGTGGTATGAGGAGAGATTCACCTCCAACACTGGTGGGAAGAGAGTCAAAGGAGCGACAGATTCCTCCACACTTGCGCATCATTTCCACAGAGTGTTGACCCGTACAGTAGCAGAACAGATCTGCATGAATTGAAGTTGAGGAATGAATGAGAGGGTTGCAGGTGAGGCAAAGGCCCCCTCCGGCGGTCTCCATGCAAAGAGAAAGTTGAAGCTCATTTTGAAGAAAAAGCACGTTACTGTGGTTTGCCCGGGGGGACGACTTTGGAAATCTGGGCTTTATTCAAGAAGTCACAGCACAGAGGAGAGTCTGATTGGACCAGCTTGTTTGTACAATGAGTAATGACTGCAGTTGTTAGAGAACAGAGGGGAGCATCTTTGCTACAATTTGAGAATTTCCTAGACTGAATCAATGGTCAGATCCCCACCTGACTCACACCATATTTGCTAGCCTATCTAAACACAGCGATGAACAGTGTGCCGGTCATGAAGTAGAAAACAGCAGGATCGTCTGGTTTTGATATTTCCTTCTTGTGGACAGTCAATTTATTGGGCTTTGTGGCTCACATTTGAGTGCGCCCAGTCTTGTGACTCGATCGATTGGTGGCTGAACTATCACAGAGCAGATAGGCAGCTGCTGTGGTCATTTATGATTTCCTTCAAACTAGTTTTTTCTCACAGGATATGTCTGGCATGAAGATACTAAGGAGAAAAATAACAAATCAGTCACAGACATACTGCACACACACACACACAGAGCCACAAATTGACACACTCATAAGGGCAGTT
Source organism: Oreochromis aureus (assembly GCF_013358895.1). Lineage (NCBI taxonomy): Eukaryota > Metazoa > Chordata > Actinopteri > Cichliformes > Cichlidae > Oreochromis > Oreochromis aureus. The sequence continues at coordinate 29,512,748 of NC_052958.1, read as the reverse complement.
GGAGGCAATTGAGAAGGCTGTTTTTTGTTGTTTTTTTAGCCCACACATTTCTGCTGTCTGGTGGCACTGCAGCGCAGCGGTCACTTTTCTCTCTCTCTTGTTAAGAAATTTTGTATGGATCTAATCCTGTGACTCCAGTTAGAGAATGGAGCAATTTATGATGAGTAGCTTCAGAAAACAGAATTTCTGAGATAAAGTTTGAAATTTTTTAGGATTTGCCAAAACCTAACAGGAAGTGAGAATGGACCTGAAATCCATCAGGGGAACAGAAACAGCAACTATGAAACAGAGACATCATTTCATAACAGCCAGTCACTAATGCTAACTTGACATTAGCTCAGGTTCCCTTTGCAGTGATGTCATATGTGTGAGTCAGAGTTTTCACACTTTTTTTTGTAATTATTGCCAATAATTATGTGGTAACTGTCATTTGGCATCTTAATCAAAAATAATAATTTGCTTCATTATTTTTTCAGCTTTTTTAAAAATAAAACTGACATTTGAAAAATCATGAATAACACCAATAATTATATTTTATGAAAAAGCGTGCTTGCGTTTACTAATGGATTACCAATGACAGAAACATACGAAATGATTTTGATTATTACTAATACTGTTCATTTAAGGCGGCGTTGGCACAAACCTTGATCTAAGAAATGTGTTAAGCACTGTGTGAGGCGGTCCGTCACCGGTCCACGCTGAGAACACTGAAAATTGGCCAATTCAGTTTCCCGGCTGGTCGATCTCCACCATAAATAGCCCTTAAGTGAGCTAAAAACTGGGAAGTCACAGATCGGTTCGATGAAATGACAACACTACAGATTAGATCATGCACGGTTAGTGTTTGTGGCCCATGTCACAGAAAATACATAAAACAAAAATCAGGATTTGAAAAGGATACTGCAAAGCAGCATTTTTAATACATCCTGCACAGCCGTGTGGAGCTATGTGGCAGAATGTAAGTAGCTACTAGAGGAATCTGAATGCACATGTATTGTTTCCTTTATACTGTTCTGTTTTTCTGGCACACGCCCAAACTCCCACACTCCCTCACTCCTCCACAGACACCTTGCATAAAAGATAAAAAACAAAAATGGAAGACCTGCTCCTTTTTTACGCTTGCAGAGTAGGTGTCTGCAGCACGCTCACACAACACACACACACACGCTTATTACCTCTCGCGTCTCATGTATCTACTGTAATTGACTATAGTGGAAGCATTCGTGTACCTGTGGGGTCTCAGTTTTCCTCACCTTTGAAAGCGTGTGCCAGCCTGGTCAGCCAGACCGCTGCACTAAGGTTATAATTTTGGTTGCTCGCACCCTCAAAGAATTTTTTTGTCAATCACTCCTAAGCTCACACTTCTTGCTGGACGTTGTAAGGCCAAATGAACAATCTCTGTGAGGGTTTTGCAGAATGTTTGCGAATACTGCTACTGGACTATAATTTGAGATGGTGAAGAAAATGGCCAGACAAAGACACATTTTCCACTTTCATCTTCCACATTTGCTTCCATCCCTCACGTAGTCTTGCGCTGAGGTACAGGTGGCCAATAATGTCCTATTAAGTATTTTTAATATACCAGAATGTATCTACAGTGAATAGCAGCTGCTAAGCAAAGCGGAAATTGAATGCTCTGCTCATCACTCAGTGTTTTGCCATATGGCATATCATATGGCATATCAAATAATTCCTTATATGGATTCAATATTCATGGGGTCTGAAAGCCAGCATTGTATCTCATTTCCTCACAGTCATATCGACATTAAAATCCCTCATAAGGTAAACAAGGGATTTATAATGTGATATAAATATTATAGTCAGAGAATTGCACTCAAATTATCTTCCATTTTCCTTTTCCCATTCACAGAGGATATTTATTCTTCCTCCCAAATCTTTCTTCTGGATTAGGCTTTTGATTAAAGAGCCCCGTACTGAGTTTTCACTTCCCTCCAGCACCGGCCTGATATTAGTTCCCAAGCCCTTCAGCCCTCTGTGATGGTGCTACCGATCGTCTGACCCTTATTGTCTTGCCTCATCCATCTGTCACTTTACACCAACTGTCCTCTGACAAGCCTGACCAGGACAAATCACTGAACAAAATATGGTGTCCCGCAACCACAAAGAGAGAAAAATGAGAAGGTGTTAGGTGCTCCTCACTATGTCATGGAAAGAAAAAAGGAGAGCGCTGAAATAGGATCTTGTCTTGCAAATGAAGTGAAAACAGAGTCTTTGTTGGAGATGCTTTGTGACAAAGGTCAATCGAAACATCTTCAATCAGTGGCTGGGGTTGAGGAAAAAAAGGAAAAGTAGACTTCTTGCATAGAAATAAGTGCAACAAAGCACTCTTACAGCAATTTAGAGGAATCAAAATGAGCTTAACCTCGTTTCCATTCCTTTCACATTCACTAGTGCAATCGATTATGGAGGAACTACTTTATTTAATCAGAGGCGAGACAGCCATTTATGTTGCATAAGGTACATTTTCTGTGACCTACTATGCCCCATTTGTGCCTGAAATGTAGAAGTACTCTTTAAGCATATCTTTCTCTAAAGAAATCTAACTTAATCATGCACTTGTCCTAAAATGGATGCAGTTGGGAATTTATAAATGAGCTTTTTATTTGTTGTTGCCCAGGTGACAGAGACCCGCACAGGTCCTCTTGGATGCAGTAACTATGACAACCTTGATTCTGTGAGCTCGGTGCTGGTTCAGAGCCCTGAAAATAAAGTCCAGCTGCAAGGTTTGTTGAATTTCTACCACTTTTATTGTGACTGTCGTGATATTATATAGTTTATCTGAAAAGACAGAAATATGGGGATTTCTAGATTGCATTAAGTGTGTTACACACTCTGGCAGCAGACTGACTCTCCAAGTTCTCAGGTTGATGACAAAACTAAACCCAGCTTTGTTTTACAGGCTTGCAAGTGATCCTTCCAGACTACTTGAGAGAGAGTTTTGTACAGGCGGCTCTCAGCTACATAGCCTGCAATGGAGAGGGTGAGTTTGTCTGCAAGGACAGTGACTGCTGGTGCAGCTGTGACCCCAAGTTCCCAGAGTGCAACTGCCCCTACATGGACATCCAAGCCATGGAGGAGAGCCTGGAAAGAATCACCGAGACATGGGGCATGCTGTATAAGGAATTTGAAGAATCAGGTGAGGAGGGCCTCTTGATAAAAATGCATTATTGGAGCCTTTCACGTCGCATTCCTCATTTAAATTCAGGAAAATCAGACTGTTTGAATATAAATCATTTATACGAGTGGAAGTGGGGATGATTTCAGCTGTTTTATCTGCACCATTAAATCTGAGATAGAATCCTCTGTGTATGTCCCTCCCTATTCTATGATTTATAGGTGAACTATGATAGTTGACTGAGCACTGGGGATCCTGGCATACTGTCTGGATATAGCAAATTAACAACGCAACATGACCAGATTAGAAAAAAAAATCAACAGCTTTCGGCTCAGGTAGTTTACAATATGTCTGGAGCAGATTAAGCAGCTATAAAACCCATTTATTCTCCGTCCAGCTTTTCATATCACCAGTGAAACAGAGTTTGAATGGAACCTCTAAGCATAATGTTTGGTTATTATTGCTGTGCTCGGTCACCAAGCCTTGGTGATTATTACTCAGATGAAATCAAAATTGATGTTTTTTTTTTTTCTTCCAGTCTTGAGATTTGTCTGAAATATCCCTAAGTGCAATTACTTTCAAACTTTATGTTCTAGTAGCTGGCTGTGAAGCTAGGGCAGGAGCGTGCCCAGAATATAGACACCCACAGGTGTCATAAATGTGTCCTTTAGCAGGGGATAGCGCCGATTTTAGCTCACTGCTTTATCAGCAGAAGCAGAAGTCATAAAGGCTGGCTGTGGCACAGGTGGAAGAGCGGGTTGTCCAATAATTGTAGGTTTGGCAGATTGATCCCCAGCCTCTTCATTTGCTGAAGTGTCCTTCAAAAAGACTGAATGCCAAGACTTTCAATGCAGAGGAGCACGTTGCATGGCAGCTGAGTACATGAAGGGTAACTGACAGGCATTGTAACGAGCTTTAGAACATACCTAAATAACTATATAAGTGCAGATCATTTACCATGTAAGTCCAACTAAGAATAAAGACTCCTAATTCTGAAACAACAGGTGATAAAAGGATACATTATATATCTGTTCTTATATAACTGCTGACCTCAGATGATCTTAATTCACATAGTATATGTGCAATTTAGGTGATAACGAGACAATTCTTAACACCAATAAGGCTGTTTTCATCATAATTTTGCAATTTCAATGCTTTCAGCATTAAATAAAAACTGTTTTTGTCCCAATGCTTTTTCAGATTTTGGTTTCTCAAATTTGAGACCATGATCCACAGAGAGAGAAATTTATCTTTCTGCTCCAAACTGCACCCATTTTTTTTTTGGCTTTACTGAAAATGATGAAAAGGTGAGAAGTGACTCTGCAAAGCACCACCTGCCAGATGCTGTCCCTATTCAGGTACTCCAAAGTCTACATTTGTAGTCAAAACAGACAAGGCCGCCAAAGTCTGTCGGCTTTAAAAGGCTCTTTCAAATGCTACTGAGAAATGCAGCATTTGTTTGCCTCAAACTGCAGGACCGATAGATAAATATCCTACATGAACTAGCCGCTGCAGGAAGTAAATTACGGCAGGAAGCCATAAAGGTTTTCCTTGTTAGCATCATACACATGATGGACAGAAAAATCACGGTAAGGTCACACAGAATTTTTTCATCCAAACTGTTAATCTGCGTGAAAGTAAAATCCCACAGCTCATACCATACAGTCTTTAGACTTCTCCCACTTAATACAGTTTAGGTAAGGCTAACATACAGCCCTGTTTAATACATCCAACCTATATCCATTTAATATCGGTCATGATTCTCTGGTAGAAGTCAGTGAATATACTTAGAAGTACTTCCAAAAGTAGCTGTTAGCAAACCCAGTTTGCAGCGTCTACAAATGCAAGTTTAAAAAACAACAAACAAACAGACAAAACTAGCAGAGAAGATAAATAAATAAAATAAATACAAAATAAAACACAAAAGAGGACAGAGGAAACCTAACTTTAGGCACATGCTTTACAGGGAGTGCAGAATTATTAGGCAAGTTGTATTTTTGAGGAATAATTTTATTATTGAACAACAACCATGTTCTCAATGAACCCAAAAACTCATTAATATCAAAGCTGAATGTTTTTGGAAGTAGTTTTAGTTTGTTTTTAGTTTTAGCTATTTTAGGGGATATCTGTGTGTGCAGGTGACTATTACTGTGCATAATTATTAGGCAACTTAACAAAAACAAATATATACCCATTTCAATTATTTATTTTTACCAGTGAAACCAATATAACATCTCCACATTCACAAATATACATTTCTGACATTCAAAAACAAAACAAAAACAAATCAGCGACCAATATAGCCACCTTTCTTTGCAAGGACACTCAAAAGCCTGCCATCCATGGATTCTGTCAGTGTTTTGATCTGTTCACCATCAACATTGCGTGCAGCAGCAACCACAGCCTCCCAGACACTGTTCAGAGAGGTGTACTGTTTTCCCTCCTTGTAAATCTCACATTTGATGATGGACCACAGGTTCTCAATGGGGTTCAGATCAGGTGAACAAGGAGGCCATGTCATTAGTTTTTCTTCTTTTATACCCTTTCTTGCCAGCCATGCTGTGGAGTACTGGGACGCGTGTGATGGAGCATTGTCCTGCATGAAAATCATGTTTTTCTTGAAGGATGCAGACTTCTTCCTGTACCACTGCTTGAAGAAGGTGTCTTCCAGAAACTGGCAGTAGGACTGGGAGTTGAGCTTGACTCCATCCTCAACCCGAAAAGGCCCCACAACTCATCTTTGATGATACCAGCCCAAACCAGTACTCCACCTCCACCTTGCTGGCGTCCTGAGTCGGACTGGAGCTCTCTGCCCTTTACCAATCCAGCCACGGGCCCATCCATCTGGCCCATCAAGACTCACTCTCATTTCATCAGTCCATAAAACCTTAGAAAAATCAGTCTTGAGATATTTCTTGGCCCAGTCTTGACGTTTCAGCTTGTGTGTCTTGTTCAGTGGTGGTCGTCTTTCAGCCTTTCTTACCTTGGCCATGTCTCTGAGTATTGCACACCTTGAGCTTTTGGGCACTCCAGTGATGTTGCAGCTCTGAAATATGGCCAAACTGGTGGCAAGTGGCATCTTGGCAGCTGCACGCTTGACATTTCTCAGTTCATGGGCAGTTATTTTGCTCCTTGGTTTTTCCACACGCTTCTTGCGACCCTGTTGACTATTTTGAATGAAACGCTTGATTGTTCGATGATCACGCTTCAGAAGCTTTGCAATTTTAAGACTGCTGCATCCCTCTGCAAGATATCTCACTATTTTTGACTTTTCTGAGCCTGTCAAGTCCTTCTTTTGACCCATTTTGCCAAAGGAAAGGAAGTTGCCTAATAATTATGCACACCTGATATAGGGTGTTGATGTCATTAGACCACACCCCTTCTCATTACAGAGATGCACATCACCTAATATGCTTAATTGGTAGTAGGCTTTCGAGCCTATACAGCTTGGAGTAAGACAACATGCATGAAGAGGATGATGTGGACAAAATACTCATTTGCCTAATAATTCTGCACTCCCTGTAAATTTCAGTATCCATGATGGCATAGGGATGCATTATAAATGGTAACTGGACTGGTACTTATTCAGGGTTTTTCTTTTTTAAACATGTTTTGGCCAACAAATTAGATATCTCTAAAAAAACCAAAACAAAACAAAAAAAAAATAAAATGCCACAGGTAAAGACAACATTTTCCCCATTTTTCACAGTTGTAATAGATGCACGACAGACTGGACCACATTTCCATGCTCTTCAGTATACTTTTATTCACTGGTTGCTGTTGTCACACACACAGAGCTGCAGGTTTTCAGCTTGCAACTGAACACTTCCCCAACAACAACAACAACAACAGTACAGGATCTAGTTCAACCTTTAAGCCGGCGAGGCATGATTGCGCATGCCACTCAGGTGCCTCCGCCTCCCCTGCAGCGGCACCGCAGACCACGCCCCGCCACAACAGTCTTGACACAATTTTTTGAAAACAAGAGTGTAAATTAAAAGATACTTTCAAATACACAATGATTTGATCTACTACTGACCATCTTAGTACAATGAAATATAAATCAGATAAGACCAGCTGCTCCTGGAGGTACCAAGATCCAGGAGGAAGCTCAGAGGGGACAGGGCCTTTTCTATCATGGGTCCTAAATTATGGAATAATTTGCCCTTGCATGTTAGAGAGGCCCCTTCACTGTCCACTTTTAAATCGCATTTAACCCACTTTTATTCTTTGGCTTTTAACCTCAGTGAGACTTAGTTTCTCTTGTAATGAAATTAGTTATTTAATTAATTATTTTACTTTTTCTTTTATTCGGCTTTTATTTATATCTTGTGCACTTTTATATAGTTCCTATGTACAGCACTTTGTGTCAGCTGTGGTTGTTTTAAAGTGCTTTATAAATAAATGTGATGATGATGATGATATTTAGCAGTGTAGCAATGAACTTTGTAAAATGTGTTTTAATGTGACTGGTTTTTTCTTTCACTTTATCTCTTGATTTGTTTTTGTACAGCACAACCTAAAACTAATATGCACTATTAATTTAATCCAATTCATTTTTAGTCATCTAGCCCCAATTCACAACAACAGTCATCTCAAGGCACTTTCTATATTGTAAAAAAAGACCATACTATATTACTGAGAAAACCCCAACAATCAGACAAACCTCTGTGAACAAGCACTTGAGCAGCACAGTGGGAAGGAAAAACTCCCTTTTAACAGGAAGAAACCTCCTGCAGAACCAGGCTCAGGGAGGGGCAGCCATCTGCTGCATTCAGGTGGGGGGTGAGGACACAGAGAACAAGTGAGGGAGACAGGAGAAAATACAAACGATGGTACAGCGAAGACACAGTTTAATGACATGCATTAATTGTCAAGGAACCGAACCAGATCTGGACTTGTGAGACCATGACAGTAATGGTGTATAATCACGTGGGGATGGAAGAGACAGGGGTGTAGCCTCCCATTCTACTTTTAGAACCTCTAGTAAGCACAAGCAAGCCTGCGGTCTGAGAGCAAAATGCTCTGTTGGGATGATAATAATGCTAGACGGTCTTAAAGATTTGATGCGCCCTGATGTTTTCTGAAATAAAATCAAATATTAATTTGCATGTATAAAGTTTAATTTTATTATATTTTCCACATCCTCCTTTTATTTCAGTGTATTGCTTAAAAATGTATTGTGCAGTTTATTTAAGTTTTGATTTTGGGAGAAAAGTCTCATGAAGTCTCACGAATACGATACTCTTGTCGTTACAGGGTCACCAAAGGTAATATTGCAGGATTGTTTCAAAGATCTTTTTAGTGCATTTTGACTAGAATAACTTAATATATATGGATGGTTTTACTTTTCCCAACAGTGGTGCCTCCTAAATAAGTCATTGCACTACATGGAGTACAGTTAACACCTTTATTATGAACTGCTGTGAACACTGGTTAGGTCTTTGATTTTCTGATTTGGCCCATTTCTTTTGTCTGTACACTTGAGTAAAATCCTTTGACATCTTCGATATACTGAAATAACTTGTTTGTGTTTCATGTTGAAGTGGCAGCTTTTCTCTTTCAGCTAAACTCCACTCAGTCTTCAGTTGTTCTCTTCATTTTGTTGTCTTTGTCCTTCATAGTTGAGCTGCATGCCTTAAAAAAAGGAAGGGGCCTATCAAACAATCGTGTGGGTCTGTTAACATAACCAAAATATTGTGATCATGTGCTGTCCAACAGTGAATGATTGGTTGTGGATGAAATGAGGATTGAGGGATTTAAATTTTGTCTGTTAAGATAAGCCAGCTTCATAGTGGGCTGACTGCATAATTCAGTCATATTGACCTGAGCAAAACTGGTTATTATTTCAGTCATATTTTCATTTTCCAGTCCTATTGCCAAGATAAATGCTTAATATTACTACTTACTAACTAAGACTACAATAGTGGTGATGAGTTATGCCTTTTATCTCTTTCTCCTATGTCTGTTGTTGCAGATGAATTCAAGGCCTTCTATGCAAGGCTGCCCCAAAACTATTTCCTGAACGTGTCAACCATACAGCACTTGTGGTCCCTGGATAGCCTGTTCCAGTGGCGATATGAGCAGCTGGAGAACAGCATGCGGGTCCTCTCCAGACGTGCCGAGAGAGTCATCTTCAAACTCTTCAGTCTCAGTAAAAGATGTCACAGACAGCCCCAAGTGCGCATACCAAGAGAACGGTGAGCACAACCACAGTAACATGCATTCTCATGCTCACCATTATTATGTTCACATTAAATCTCAATAATTCTGCACAGCTTCAAAATGTTCTCATACCACATCTCTATGCACTGTGGCCTTTTACATTAAAGCGGTGTCTTTTAGTGCAGTATTCTTGTTTGAGGTTTTCCTCATAGATGTTGCACGTCACAAGTTTACTCTATAGACTAATCCAGACACATTGATTGAAGTAAACAAGTTGCCATTGTAGTTCTGGCATTTAGCCTGCATACCCTTGCAATTACTTTTTGAGTAGGGAGAGTTTATGGAATAGATTTTTCTGTGGAATCACTCTTGCACCTGCATTTACTAAGAATTTTTGTACATCTTGTTGCAGTCATTGAAATGTTCTTAAATCAGGTCAGGCATTTAAAACAGCTTTAATTTTTCATCCAAGGTTTTTACAGCTGCATTTCAACAGAAAGGAGTTCACATAGCATACATTGCTGTAACATTACACTCCAAACACTGTATCCCCCTGCAATGTTTTTCAAACCAGAGTTTCTTGACTTGTTTCATGTCTGAATGTTGAAAATCTTCATAAAAATTGAATAAAAATCCCTAATTTGTCTGAATACAAAGGCAGAATTATGAGGCATAAAGCCTTTGTTAATTAAAACTTAATTAATGAATTGATTAATTAGCAAGTTAAGCTAATTAAGTGACAACATTACACTTACACATCAGTGTTAAATTTGGTTTTAGGCAAATTAAGTAACAAATTTCAAGACTTATTAACACATTTATTATACATAAATGCTTGTGTAGCAATATTTCCTTAAAAATATAATCACTACATTTGTTCCAAAATGTTTTCTGATGTGTGACTTGTGTGGTTCAGTTTAACCTACTTGAATTATTGACTGATGTCCAAAAGGCACCTGCATTTTAAAACAATTACAGCCACATTGCCATAGGTGGACAGCTTTTATAACCTAACATCCGCCATCTCTGTAGGGATGGGCAAGTAAACGTATATTCCAGTATCCACTATTTGCTTTCAGAGTTGTCTTATTTTTTGTAGGGAAGCACTTTTTTATCTTTAATTACACAATATGTTGTTGTTTTAATTGTCCAGATTTAGTCACCTACCTCAGAAGAATTCTATATGTAAAGCATAATTGTTGAGCAGCAATACAAGATGGTGCTTAATTTGTTTTTGTTGTTGATTTGACTGTCACTAGCTAATATTTGCTGTGGAGATGCTGTTTTTATCTCCTTTATATGAGTTACTTTTTAGGTGAAGACTTGGAAGGACACACAGTATATATATGTACTTTAGCACAAATCCAAAAGTCTTTATTCCCTTTAGTCCAGTTTTTTATGAAGATTTTCCAACCTACAAAACCACATATTTAGTCATTTAACAGAATGTTATTCCAAGTAGTTTGTGGAAAAACTAAAAGTTTGTTTAAAAAAATGAATTCTTTAATTAGAAAATAACATATTGGCAAACCCTAACATCATGCACCTTAACCATTTGCTGCTGAGAGAAGAAGGTTTTTATTTCCATGGCTTGAATATGACAGTCACGGGGGACGAGGAACCAAGCGCAGGACACACAGAGGTGGAATATGATCCAAAGTCTAGTCTTTAGTTCTGACATGAACTGAAAGACAGAAGGACAGCTAGTGAAGGCAGGCAAAAGGTCTCTACGCAGAAAAGTAACAGCAAACACAATTTAATACAAAAGGAAAAATACACAAGAAAATATAGATCCACCCAGCGAACACCAGAAGGCTAGAGTACAAGTATAATGAGGCAGTAACAAGCCACTCAACGCTTCTCAAAAAATACAGAGGTGTGTGATTGGCTAATTGGAAACAGGTGTGAAAGATAGAACAGGGGAGACCAATTAGGGCAGGGCACATAGTCACAGAGGAGGGAAAACTAACACAGGCTGGAAGTTAAACTGATAACGGTGTAAACAGACCAGAAATCACAAAAAGAAACAGGAAGTTACTCAACAGAAACCCAAAATGAGAATAAAAAGGTCATTTGTCAGTAAAACATACAGATCTGCCCTTGTAAGTGTTTGAGCTTTTTCTTGGCGGAGACAAATCACACACTAGTCTTTTAAGATTGAAAGAAATCCACATTCGTAATGGGTACCTTTTACCTGCCAGAAGAGGCGATTGGAGAAGGTGACGAATCTGGCAATCACTGTCAGTCACACTACGCTCACCTCGATTCAACCGCCACAGTAATGCTGCAGAAATGGCGACATAAATCATCACATAAATCAACTTTTAGATTAATCTATTAGAGTTTCCTCTGTTTAATGTCCAGCCCATGTCTCTGTTGTTCTTTCTTTTCTGTTTCTCAGTGTACTCTCTTCTTAATCAATGTTATTCTCTTCACCACGTTGCCAAAACACACATTAATCACTGATCTATGCAGCTGATATTCCCACAAGCTTGCCAGGAAGCGTCATCGCCCTCGTCCAGGCACTGTTTATCTACGTTATTACTGGCACATCAACTGTGAAGCCTTCCCTTTCTTTTCTGTCTTCATAGAAATCTCCATACTTAGTAGAAAGAGATTTGGAAAGGGGTGTGCGTCAGTTGGCTTTGGAGAGAAACGGAAGCTCTTGAAAACCCCCCTTAGTCTCTCTTTAACATCCTGTTCATAGGACTTGCGATAGAAGGGAGATATGTGATTGATTTTGCTTCCTGCGGGCTAGTTTTCCACTGCACTGACAATTATGAGCAAATAAGCCAGTGGAAGCAGCAGTCGGCTCGGCTTTTGTTCAGCAGCTAATGATGAGACAGCACAGTACTCTTTGTGCTCAAACTTTAGCCATTATGCATAATGATGCACATTGCCATTCAAGTGATGCTTTTAGTACTTATGCTTTAATCAGGTTAGAAAATGCCTTTCTTATGCATAGATTTCTCCCATATAAAGGTGCTGATTTTTCCTTTTTTATGTACACTTTTGAATGTTTCTCTAGGGGAGTCCTCTCCTCTTTGACTTCCTATAGAGTGTAATTAAGATTTGACTTGAAAAGTGTTGAATAGCTTTTTAATGACCCTTTCAAGGCATTTGGTAGATTTGACAATTTTGTCTTTACAATCATAGTGTTTAATGGACATTCATTTGTACAGATAAAAAGATGGCCCAAGTGCAATTATTGCACTTCGTGACTCTGGTGACTTCTTTATGTTCTTCATATTGATTCCTGTTGATGGCTTGGTCTGTTACTGGCTGACCAATAATATACAGTACCTCTGGCAGAAGATAAATATGATGAAATGTTCTGAAAAAAGCAGCACAGTGCTCCTCTGAGGAGCCTGTATTGCAAATCCAACAATAAAACATTAGCAGCAGAAATAGTATTTCTAGTGCAGTGTTATTATTGTAAAATACCACAGTGATAATAATGATTTGATTCACTCTTAGGGTGCCTGCAGAAGCCAGAGTTTTGTTTTGTTTTTTTTATAAATAAGTTTTATGCTACTATTACAATTTGCCATTTTTTGTTCTTATGTTTGTTCCCTAAAGACTCCAATATATAATCTCCTCCTGCTTTTGCTTTCAGTGCTTTTTAAAAAATATCATTGTACACATCCCAATGTACAGGGATGATCGGTGACATCAGCTAAATTCGCAAAATCCCATGTGTACATCTTGTACAAATACCTACACGGTTTTCTGATTTCTTGCTTGCAGAAAGTTCTGACCTCAGCTCCATCCAACACCTTTGAGATAAATTGGAACAGAGCCAGTCCTTATCGTCTAAAATATTATTGAATCTCACTAATGCTCTTATGACTGAAAGGTAGCAAATCCCTGCACTCATGTTCCAAAATCTTCCTTCCTTCCCAGAAGACTAGAAATCTGTTATAACAGCAGATTAATGGGAATGGAATCAGAATAATAAGTTCAATTATTACATTTGTATATACTGTGCAACTCATCATATGTTGTACAGTATTTTACTTGAAGCTTGACTATAATATTTTATGTGCATTATCTATAGAATTAAATGAATTACACAGCTCCGTATTTGCTTGATTGTATTATCAAAGCTCAGTGTTGCTGGCTGAGCACAAAACTCTGTGATTTACAGCAGCGGTTTGGAGGAAGAGTTGTGGGGAGCACGAAGCCTGTACATAATCACACTGGGGAACTAACAGTACAACCGCAGTCTTCTATTGGTGACTGCTGTGCTGTGCTGAAGCTGTCAGAGGTGAAATGCCTAACCCACAGGTAGCGGTTGATGGAAAGGAAGAGTCCTTTCGGTTCATTTCCCATGATCGCATTTTCCATTAGAGGGTTTTGATATTCAAATCAGTGATTTTCCGAGCTCCGGCTTGCTTGCCACTGTCAAGCACACAATAACAGCAGAGTACAGAGGAAAATGCCCTAAATGTAATCCAGCAAACATTTTCAGATTAGCATAAAGTTTACTTCAATGCATCCTCATCAAAGAACCCTTTTTTTCTACAAGTGAAGCCAGCGGTATAGAGTGAGCAACTGCATTCATGAAGCAAAGAGGATAAAAGCCATAAAGTCCTACAGAAGGGAATCAAACTCAAGTCCACATGGGGGAATTATATGTATGTCTGAGATTAAACTCCCCCTACAACTGCTGTGCACTTCCAATATTTATGTCACTGACTCATCAAAGACAGTTTCTCTCGCTCTTTATTCAGGTTCTCATGCTTTACTTTCCAGAACTTTTCGTGCCCGTATTCTTCGCATGCATAACCTACATCATAAAATATTAAAGTGTAGTAAAGCAAACTAATACGAGAGACTCAAGTACTTCTATAAGTACATTTGTTTAAGTGTCAACATGTCTACATATCTACACATTACCAAAAAAAAATATAAAAATATAATTATTTTGTGTGCTTTATACTGAAAAACATAGAACAACTATTTTTTTTCAGTATAAAGCACACAAATATCAAACTATTGGGACATGGAGATTTTATAAGTAGCCTCCATATTTATTTTTATTCAGTCAACACAGGTAAAGTTTCACGCTTTTGCTGGCTACTGACCAAATGGCATTATGTAAGAATGCTCAGAATGAAAATCTCTCTCTGGAGCAATGTTGGGTTGTAAACTCAAGGGCATGTGATTGTTCCCATATTGGTGAATTTTATGCTTTTAAGAGCTTTTATCTACATGCCAAAAAAGTTAAAAGAGTTAATGGTTGTTATACGCCTACTGTAAGTGTTAACCCATTGTTGGATCCAGTAGTGTTTGGTCTAACAGTTCTGGATTCTGTACCCTTCAGTACAAAATACCAGTTCTTAGTGCTGTTTGCTCAGGAATGAATTTGTTTTCATATTTGTCTTTTAATGTGTCATATTTGTGTTACGAAAATTCTTTGTCATCCTCAGACTGTCAAACAGGCAGGACATTTTTTATTGACCTTAAGAAACCCTTATGAATTGTTCTGGAACAAGTTTTAGGTTACCATCCCATTGGGGGAAAAAATGAAAAGGACTGACAAAGAACCGACAGTCCTTTGGTGACACTGGGACGACTGTGTTGTACTCATTTTAGTCAAACAGTAGTTGGTTCCACTTGATCTAGGTTAGAACAAAGTTAAATCAAAATATTCCACAACTTTCAGCCATCTCTTGTGAACTTTTCTTTTGGCTGATGGAGTTTGATCATTTGTCACTATCACATAACCTAATTAATGAAAAGCAGTAAATACAAAGTCGGTGACAACAAACAGTGTCGAAAAGCTCTTGAAATAAAGATTTTGTAAAAAAATAAACTTTTTGCACAAGTCTTTTGACATGTGAATGACCTAAATGATCACTAAAATGATGTCAGGCCTTTCTTTCTTTTATTTTTTAACAAGCAAGCTGTCTGCACACCCAGACAAGTGTCCTGGGCCTAATAAAACACTTCCCTATTAAAATGGCTCATCCTTAAAGCTAGTTCAATAACCAGTCCCTCTTTGCCTTTATCTCTTTGTCTTCTTTTTTTCCCACCAGGCCTCAGTCCTACTGGCTGAGTCATTTCCAGTCACTCCTATATTGCTCGGAGAACAACCAGCTTGGTGCATTCTCAGAGGACCTCCACAGCTGCAGCTGCCGATATGAACACAGCTCCTGTCAGCTGCCTCCACCCTGCTCTGTTGGGGAAGGCTTGGCCTGTGCAGCCTGTGCACCAGACAACCAAACCCGCTGTGGGAGCTGCAACCCAGGCTTTGCCCTGACACAAGGGGCCTGCAGGCCTATGGTGGCAGACTCTACAGAGAACTATCTGGGGTTCGAGACAGACCTTCAGGATTTGGAGCTGGGCTACCTCCTGCAGAGAGCTGACCGCAGGCTTGAGGTAGTTTTCTTTTGGCCTTTCTGTAATCATGTCAGGCTCAATGAGAGCTGAGCTGTCTTTTCCCAGCAGTAGCCTTGGAAAGACGCATGGAAAAAGTCTTGCCCTCTTGGCGACTGAAACCTTTCGTTTCCCCAGTTTTTCTTTTATACCATTTATTGTCCTACCACACAGAAATTTTGTGGTTTCTTTTTATTTTAAGATAAGATAAGATAAGAACAACTTTATTTATCCCGAGGGAAATTCTTTTGTCAAGTACATGCTCAAAGCAGCAGGAGAGACAGAGAAAAAGATGAAATAGATATAAGATATACAATATATACAATAAGAATAGTGTACAGTAATATACAGTAGGATAGAGTTATCCGACACTATGTCTTGCACTAACAAAGTAATATATATAACTATATCCTGGTGAATAAATAACTTAACTATCAGTGCAGGCGGTTCTAGAAAGTGACAAAGTATTGTGCAATAGAATAAAGGGAGTAGCAGCATATGATGGGGGGATGAAAACAAATATTCAATAAGTACTCTTGGGTAATATTGCATGGTCTGGGAGGGAACAGAATAACATAGGTAATAGTCTCAGGAGAATCACCTACAGAGTGAGGAAGAGTTATACAGTCTTATTGCCACCGGTACAAAGGATTTCCTGTGGCGGTCAGTTCTGCATTTCGGGGCAATGAGTCTTTTGCTGCGTTTGCTCTGATGGTCCATCATGGGGGCGTGCATGGGGTGGGAGGGGTTGTCCATGATAGAAAGAAGCTTTTTTAGCATTCTCCTCTCAGACACCTCCTCCAGGTTCTCAAGTCTGACACCCAGGACAGAACCGGCCTTTCTAATCAGTTTGTTCAGCCTGTTGGCATCAGCTGTCTTCACCCCACTTCCCCAGCACACAGCTGCAAAGAACACGACGCTCTCCAACACCAAGTGATAGAACATGGTCAGCATTTTCCTACCAACACTGAAGGACCTGAGCCACCTCAGTAGGAAAAGCCGACTCTGCCCTTTTTTGAAGATAGCATTGGTGTTCTTGGTCCAGTCCAGTTTACAGTCCAAGTGTACCCCCAGGTACCGGTAGTCCTCAACGATCTCCACATCAGCCCCACTGATGGTGACAGGGGTAGGAGGAGGAGCCTGCTTCCTAAAGTCCATAATCAGTTCCTTTGTTTTTGTGATGTTAAGTTGTAGGTGGTTTAGCTCACACCACTCGACAAAGCTGTCCACCACACTCCTGTACTCCTCCTCCTGTCCATCCCTGATACAGCCCACGATGGCAGAGTCATCAGAGAATTTCTGCAGATGACATGACTGAGACTTGTACCTGAAGTCAGATGTGTAGAGAGTGAAGAGGAAGGGTGATAGGACCGTCCCCTGCGGCGCCCCTGTGCTGCTCAGGATGTTATCTGAGCGGCAGCTCTTCAGTCGGACATGCTGTGGTCGACTTGTTAAATAGTCCGTAATCCAACCTACCAGTGAGGCGTCCACCTGCATTTCCGTGAGCTTATTCCCCAGCAGTGATGGTCTGATCGTGTTAAAAGCACTAGAGAAGTCAAATAACATGACCCTCACAGTGCTCCCAACAATGTCCAGATGAAAATAAGCCTGGTCCAGCAGGTAGATGAGGGCATCCTCCACGCCGATACGAGGTTGATAAGCAAACTGCAGGGGGTCCAGCCAGGGCTCCACCAGCAGGCGCAGATGTTTCAGGATGAGTCTCTCCAGCGTCTTCATGACATGTGAGGTCAGAGCCACTGGCCTGTAGTCACTGGGGGTCGACGGGTTGATCTTTTTAGGGACAGGAACCAGGCAGGATTGCTTCCAGAGTGATGGGACTCTCTGCATTTCCAGGCTCATGTTGAAGATCCGTTGTAGAACTCCAGACAGCTGGGAAGCACAGCACCTGAGGGCCCTGGGACTGACACCATCAGGGCCAGCAGCTTTGCCGGAGTGGAGTCTGCCCAATTCTTTTTTGATGTCATCTGCTGAGAGGGACAGAGTGAGACAGTCTGAGGGGGCAGGAGAGGGGGGAGGCGAAAGGAGAAGATGGGAAGAGCTGGGTGTGGAGACAGGAGACGCAGGGCAGTCGAACCTATTGAAGTGTAGATTTAGGTTGTTAGCACTTTCGACGTCCCCATCCATCCCAACACCTCTCTTTTGTCTCAGGCCAGTGATAGCCCGCATTTACTTACTTTTGCTAGAAATGGGAATGAAAAAGTGACCTGGAGGAGTGACTCTAGAACAGGGGTCTCAAACTTAAATGAGCTGTGGGCCACTACTGGCACTGTCATCTCATGTGAGGGCCGCTTTAGTGTTCAAGCAGTACAAAGAGACAAACAAGAAAACACCCACAAATCTTTCTGAAAATGTAGTGTTTTGTTTGTTTTTTAATTTCAGATAAAGACAACACTGCAAAAGTGAAAACAATTTTTTCTTCTCACCCTTAACTGAAGCCTTTCATTGAAATACCAAATAAACAAGTTGGTGCTCTCTTTCTGGCCAGACACATGGCAGCACTTCTGCTATAATTTTGTTCGTATTTAACAAAATAAAAATGCAGACATAAGTGTACACATTAGTTTTTCACTGCTAGTGAAAATTGTTTTCTTTACAAATAACTCTCTCACTGAACTAACACAGCCAATCCCCCAACATGTTTGTACTCTCTGCTCATATTGCCTTCATATTAATGTTATGTTAAACCTTAATTTAACATTGCATTCAACAACAAACAAATCCTCCATCCCTGACAAAAAAGTAACTTCAAGGGCCAAATTACATTATATTTCTTGATGTCAATATAGGAGCTGAGTGGGCTCCAGATGGCCCCCGGACTGCACGTTTGAGACCCCTGCTCTAGAAACTACAGTGTGATGGCTCTCATGGCCTCCCTTTGTGAATTAAATTGATGTTGTCAAAAAGGATTGCAGATTGACTCTATCCAAAGGCCATGGTATAGTTTTTAACCCATCATTTATGCCCTAATCTGGTTCATTCAGCTCTATTAAATAACAGTGTAGTGATTTTGGCATGTGGATGCGTTAGAAAAACGAACAACATTTTCCAAGATGGTTTCCATAGTGCCAAAAAATCCACCTCCATTGTCCCGATACCCAAAAACTCCAACCCATCTAGCCTCAATGACTACCGCCCAGTAGCACTCACCCCCATCATCACTAAGTGCTTAGAGCAGCTGGTCTTAGCACACTTCAAATCCTGTCTCCCCCCCCACCCTGGACCCCCACCAATTCGCATACCGCCAGAACAGGAGCACAGAGGATGCAATCTCCATCGCACTGCACCCTGTCCTCTCACACCTGGACAACAACAACACCTACACCAGAATGCTGTTTATAGACTTCAGTTCAGCGTTCAATACAATCCTCCCCTCACAACTCATCAGGAAACTGACAGACCTGGGCATCAGTTCCCTCATCTGAGAATGGTTACTGGACTTCCTGACCAACCGCCCCCAACATGTCCGGCTGGATAACCGCTGCTCATCTACAATCACAATGAACACCGGTGTACCACAAGGCTGTGTGATGAGCCCTTTCCTCTACTCCCTCTTCACCCACGACTGCAGACCTGCTGATGGTTCTAACACCATCATTAAGTTTGCAGATGACACCACGGTGATTGGCCTCATCAGCGACAACGATGAGACCGCCTACAGGGAGGAGGTGGATCGTCTGGCTGAGTGGTGTGACACAAACAACCTGCTGCTTAACGCTGAGAAGACTAAGGAGCTCATCGTGGACTACAGGAGGAATGCTGACCCACATCCACCCATCTACATTAAGGGGACAGCTGTGGAGCGTGTGAACAGCTTCAAGTTCCTGGGAGTCCACATCTCCGAGGATCTCACCTGGACGACCAACTGCTCCAAGCTGGTCAAGAAGGCTCACCAGCGCCTCTTCTTCTTAAGGACTCTGAGGAAGAACCACCTGTCCTCAGACATCCTGGTGAACTTCTACCGCTGCACCATCGAAAGCATCCTGACCAACTGTATAACAGTCTGGTACGGGAACTGCTCTGCCTCGGACCGGAAGGCGTTGCAGAGGGTCGTGAAAACTGCCCAGCGCATCACCGGAGCACCACTTCCTGCCATAAAGGACATCTACAGGAAGCGGTGTCTGAAAAGGGCTGGGAAAATCATCAGAGACCCCAGTCACCCATCACATGGACTCTTCACCCTCCTGCCCTCTGGGAGGCGCTACAGGAGCCTCCGGACTAAGACCACCAGGTACAGGAACAGCTTCTTCCCCACAGCTGTCAGACTCCTGAACTCTGCCTCCTGACATCTGACCCACGTTAAACTCATGGACTGAACATACACACACCCACAACCACCTACACACACACACACAATGGACAACTGTACCCTCAAACACACAATAATAACATGGACTGAACCACCACTCACAACCACTAGCACTTTATATAGCCTCTGTAGAAATTATCCACATATCTCACTTATCTTAACTGCACTACTGTATAGTTCTGTGTAAATAATTATTCTGTACATACAATAATTTTTAATCCTACAACTGTTTATAACTTGCATAGTTCACATTTCTGTATAACTGTATATCTCATATTTCTGTATAGTTTTTTATTTCATATTCTGTATAGTTTTTTTCATATTTATAGCCTGTACATAGCTTGTACTCACTACAGCCTGTACATACTTATAGTTATAGCATATTCATAACATACTTCATACCGTGTAGATTATAACATACCATAATAGACCCATTTCTGTAATATACTTACATATTTATATTATTGCTAATATATATTGTAATATATCTATATCATGGCTAAAGCACTTTCTGGATGGATGCAAACTGCATTTCGTTGCCCTGTACCTGTGACATGTGCAATGACAATAAAGTTGAATTCTATTCTATTCTATTCTATTCTATTCTATTCTATTCTATTCTATTCTATATATATAAATCCTATAAAGTTTGTATCTGTCTTGTGTGAAACTTGTATGAAAAGGATACAAGAGTGAAAACAGATATAAGATCCCTTGAAAAATTATATAAATGAAACTTGTATGCATTGGATACTTACTAAAACAATATATGAAAGTAATGAGAAAGTGGCCACTTTCATGAGTAAATCATATAATGCTGGGCATACACTGTGCGATTTTTTTCAGTCGCGTTATTCAGCTTCTGCTCAAACTGTACGATTGACTCGCAGGGGTTATAAGTTCGCAGGTCACGATCCAGGGTCTCACACTATACGGCCCGATGCTCTGATGCGACCTGAGTGCTCACACTGTGCGTCCATAAAATGAAGGTTATAACAGAAAATCTGTCGCTCGCTCTCCCTCTCTGTCTTTCACTCACACTGACACGCACACCACCACCATCAACTTTGCTAAATTGCTAATGAAAAACATTGATCAGGCAGCTGTGATTGAGCAGCAATGTAAATCCAACTATTTTCACGGTTGTTGTGGTCGTGATAATTTTGTGATGCCACATCGAAAAGGCTCGGATGAGCTTTCCAAAGTTCTACAAGTGCCTCCATCGCTTGTGTCCAGATCACACGCTGCACTGCTGTGCTACTCCGTCTTTTTCACCGACGTTTATGTGTTTGCGCGTGCGCAGTGTGAGCGGCTGCGGTGACATCCTCACGACGGTCGGGAGGATTTCAAACAGGTTTGAAATCCTCCCGACCAAGCGATTGATGAACGGGAGCTGGTCGTGAGGTGTTAATCGCTTCTCGTAACCCCATGTATACTACACGATGCACGACGCACGACGAAGGCCAAACTCGGGCCGATCACCAAAACGGTCGCACGACTCAAAAATCGGCTCAAAATGGACCAAAAATCGCACAGTGTAAGCCCAGCATAAGCCCAGCATAAGCCTTATATGATTCACTATATGAAGTAGGCCACATCTTATGCAAGTCTTTTATAAGTTTTTACTATTTCTTTTCCATATGGGCAGGCTCTTTTGCCTTGTAATGTGCCTTTTACAAAGTTGCCTAAAAAGGCAGCTCAGAGTTCTTAGACTACCCCACGCCTTATTTGGCCATCACTTAAAAAGTCATGCAAATAAAAAACCTTTTCTGTAACATAACTTGATTCAGCCCGGTTTGTGACCGATCCCATCTAGCATCTATTTACATCTTCAGAGGCCTTAAGGTTACTCAGGTCGGTTCAAGTCCAAAGACATGAAATCACATAATCTGTAAAAAAGGTAAACATAGACTGATTAGAATAGCATAAATTCTGCCTGTGAAAGGATAGCCTTTAGAACTCATGTTGTTCTCCAGTAAATCTAGAATTTCTACAGTAGACATGGAGGTGAAGTGAAAGCCTTGCATCCACAGATTACCAGAACAGAATGTATGAGTAACATTAGTAGAACCATCAAAAATCAGTTTTGATCTAATTTTTATTTTTAGCACTGCATCTTATGTTACTGAAAGTATGTATTTACTTTGTCTGATAGGTCCATGCAATCTTCATCAGCAATGACATGCGACTCAACAGCTGGTTTGATCCATCATGGAGGAAGAGGATGCTGCTGACGCTTAAGAGCAACAAGTATAAAACCAACATGGTCCACATGCTGCTGGGAATATCCCTTCAGATCTGCCTTACAAAGAATAGCACCCTGGAGCCTGCCCTTACACTCTATATCAATCCTTTTGGTGGGAGCCACTCAGAGAGCTGGTACATCCCTGTCAATGAGAACAATTTTCCAGACTGGCAGGCCACCAAACTGGACCTGCCCTTTGACTGCTACAACTGGACTCTGACATTGGGCAACAAGTGGAAGACATTCTTTGAAACCATCCACATCTACCTTCGTAGCAGGATAAAGACTCAGGATGGACTGAATGACAGTATTTATTATGAGCCTTCAGAAATATCAGATCGCGCTCCGAACCTGGGCTACATGAAGATAAACAGTATCCAGGTCTTTGGCTACAGCATGCATTTTGACCCGGAGGCAATCCGTGACTTGATTCTGCAGCTGGACTACCCATACACTCAAGGGTCCCAGGACACAGCTATGCTCCAGCTGTTGGAAATACGAGACAGGGTCAACCGGCTGTCCCCTCCCGGTCAACCGAGATTGGATCTGTTTGCCTGCCTTCTCCGGCACAGACTCAAACTGACTGCCAGCGAGGTGGTTCGCATCCATGCTTCCTTACAGGCCTTCAGCTCACGTCTGCCCAATTCAGTGGATTACGAGACCACCAAGCTGTGCAGTTAACAGCTGCTTGAAAGGAAATACAGTCTGTAAATGGCTAGAAGGAGAACTCATGGACATAGGATTTGTGCCCATTGTGATACAGATGCTTATATTTGTGCTCATTGTCTATGGATTACCAGACTCTACAATTAATCAGGAGTTGATTGGCTGTGGACAGCTGAAGAATGTACTGTACTGCTTGTTCTGGTTTTTGTTTTGTGGCAACTACCTTCAGTGCTATAGTATAAAGAATGGGAAGGATCAGTAAGGAAATACACAACTCTCCAGAACAAACTCTTTACAAAAGATGTCTACAGTAGAAATTCAGATATCGCTTCATAAAGTTGAACCATCCTGTTTCGAAATGACTCTGCTCATTTATACTGTAAGTACCGATAACAAATGAACGGACATTTTATGGTAAAAATGGTACAGTCTGTTTGTTTGTAATTTTTATATGTTCCTTTGCTTTAGTGACAGTGCACTTTCCATGAAAACCAGAATACAGTGGTGTCAGTCAAGATTTTGTAGATAAATTGATATTAAAACATCACGTTATAACACATTCCAGCTGTCAGACGAATTTTTTGGATACCTTTCGTGTTAAGGAATTGCGTCACAGACCTTTTGTAAGCATGGTTTTTCATTTTCGGGGGGGTGATCAGGATGACAGTCAAGAGTACAGAGTACCATGTATTTAGGGATGTGTACTACCAGTTTGACCAGGCAATTGTTAGTCTGCACCAAAAACATTAGTCAGATAAATTAATTGTTAATACTTTAATAATGCAAGACACCAGTTAAATGTTGATTTCTATGATATTACAGACAACAGTCCCCATCCATTTAGGCAAGTTGTAAGTAAGCGGGTTAAAAAGTACAGCTAATGACAGGCACACTAACCAGCGCAACTCTGCAGTACTTGGATTACAAAATTAAGTGTTGTTTAGGCTGTTACTTGATATTAAGGAGAATGGAAGAATACTTTACACCAGGTGCGGTCTAAAGTTCAAATCTCACACTGAGCTTCATAACAGACTTTCTATGTCAGCTTTTCAGATAAGGAAACACAGCATGTCTGTGCCATATCTACAAGCAGGTGGGCTGTCCTTGTGGTCCACTGTACAGTCAAACCATTCAGCAGTCTCAGTAGACTTACCTTTGTTCAGGCTGTTTCTCAGGTGAGTGAGACCTCATTAAATAGAGCGGTTAACCCCAAGAACTCGATTACAGTGCATAACGACATCCTACACAAGATGTTAATTTGTAAGGACAGAAGGTGGTGCTAGCACTGGATATGTCAGTAACACTCAACAAATTAATTTGACATTGTGTGCAATGTTATGCATGGTGCAATGTGCCACACATGTGATTTGTTTATATTAGAATGTTATTAACCGTTTCAAGGGGCTCTTAAATATACTTGTAAAAATTTTCCATTTGTCTCAGATATTCTTTCCTCTTTAAAAATAATTCATGCAGGGCGTGCTGTGGGGATAACATTATGTGATTTAAGGGCCCCCTTAGCACCCACAGCTGTGTACTTGCTATAGCCTGTAAAAAATAATTTTATATTTTTTTCACCTTTAAGGTGACCTATAATCTGTAAAATTCTATTGAAAAACAGATTAAAACCTTGAGAGTCTATCAACATGGAACATTTTGGATTTGGTCAGTGTTCTTTATAAAAACATCTCAGATATCTCAAATTGGGGTCATCTTGGTACAGTCCTCTTCAGGTCATCTCATAGATTTTAAGTTGGATTCAGGTCTGTGCAATTGCCAAGTTATTCCAAAACTTTAATCTTTTTCTGGTGGAGCCATTGGGTTTTTGGTTAGTTGATGTGCTGATAGGTGAAACTTCTTTTTGTCTTAAGTTTTTCAGCAGACTTTGTCTCAGAACTAACTATGACTTGGAACTGTTACAATGTCCTTCCACCTTGACTAAAACCCCAGCTCAAATTTAAGAAAAACCTGCCCTAAAACATGATGCTGCCACCACCATGATTTATCGTGGGTATGGTGTTCTTTTGGTGACGTGCAGTGCTGTTTCTGAGCCAAATGTACCTTTTGGAATTATGGACAAAAAGTTCAACCATGGTGTCATTAGATCATAACAAGTTTTCCCATTTAAAGTAAGCTGGGCATATGAAGAATGTGGAGATTGTGTCACACGTATCACACAAACAGTTCTTACAAGAAATTCCTGCAGAGCCTTTAGTTTTACTGTAGGCCTCTTTGAAGTCTCTCTTCCCAGTTAAGTATTGACAGGATATCCAGTTGTTGGTAGTGCCTCTGTTGTGCCATATTTTTACTAGTTATCGATGACTGTCTTTACTGTGTTTCCTGGTATATTTAATGCCTCTGAAATTCTTTTGTACCCTCTTGCGAACTGAAATCTTTCAACAGCAATATCCCTTTGCTGCATTGTAGGCTCTTTGCAGTCTTTAGCTTTTGCTGTAAGAGCTAAGTGTAAAGCAAATGTAAGGAAAATCTAACTAATTAAAAACTAGAACATCTGAAATATATTTGATTTAAATCTGTAACTTTGACTGATTGGTTACATGTTGTAACTAGTGTCTCGTATGAATTTGAATGGGACTGGTTAATTTTGACAAACACTGACATATCTGCAGTAAGAGGGATATGCAAACACATTATTATTCAACACCATAAAAGATGATTATAAAACTGAATTATACAAGTTATAGGTAAGATGAAAGAAGTTCTGAAAAGTGTGCAAAAGTTTTATGTCCACTGTAGTAGCTGAAAAAGTAATAACGTAAGAAAATGTACAGAAAATACAATCTACACACAAACACAAGAGCTGGTCAGTGGCTCACAGGAAACAACATTTATGCATTAAATTATCTGTTACCTCTGAAAACTCACTTTGTAGCAATAACATCCACCAGTTATGATTTGCAAACAAGCGTACACAAAGTACATGCATATTATATAAATACAGTATTATACAACAGCAGCTCTTTACTTTCTTGCCAGCAACTGTGGGTTGAGATGTTGATTCTGATGATGCACTGATTCTGCTATCTGAATTAAATGAGAAACTTAATAATCACCTTTGGCATTTCTAGTACACTTAAGTGCCTGCTTACAACTGAGGACACTGTGGTCAGGGACGTAACTGGAACTAAACAACCCATGATCCACCATTAAAGACTAAAGACTCACTCACTTATAATTAAATAAATATATGCAATATATCCATCCATTTTCTCCCAGTTATCCAATTCAGAGTCATGGGAAGGGGCTGGAGCCTATCCCAGCTGCCATAGGGCAAGTGGCAGACTGACAACCGGGACAGGTCGCCAGTCTGTTGCAGGGCTAACACAGAAAGACAGATAGCGATTCACACCTAAGGCCAACTTAGAGTCACCACTTAATCTAACCCCAGTAACTGCGTGTCTTTGGACTGTGAGAGGAAGCAGTACCTGGAGAGAACCCACAAAGACATGGAAAACAATGCAAACTCCACATATAAAGGCAAGATGGCGGATTCAAATCCAGCCCCTTTTTGCTGAAACAAACTGAAAATGTAAAAACATTAAAAAAAAACAATGCAATTTTTCTTTCAGTTGTCAATTAGTAGAGATGTAGGCCCTCAATAATTTCCCCGAGGGTGCTGCAGGGACTTCAGCACCTCTGATTCCAACAGTTTTGGGTTTAAATGTCTAGGAACACTTGTTAAGCCTTCAATTCTGATTTGAACACCCAAGCTACTTGCCAAGGTGGTTTGTAAATGCTAATGGACTCTTACCAAAATGAAAATAGTCAATGACCATCAGCTGGGAACCTTAGCAAGACGCATAGTAGCAGGGCTGAACGGTGACGTGATTTGAGCACCAGAACACAAGAGCATAGAAAGCCAAGAGTGTGCCACACATTCATGTCTGCTTATTTATTTCAACATTTTGAAACCATTTCATTTAACAGAAAACTAAGGCTCAGAGACATGAGAAATGCGCTCCACATCTGATTACATCTGCTACATTTACTGGAATTATAGTATCATTTCAAACAAACAAGTTAAAAGGTGCTACATATAGTTACTTTGTTTAGATTGCCTGCTGTCACTTGTCTAGCAGGGTTTCCCGAGACCGTGCTGGATGCGTTCCCTTTTATTTTATTTGTGTAGGTAAATCTGCAGAATCTAAACAGTACATTTTCTCTGAACAATATTTGGTTGGTTTGGAAACAAATCCCTCTGTTTACTTTCTCTTTAAACAACAGCGTGTGTTAAAAAAAAAACAACAAGAGGGAACAGTGTGAAATTGAAACGAAGAGGTTCAAATTACAGAAAGGAATTGCGTGTTTAGTCACTCGCAATTTTGTGCACGTAGACCTGCTGAGCTGATTTCCTGACAAACAGGAGTGGTAGATGCAGAGACGCACAATCAACACTGGAACTCACAGGTGAGTCAAGGGCAGAGGTCCGCTGCAGCATTTGACTAAAGCCCGAGGGCCAGATATATAAACAATGCATGTGCCTTTCCATGTGCATAAACTGCTATTTACACGGGAAGAAAGTGTGATAAAAATCTGCCGACCGCACACGTATTTCAGTACACATATACGCTTGTTAACATTAACAGAAGTTAAAACAGAACAAATGATTTATACTGAGCCAATTATCACTGCACTATTATCCTTATTTTCTTGCTTTTCAACCTGCGATTTTTTAATCAGGTCGTGTTGTATCAGGACTTATAAGGTCACTAATTATGGGTCTATATTTTATCTGTATTTTCTGCTGAAATCGTATATGGAAATGATGATCATTTTTTGGCTAAAGAGAAGAGTGGCAATGATGTGCATATGTGTAAAACAATGACTAAGCTTTGTAAAAAGAGTGGATTCGTAGCTTTGTTTAATCATCCAGTGTCAGGTGCCGGGTTTAGGAACATAAATATTTCAGTGTGTTTGGCTTTTCAGAAATATGTCAATCTCTCTCTTAACCTGTAGAAGATAACATCCCATCAGCAATGGATGTGTGAGTTTAACGTTCCAGTCTCTCCTCTTGTCTCTGTGATTGATATGGATGGATGGATGGGATGTGAGGTACACCATACCCATGCAGCTGGCTACACCAGCTGTGTAGTGGCCTCCCTCCTGCTTTACACATTTAACTGCAAGCTGAAGCCTTTGTCAACACTTTCAGGCCTCTT
This sequence comes from Oreochromis aureus, assembly GCF_013358895.1. Lineage (NCBI taxonomy): Eukaryota > Metazoa > Chordata > Actinopteri > Cichliformes > Cichlidae > Oreochromis > Oreochromis aureus. The sequence continues at coordinate 29,484,648 of NC_052958.1, read as the reverse complement.
AAACAAACAGATATGCTTGTGTGTTGGGCTTTGAGCTCTGTCAAATAAGTCTTGAGTGCACAGCGGTGCACTGTTGTCGAACAGATCCAGTGTAGACCCAAACAGAGGATAGCAGCTGCTGCTATTGTGATGCTGACATGCTGCTTCCGCTGTGTGGCCGCTTTAGACAAGGTGATGGGACGAAATACCAATTAGCTCAGGCAGCAGACAGCACTTTCTGTTCAACTAAAGTGTATAGCAAAACCATCATTAAAATGGTGCCTGCAAGAAATGCCTGTGTGTGGGGTTGTGTCAGTGTGTCAGGGCAAAGGGGGAGAAAACAAGAGCTTTACTTTTAACATCAGGGGCCATTTTGTACAGACAGCGCTCAAAAATATTTAAGTACAACCTCAGTCTTTTCATGACCTTTTGTGAATTATGTGTACACTCTTCAAAGTGAAATGGACTCATCATCATCTGCTCTTTTCAGTTCAAAAGAGAATTGCAGAATCCCAGTGCTGCCTGATGAGACAAAGCAAACCACTATGCTGGGTACATTCTGGTCTAAGCAACTAATAGCTGGAATTAAAGGGGTGGCTGCTCTGATTCAAAATTAGAACCTGTCTATTTAAACACTGAATGCAGTCTTGCTAGTGAGCAAGTGAACTATCTGGCTGGCAGTTTACTGTTGTTCAGTGAGAGACTGTCTCTTTAGAGCGTGTGTAAAATGATGGTAGGAGGCAGTCAACACTACAGCAGCAGGTAGATATTTGTGTTTTAATCAACAAAAGTTCAGTTAAGCTGGGAACATTCTACCTGAAACAGTCTAAGATTTAGTACATTCACTAAAACATGTTTTTTCTACATGGTCTTTGCTAGTATTTTCTCCACTGTGAGAGAGGAGGGCAAACTTATAATAAATCACACCTAAAACAACAAAAAGAAAGTAGATGCGAATCTATTCAGATCAGTTCTACATATACATATACATTATATACATAGATAGATAGATAGATAGATAGATAGATAGATAGATAGATAGATAGATAGATAGATAGATGGATACGTAGTGCCAGCCACCAACAGCCAAGGCAAAATTTCGTGTTATATTTTTGCTACACGCTCAGTGTGGGAGGGCCTTCAGTCTGGGCATCTTTGTTTTTCGATACCAGACATCACAGATGTGGGGGAAGATCTGACTATGAAACAGTGGACAGTGCACACTGAATGACAAGTAGCTAAGTGACCATACCATTTTTTTTCTCTCTATTTTGACACTAATTGGGGATTATAATTCATAAAATCAGTATGAATATGAAACTACCTATTGAGTCCGCAAATAAATATACCAAGGAAGCTTTATCCATAAACCTTTCACAACTTCCTTCAACAGTTTTCCAACCAGGAATCTACATCTTTTATATGCGCTGCACACAAACTAACTGGACCCAAAGGCACTGAACATTAATCCTGGAATAATGCACAAGTTAAAAGTGTTAAAAAACAGAGGCCATAATTTGCACTATATAGTGCATGACCTTATTTGGTTCAGTCAACTGTCAGCTGTCAGGTTAATAGTAAATGCTGAACTACACCTGCTTCTGAAAAAATGCATACATGCAGACAGTAAGCATGAAAAAAAAAAACTACAGAGGTACAAAAGTCAAATATCACTTGATGTGTGATGAAAGCATGCTGCAAATTTAATGTTACATTAGCTATGGGTTTAAACTTTAATTGTACGCAGCCAAGCTTCACTGTGTGTCTCACGCATGACCGGACTCGGGCTTTTACTTTTCCTCACATTAATTAATTACTAATGTCTCCCGTTTACGTGGGATTAAATAATGCTAAAGAGATAAATAAACATATGGGCTTTAAGTTTAGCTGCTGATTAAATCCTGTTATGCGTCTGTACTCTAGGTCAAAGATCCTGCCTGCATTATTAATCTCAGGTGCAAGATGTCATCTCTGATCTGTTCAAATGTACGTGCATCAGTGACACCGCACACCAAAGGGAAGTCAAGCACCTGTGAAGGTTAACAGTCATCACCTCAATTTGTCTGCTCCTCCCATCAACTCCAACTCGTGTCAAAAGCTACGCTGGATGAGGACTGTACATGGATGAGTAGCGTTTGATGAGATGTGAGTGGTGAAATGTATTACCAAATGTCAGCATGTCTTTTCCTGGATACAGCCGTGTCAATTATACACAGGAAATGAGCGCTTACCACTGCGGCGAGATATGCAGCTTGGAAAGATTGAAAGACATCACCTCTGGTTATGACATAGTTTCAACTTTGAGGTCGTTGAATGTCCATAAACCGACTCCAATAAGTAGGCAATCCTGAAGTTGCTAAATAGGTTGTGACCCAGTGTACAGGAGGGAAAGGCATTACAACATTTCCCCCATCTTCACCAAACTAAAGAAAAAGAAATACATAAAATAACAACAAGACAGTCACACAGCCTGAGTAATTAGTGATTTGGAGGGTGATTTTCAAAGAAAAATGGAAATGGAGGAGTGAAAATAATCCTGCCCTCTTTACAGTACATATTCCTCCTCCAGCAAAATGAAAAGATCCCAAGGTAGCACGCCCATAATTATGATGTTTAACAGCACTCTGCTCATTGTGCAATTACTACACTCGGTTCTAAAAACTCATCCAGCAGAAGCAGCTATAGCCATAATTCATTACCTCAAGCTTGTAAATAGCTCTCTCTCTCTTTTTTTTCATTCCACCGGTACCTCTAGCCTCCCATATGACAGTGTGAGTGGGTGGCAAGAAGAGCGCTTTGATTAGAGAAGCTTTGACCTTTAGTAATCTGTCAGTCAGAGGTATCAGAGGCTAGAAAAGCGTGTCTAATTCACTGTAAAGCGTCTTGATTAAAGCCTCCATCTGAAATTTCCTGAAGATGTTTGCTTCACCTTTATTTATGCATTCATTTTCTGTTTTGAATTTAAAGAGAAATTTACCCAAAGGCAGAACAGTTATGCAGATGATGACCTTGGACATTTAAAATAAACCTTTAAAAAAAATAAATCACTCGAAACAAGAAACCAGACAAGCCAGGTAAGGTAATTTGTAGAGGCTTTCAGTTGACTAAAAGCAATTGCAAACACATTTTGAGCATACTTAATGGATAAAAAAGAGCTTTATTTTCTTACCATGTGTGTTGCTGTACTTCTCTGGACACCTGAGAGATCTCTGCTATCTGTCCTCAGAGGTCTGGTGGGTCAATATTCCTGTGCAATGTCTGATTTGTATTTCCTTGCCTAAACCACTTAGACTAGTGATTTATAAGGAGCAGTTTTATTTTAAAATCAATTTTTGACAGAATGAACCCCAGAGCAAATATTTGAGAATTGGAGCGATGAGAACTTTATTAGAGACACGGTGCTCTTATTGAGCTACATCTCAGGTGTCTGAGTTGATTTTCACAAAGATGTGAGAAAACCTCATTACTATAGATAAAAGTTTTTAGTATATTTCAGTAGTTTTTCTACAAAACCTGCTTAGACAAGAATTGCTTGATTCTGGCTATAAACTGAAGTGGTCATTTGTGAGTTCAATTTTAGGTATGAAGTCAGGACTACACTAAATCTCAGATTCTGTCAACATGATGAGCAAACATTGTTAAATAATCTTCCTAAGGCTGAAAAGGCTGATCGGAACTCTAAAAAGTTCTGATCAACATCATTATTTTTGTGTTTTTGCTACTATTAAAATAAACTCTAGCAGCAGTGGCATAATAAAATTAACTACACAGGAAGATCATGGTCTTGGTTAAGGGTACCTTGTTGAGTTTTGTTGTAAACAAACCAAATTTATGCTAGCATTCAGGGTTCTCTGGCAAACATCCTTGAGCTTTAACAAACACACTGAATAGATTTCCATCTAAAGGTTTTTACAAAAATAGTTAAGCCTGTTTTGTTTGCATGCTTGTTTACTCCAAAGAGCAACCTCTGGTTAATGTGAAACACAGTTCCTCTAATGACCACTTGAGGCTGACTTCTGACTTATTCAGGAATGCACATCAGCATATTCCAGAAAAGTGATAGGAATATTGTTTAATACTTATTTTGTTGTGCTTGAAAAACATTAATGTATAGAGCTCTGCGTATGACTTAATCAGTCAATAGTGGGAGCACAGATTGGGATTTACAGTTTTACTACTGCTTACTTTTGGTATGTTGGACTTTCCGAGCGGGAAATCGGACTTGAGGGAGCCGTCCACAAAACAATTCTGACTGGGAACTCAGAATTTCTGTATTTAGAAACCCACCATAAGATGGCTAACTACAGAGGTGCAAAAACCAGTTTATTTCCCCTCTTCATAACAACTGCATGATGGCTGTGGGAAATGCAAATACCCATTCTGGAGTTATACTGGAAGGAATTGAAGTTATTGTGTTGTGTGGTAGTGACCATCCAAGAAATAGTTTCAGCTTTTGAGAGTGAATCTCATGTACTGAGCCTGTTATACAGTACTAATATACGTATGTGCACACAGTTAAATCTGTATGTTCTTTTCCTTGAGTTTTGCTTCTGTACACCAGGACAGATGATTTAAAATATTTTTATACACCCATTATTAAGATAAAACCTATAGATGGGAAGTTATGACACTATAGTTTATATAATGATTAAGACTTAGTGCATATTGTAATATAATGTTCCCTTTCTGATCTACAAATCCAAATAAACCTTTAAAAAGTAAAAAGATGTGCAACTAATTGACATATTATCTTTTTCCCCCCTTTTTTAATCCCTCCTAGAGCAGATCACCTGAATAGAGAATACTATGGTATGTGATTTATCATTTGAGAGACTCAGAATCAACAAACATATTTGTACAGTTCTGACTAACACCCTTTCCAGAGAAATCTACTTGTTCAAATCAATATCCCTTCCATTGTATTTTTGCAGACTTTAAATCTCAATGTCAGTGTGGATGTGCATTTACTGTAGCATAGTGTAAGACTTCAGCTTCTGTAAAGACCAAACTTTTCCTCCCCGGGGATCCGACACTGGAATGAAACAGAGAACAGGAGGAGAAGGCAAAAGGTAACTGTCGCCCGCCAATAAATCAATACGCTGCTTTATTACTTCAGAGAACAAAAGGCTCTGCACTGAGATCGATTGCACCTCTGAGGAGCCTCCGATAAGAAAAAATATAAATAAATAAAACTCTCCTGGCATTTGGCTGCTCCGTCCCTACGACCAGATCAGCATCAATTTATTACTGATGTGATGGTTTCCGCCTGATGTGTTTTTGTATAAGCACAAATCAATCCCGAGTTTATTAGCCGCTATGATGCATTGTAAAATGACATTACTCAGGGTGCTAGATGAATGCCATTCATTAGGAGGTGAGGCTGCATCGACTGTGGATGTGCAGAGAATGAGAGCGAGTGAGTGAAAGACATAGGCAAGTGGAAGAAAACAGTTCTGGAGTTTGGGCTGAATTTATCTGTACTGTGGATGTACTCAGTGTTAAGCTAGACTACAAGGTGTAGAAGAGGACAATATTATCCGTTATTATCAATATATCTGAAGGTTAACCCCTTAACTGATATTTGATGCATCAGTTTTTTAGACTTTTACATCATTATTGCAATTCTCCCCTAATTATATGGGAATTAATAAAAAAAAATACTCCGGTTTCAAAAATTAGAATTTTTTTTCGCGATTCAGGCTTTTACGTTTAACATTTAAGATGGACAGAAGAAAATCAATGTAGTGTAACATACCGGTACATGTTTCAAAGAGAGATTGCCATAATGCATTCTGCAGGGTTGATGCAGCGGGTGGGAAATAACTTATTTATGACTATTCGTGTAGGCTTATTAAAAGTCAATCAGGTACTTTAATTTTAGAATTTCAGCCTTTGAGCAGTACTACTTCACTACACTGGGTTATGTAAAAAAGCTACATTCAAAATTTCACTAAAAAGTGTTTAATCCAATATGTAATTCATGTATATGATTAGAATACTGTACTTAGGGATCACGCATAAAAGCACTGGGCGGCACAACACACAATATGAGAAGAACTACTTTGCTGGTTACTGGAATCATTAACAGCAGTCCAAGAACACGGAGCTCAAGGAGTCAGACACAGCTGCAGGAATGGCCTTTTCAAAATGTTATGGCATTATATGCACCCTACACAGTATATATTGTACTACAGCAATATTTCTGACACATTAATAATAAACTGAATTGGCATAGTCACATTGCAAACAAGGCAGAAACAGTCCACAACTGCAAAAAATTGCTGTTAATTATTCAGCTTGGCTCAAAATCAATTATTTATTTATTTATTTGGTCCATTATATTAACACATTTCTTTTCCCAAAGTAAGCTGGATACTGTGTGTACTCGAGAAATCACCGGAATGATGTGTCCTTGTCACATCACACAGAGTGGAGAAAACAGCATGAAATCATCAGCATGGAGGATGAGAGACAGGACCGGACATTGCTTCTACTTTTATTATGGAAATATTCTTTCAAACGTCACACGCAGCACCACAGCAACTGTGCAGACGCCTCCAACAGAACACAAATGTACTATGCTTGAATAGAAATGCTGCTCGCAAGGCACCAAAAGCACATTGTGAGCTCATTTTAGGGTTTTATCATAATTGTCAGATTGTTGCAGCATATGTTGTATAGTGCTGCCTGTAAGGGCCACTGGTTTTAGTGCTGTATTCATACAGGCTTTATCATAATCTCTATTTTTTGCACAGTAAGCTAATATTAGGCATGCAGTGACTGCAACGCCCGTGCAGAATGCAGCCAAGTGTTTCGCAGGATTATACGTCTGCGTATACAAACAAATATACGTCTGCTCGTTTCTTCGCATCTGTTGAGATGAAGGGGAATCAACAGAGCACGCATCTGATTAGACTTGATGAACCCTGTTGGATTGAGGAGAAAGTGGAACACCAGTCCCCGGGGTCTGCATGGCACTGAATGCAAAAAAATAAAATAAAACAACAGAGATGAGACGGAAAGCCGAAGAATAAAAGAGAGAAAAAGAAGGACTGCTCTCACCAACACTCTAATACGCTCCCATAAATTCCAGCAACTTGTTTGTGTTTGTTTTCGCCGCTGTTCATTATTCCAGGTGATCAGACTTCAGAATGAACACGCGTACCGTTCTGGTCAGCAAAACGCACATTTACAGATGAGATAAAAGAAACACGGCGGGACACACAAGAATGCGATCGGCTTTAATGGGATAATTGGATGTGAAACTGTCATTCCACCTGGTGAGGGACTGCTTGTGCGAGGCGAGCGGCTAGACGGCAACAAAAAACCAACCTAATCAGCCAGGCCCACTGAGAGCCATTTTATGCTGCAACATCAATTACAAAAGAATTGCTTTAGGGATACTCTGTCCAGGCTTTCCAATGCATCACTTATTAGACAATCCTTTGCTGTGACATGTACTCATCAGAGGATTGAGGCACCAGTGCTAGACAAGGTCATTTATGAATTATTTGGATTTGTGTCACTGTTTTTTCTTGTGTTTGTGTGGTTTGTTTTTTACAAATAGACTGCTCCACAGTCAATGTTTGAGTCTGTCTGTGTGTAAAGGGACCGGGGTGTGTAATCAGTACTATTTCATCCCTAGATAACTGAGACACCATAGTCTGACAGTTAAAATATTTCTTACTTATTTCTTTAACGTGAGACCCTTATAATTATGTCTAATTGGGGTCATTTAAATTGGGATTCATTATGTAGTTTTTCCTGGAGGTACTGCAAATGGATAGAAGTACCATAAGAGAAAATAAGCTGTGAAGAAAGCTTTGGTGAAAATGAAATGGGTATTTTTTTTTTTTTTTGTGATACCTCTACATTAGCTATAGCTCCTACAGAGTGCTTCACTGCCATTGATAATTGGATGTCTTTAAATTTCTTCCATCTCAATCCAGGCAAAAAGGAGGTTCATGTCTTCAGCTCCCATTAACTTCTCTAAGGAGGTCAGTCATTACACAGGCCCCTCTTCCTTCTCCTCCCCAAAGTCAAAAGATCTGCTAAGAAACCTGGTATTATTTCTCACCAACATTTACATTTTGAAACTCGCATCCCTAGAGCTCATCCATCGCAAAACTTTTATTGGCTCCCAATAACTTTAACTTTCTCCTGTCTTGATTGTTGTAGCTCACTTTTCACATCTGTCTCTCAGTCTGTCTTCAGATGGTTGCAGAATGCAGCAGCTAGGCTGTTCACACATCGCCCTTATTCCCGATGCCCTTCACTGGCTTTTAACGAAATTCAAAATACATAAAATCAAGATTAATTGCATATAAAGCCCTCTATGGCTGGGCTTCTGTATATATGGCAGACCTGCTCAGACCTCATTTCAGCAGTTCGAGTCTCTGATCACCTGGTTGGTGTGGTCCATGTGGTTATTTTGAAACAACTCCCAAGTTTTTTTTTCTTTAATCTTTTGACTCTTATTTTTTGTTCTTTTCCTTCTGATGTATACAGAAGTGTGCATGCAGGAATGAATGTAAAACTGTATGTATGTGTTTGTAGGTTTTGACATGTGCACTTATCTTTAACGTGTGGTTTTATGCAAACTGTAAGGCACTTTTTAACAGTGTGTTTTAAAACATGTTATACAAATAAAGTTATTATTCATGAAAAAGGTACTTTTCATATGGAATGGCTCAATTTGGGTATTCAGTTGATATATTATGTTGAAAAAGTAATAAAAGTTGTCAGAAAATTATTTGTCCAGTTGATTGTTAGCAGGGGTCAGGGTCCCATTAATTGTGGAGTACTTCAAAAGTGCTCACTTTGAGATGAAAAGTTCAGAGTATGGAGGTCTAAGGAGCTTGGAAAGAAAACGACTCAACATATTTAAGTTTCGTGAAGATGTTTCAGTTCTCATCCAAGAGGCTTCCTCAGTTTCAATTATGGTAGTTTACCTAATTAAGAATTTTCAGGTGTTACCCGCATGCTAGCATTCATGTTTCTTACAGCATCTTGAAGGGGGCCTGCTCATGAAAACATCACCTCTTAGTGTTGATAATGTCAAAAACTCTACAGGCCATCTTTGAAACAAACATTTGCACCAATGCTTTCTTGTGCATAAAATTCACTACTGTGACAGCGACTGTATCTAGGAAACAATTGGTATTATGATTCTTATAGAGATGCTGCTTTGCTTATGAGCTATGATGGCTAATGCTATATATGATTACGATATTAGAAGAGTTATGTCTCCTATGCTCTTCATTTGGCACCGATTTAATTGAAGACCTATAAAAATCAGTAGCATAAGTTCCAAGAATAAATAAGATGACTGTATTATTGCATTAGGTTTTGTTTTCCTTGCATCATAAATCTAATGAAGTAAAATAATATCAGCCACTATTTTTATTTTAGTGAATGTATTATATCTCTCAGTGGTACCAAGCCACATCTTCCACTTGCTGTATATCTGACATGTAGGTTTTGTTTATTACTTCAAAACATAATGTAAATAAAAGACGGGTAATTCAATCACTTCACACTCGAAAAAGGAGCTCATCATCTTTAAGAATAATGATTCAAGAAAAGGCGCGTTCAAGAAAACGCATGACTTGTGTTCGTTAAAAAAAGAAAAGAAGCTTCCATTACACACACACACACACACACACACACACGCCAAATCAAATTCTGAGCAGCCTGAAGTGCTGGGAAATGATCATTAGGAGCCTCAGTGGCACTTGAGACGTTGCGGTTGACGTGCGGAGGATGGTGCTCCCTGCAACCTCATGGTGATATGCGACAGCAATCAGAGGGAGAAGATGTGTACCAAACAGCCGGGATAATTAAGGTTGAGCCAACAAACATAATCACCACCCAATCAGGCTGCATTGTGGCAAGCTACGTTGCCTGAAGAAGCCCATGTTAATTTTCTGCTTCTACATAAAGTGGCTGATGGTGAAAACATAAGATGTCTCCGTTTGAATAAGCATTTATTACCAGAGAAAAAAAAGTTTAAAGGTTGCGCTTTTACCATGAAACTTACAAAATAAAGCAATTTTCTTATTGCATACCTGGCACTGTGTATGTGTGGCGTTTGCATGTTCTCTTTTTAACTGTGTCAGTTACTACCCTCTAAAGACATCCACGTAAGGTTAACTGGTGATTCTAATGTTTGTATGTGTTTGTCATATCTCAAGTTTAGTGTCTGTTGTGACATTACACTTATTGTAATGCACAGAGACCATTTCCTACTTTACAGAAGTTAACTTTTACTATAAGTTGTCTGATTAGCAGTTGTTACACCTACAGCGGGTATCACCGGGTCTGCTACAAGCCTGTGTCGGCAGCAAAGGTTGTATGCCTACACATGGCCCACAGCGGTTTTGGCCTTTTGGGCCCCAGTGAATGTTTCATTGTGGGCTACTTTAACCCCACAGTAATTTTAACAAGGGCAACTTAAAACGTAAACTTTTTGTTCAGTTGTTGCTGAAGTTTACATCAGCACCTCAGAGTACTCTGTAGTTAAAGCTAGAACCAATACTGGTGATCTTAAATGTCTACATAAATTAAATTAAAAAGTCTTTACATGTCTGTGATAATACTTATATTAGATAAATTATTATTTATAGACAAATCATCAGTGGTAGCTGAAGCCTCTCGTTTTTCCAGAGAAGTGCACACTATAACTGTACCAGCTTTTCTCACGTAAGAAAATGAGTTAATTTTACTTGCCCGGGAAGAATATATGCTTTTTACTAGCTTGTGTTAAGTGGGTGTTAATTCTTAACAGTTCACTGATTTTTTTTTTTTTTTTGAAGTGATGTTAAAAGAATAAACAAGAAAGGAAGCAATGACATCATTCTATCAGTAGGAGAAAGAAATGCACTAAACCATGCCTAGGCTGCCACAGAGAAGAAGAAAAGCAGCCACTTGTGTGTGAGCATGAACGTTTCCACTATTTGTGCGTCTTTTTATGGCCGAAGATTGTTATGCAGTCAGTGTAGCATACTGGTTAAAGATCATCAGACTGCTTGGATTTTAGCCAGTTTTTAGAGACCCATTTTCTCTTTTGAAGAACAAGAAGGTCAGTACCATAAACTATTACTCCTGTAAAACCTAAATTGCTATTTTGAAGTAATGTTTGAAATTAACTGTGTTTTGTCAGAAGTCCATTAATGCTAATACCTATGGATTTTCCCCACTCCAGACAGTAACTGTTTGCTTTCCTGTCAAATCTGGTGGTGTTTTTATTGTTTTTGAGAGTTTGTTTGTGTTATTTTGAAGGTTTCATAATTTTCTCTTTTTTCATTGTTCTTGATTGTCAGAACAGAAAGAGGAATTCTGGAATAAGTTGTGTTAGAAGTGTCAGAGAGTGTCCTTAGGAGCTCCCTGGAAAGTGGTTATTGGAGCAGATTTCAGTACACACGTGGGTGAAGGGAAGAGAGGTGATGAGGAAGTGCTGGGCAGGTAAATTTAAAGGAGAGAATTGTGTAAGGACAGATGGTAATGGGCATATTAGACAAGGGATGATGAATATGGAATTGCCACGCTGGAGGAAAAGAGGATGCAGCGAAGGAGGTTTGGTGTGACAGAGGAGGATGCTAGGCATAGGATGTAATGAAGGCAGACTATGCACTGTGGCAACTCCTAAAGAGAGTCTTTTTTTGTTGTTCAGTACTACTTTGTACTGCAAGGCCTCCTTTCCAGGAAACCTGCCCCTTTGGGGCCTGTGGGGAGCTACCGTGGACAGAAACACACGGCCCACAGTGGGAAACCCACTGGAATCCCTGGTACTGATGTGAAATGTTGGGCACACTTGCAAGGCCCAGGTGGGGCCTCACTGCGGCAACCTCCTGTACAAGGGCCCACAAAGGGCCCAAGTTAGCAGCCCTGTGTGGGCTCTGGTACTGGCATCAAATGCTTGGCAGAACTGGGCCCTGCTGTGGGGCAACCCACTGGGGGCCTCAGTAATACACACCATATTGCTCTATTGGGGCAGAATGAGGACCACTAGCATGCCCACAGTATGGACACATTTAGATGCAGTCTGTCCGGTTGGGGCCAATAGATGTGCGCCACATCAGATGGTGATACTCACAGGTGGCTTCCTGTTTGGGACCCACACTCCATTGCTCCACTAGGCTCCAAAATGGGCGCCACAGTGAAGGGCCGAAGGGCTTTACCTTATCAAGTATTATCAAGTTTACAACAAATTTTAATTTTATGAACTAATCCTAAGTTACCATATTAATGCTTCCATAAACACACTACTTGTAACTATTTTTTGTTAAAAAAGTATGACCTTACAATTACTCACTGTAGAAAGTAATTCATTACATTACTTTTTACATTTTGGCCTACATTGTCAATTAATTACCAGAGATTACTGTCTTAATGAGTACAAACAAAAGGCTTTCTTTTAAAATTTTAACACAAGGCTGACAACAAAGTTGAAAACCATCTGTAGCAAGTCTCCCAGTATAGCCCAGGCTCACCAAAACGTGAACCAGTCATGATAAAGCAATCTGAATATCTGAAACAAATACACTGATCTCATTATTTCAAACTTTGGCAATGTTTGGTTTGAGCATTCAACACTATAACTAATATAAACAGATTCACATTAGTTTATAGAATTCTGATGTTCAGACTCTTCTTTGTGCACTTTGCCTCACTGTTATTTGAGTGAGATTATTCTTGTTCTCTATTTCAGTTTACTTCTAGCGTGAATTCAAAGGTTAGATCCTTTTGTATCATTCTGCTTTTGTTTTGCTTTATTTCCTCCCCCGCTTCTGTTCTTTTTCTGCCCTTTCTGTTGTCTTGGGTTTATCTGTTCCTTTTTATTGCTCTAACTGATGTTTGTATTTTGTTTGCCCTTTTGTCATCTAATCTTGCCCCTGTTCTTCAAGCTTTACCTTTTGTTTTAATCATTTTTTCTCACTATTCATTTTATACTATAACTTAAAATATAACATACTTACTATCACTGCATCCTTCAGTCTTGTGTTGGGTTGTCAGCTGTTGGGTTCATGCATAAACGTGCCCTGAATTGTGACACCCACACTATATGTAAATGGATGTAATTTCCATCAATCTGTGACATCAGGGAAAGGACTTTACAAAGCCTAGCATTTGAATTTTTATTAAAATGTGGTTAGGACAGCAGCAGCAAACTCTTTCTTCCTCCTGCTTTCACTTGAAATGAATCAAACTGTAAATTAGGTACAAACACATTTGCATTGTGAGTTCACACAAGGATATTTCTCCGACTCCTACTGTTTCTTTTAGCTTTAATGACTTTTTTTCTCTAATAGAGGCATGAAATTCTCCAAAATAATGATGAGACAGGGAAGCTGTGGCTTTAATTAAGGAATGCTATCATTGTGATCATTTTTATTCATAAACACTAGTTAAAAGCGGTAAAAGATGCTGTGGAGAGAGGGATATATTATTGATTGAAGGGAAAGATTAGAAATTAATGACCCATATGTCCCAGATTGAATAATCAATTTCAATTAATATCAATTTCACAGTGCAGCTGCTTGGTAACAGTTCTGAGATCTGCTTTGGTGCCGTTCATTTTTCAGCCTCGTGGGGAGAGCGTGCCCATGGCGAGAGAGTGGGGACCGCACAGGGTGGAACAATGGGCAGAAGGCATGGTCATATATGTCTTTTATGCTGTTCCTCCACAGGAAGTTAATGTGATTCCCACTGACCCCCTAGAGCTACCATCTCTTGCATTTTTCTTTATATGAGGAAAACATCAACAGTACATATTGATGTTGCATTTTTGCTCCTCCACCTGGCAAAGCAGAGAGCAAAAAATTGGAAAACTGGTTGGGAGAGCACAGTGTTCCCGTTTGGCCTTGAATACAATACAAAACCATCCATCATTCAAGTCTTATTTGAGGTGACAGTGATGAGGTGCTTGTGTGTGCATGCATTGCATCTGCGCATGTACCTACATGCTGTGGAGAGGTAACAATCTCCCCCGAGGAGTGCAAGTGATATTTTGAATCCAAATTGAATGGATGGGGTGATTGCTCCAGGAGAACAGAATAGTGACATCTCAATAGGCATGCCCTTATCAGGAAAATAATAAGACTATTTTCATGACCAAAATTAGGCACGCAGACTGTCAGAAAGAAAAAAAAAGAAAGTGAGGGAGAACGAGAGAGAAAAAAAGAAAGGTCTGAACCAAATGAACCAAAGAAGATGCTTATTAGAGAAGTTCAATTTGCATATATTGTATGTCAGACATATTGGCAAAAATGTCAAAAAGTAAATCAAAAAAAGCCCTTCTAGTGTATCTGCTGAAATTGCTCCTTGATCAGAGTGAATGGATTTGACAGAATGGTGACGTTGTGGCTATCTTGCGGAAATAAGTCATTGCTGAGACATTTATGAGACATAGCAGGAGTGCAAGCTTCCCCCTCAGTCTGGTTAGATCAGAAAGAAAAAAAAACAACCCCCCACCCTTCCCACCCATTTCCGTGCAAATTGCAAACCATTTCTTTTTTTTCCTAAAACCAATTTGAATACATTAAATTCTGGAATTTTTTTGACGCAAAAAGATGCCCTTCAAATCATTTTTTCGTTCTTTGACACGTGAGCGGGACCGCACAGTGATGCAGTCCTGTCACCACAGCAGATTTCTGGAGGTAACTGGAGGTGAACTGTTATGCAGCAACCTGCATAAATGTAACACAAAAAAAATGTGGAGAAAAAAAATCATGTGACTCATAAAAACAGTTTTACACAGAATGAGTTTAAAGGCCTCTGTGCCTCTTACTATCCTCCATCCCACCACTTAACGGGCTTTGGTTAAATTGCAAAATGGCCTGAAGCCCATCATGCTGCAGTAGTCAGTGTATAATCTAGTCATTTTCTCTTGCATCATGCTGCACCCTGGCAAATGGTGTCCCTCTACTGAGGTTTCAAACCTGAGAGCTGGATTTCCAGAAGACATACTCTGTTACGTTAGATGCCCATCGATGTCATTTTCTGCAAGAAAAAGAAGATCATCCACTTATTGATGTTTACCCACTGAAATTTTCTGTTGAAGAGTCCAAAAGATGTCTAAAAGGTGCATTTAGCCATCAGGGCTAAATTTAGGTTCAGTTTGATTCAAAACATTCAAGTCACACATAGTTAGTGTTTTTAAAATGTAAACAAATACTTTTTTTTAATTTTACCATAACATTTGATTAAAATTTTATTTATCTGTGTGGTTATGGTGAGACAGCCACATAATTCAGGCCATTAGACATCGGACATTGTGTGTCTGGAAAAGTTAGCAGAAAAACTTCAATTTGCACACACACACATACACACACACACATTGCAAAAGGCCAAAGCATCACACTGCTTCCACTGGCTTACGTTCTTCCAATGCATCCGGCTGTCAACGTGATGTAAAAGAAAACAGAAGAAAAAGATTCATCAGATTAGGCCACCTTCTTCTATTGTTCTGTGGTCCTCTTCTGATGGTCATGATGCTCACATAACCATTGTTGGTAATTTTTCAGCAGTATGGATCTTGTATATAAAACACAAGATCCATAGAGGCTGAGGTCTATCACACCAGGCAAGACCCCAGGTGGAGGCTGTGTAAAGATGCCCCTGAGACAATCCAGCACATAACAGCAGGGTGTAAGATGCTAGCAGGCAGGGCATACATGGAACGCCATAACCAAGTGGCCGGCATAGTATGTAGGAACATCTGTGCTCGATAATCACCTGGAAGTCCCGAGGTCAAAATGGGAGACACCTCCTAGGGTGGTAGAGAGAGACCAAGCTAAGATCCTGTGGGACTTCCAGATACAGACAAACAAAACGGTGATGACTAACCAACCAGACAAAGTGGTGATAAACAAGCAGAGGAAGACCTATCATAGTGATAGACGCATCGATACCGAATGACAGCAACATCAGCAAGAAGGAATAAGAGAAGCTTGTGTGTGTGTGTGTGTGTGTGTATATATATATATATATATATATATACTGTATATATATACATATATATATATACATACTTCATATGCGCCATGGGTCATGGGTCTGTTCACCTCTCAACTACATTTAGACATTAAGGGAGGTCTTTTCAACAGGCTTGAAGGACACCTTTTCACCTTTCACTTTTCAACCAAATCTCTGTGTTTAAACATCTTACAAAGTTGTCTTTGGTGTCTTTTCACCAGGTTTTTACTGGGTGAGTGCACGAAGAGGGCATTTCTGACAGTCGAGCCCTGTCTTATATGGCCCCAAATCGCCTGGCAAGATCCCTGTCAGCCTGTCTCTGAGAAGTGAGCCTGAGGGCCTGTAAAGTCAAGTGGATTTGACACTCGAGACAAATGTCCTCAGCTTACGTTTGAGAATACTGCATCACTACCCATGGCTGTATGGCACAGTCATCTATGCACAGGCACAGAGGAAACTAATTACTTATGTTATCATCACCATCACCATCATCATCAAGTTCACATGCGCTGTTTCCAAAAATCAAATGTAGGGCAGTCAGTGAGCCTTATCATTTGTGCAGGCACCGGCACCTTTCAAAACTTACAGGCATTAATTAAGAATCCATTATGTGCCTAAATCCATCAGAAACATGGACATTATGCAGAGTGGCATCACATTAGTCTAGCCTGTGTTGTGTTTTGTATGCAAGTGTTGTAACAACTTCTTGTGGGTTTTTGTAAAAAGAGCAGCGAAGCCATCTGTTTCTTAGTGGTTCAGGATGCAGAGTGAATATTGATAAGGACACCAATGTTCTTGCTAATATGTCAGCTCACAGCTCTATCAGATAAGCCAGAGCAGTGGGATAACATGTAACTTATGTCATAACTATCAATCTGACACAAACAGGAAAGCATTTGTATTTTCGCTGGGGCACCTGCAGATACCGACTTGACAAATCGAGCCAAATTACAGCTGATTTGCCACAAACAAAAGACAATTTTTCAGAGGCTTTTGTTGCCTTTAAGCCCTGGAATTTCCATGTAAGGGTTTACAATGCAAAATTGACAAATAATATTGATTTTTCAATGCCTGGGTGAGCATACAGTTCATATTCTGGTATCATTCTGGCGGTGAGATACGTATGTAAGTAAGTCAGGTGAGGACCCAGGCCTCAGATATACATTTGGAGACCAGTGAATCTTGTCTAGCTTTGACTTTTTATTTGGATGACGGCCACTTTTTTTTTAAGGAAAGTTTTTCATTTGAGCATTTAGACAATTTGTAATTTATTCCGGTTTTCATTATGCGAAGCTTTCCTTTCAAGCTGGACACACAGAAGGAAGCCACCAGGATAACGCCAAATAAAGGAACCACCCAGACATGCCACAAGCCACCAGGGTCAGGCCTGATAGAATTTTACACCTCAAGGACAAGATAATTTGGAGTGATTACAGATACATCACCTTTTAATCTGAATATTTACAGCATCAGATTGAATCATACATAAATCAGCCAAGAGGTCACATGAAAGGCGCGCGCCTCTGAGATAGTCCCAACACATTCTTTGAAGGTCGCACAGCTCTAATCATTATCTTCAGCCCTCGTACTAAAATCAAACAGGGAACAGAAAACGACAGAGAAACAAGATTCATCTTAAATCCCTGTAAGCCTTTATTGAATAAACGCTCACTGACAATGAACCCAGCATACTGGAACAAATGTAAACAAGGAACTGACACACATTCATGCACAAACACACACTCTCAAACCTGAGATACAAAGGAAAACAAAATGAAAGTAAAAAAAAGAAAACACTACTGTAGCCAGCCAGAGCTACATAGACTATTGCAGTTCACTGCAGGGCTGCAAATGAAGGAAGTCATTAGTTCTGGATAACACTGAAGATTTGCTTGTACACTTTTGATGGGCAAGCAATTTGTGTTTGTGTTTCCAGGATTTTTAAATTCTGTGACACCTTGGAGGACCAGAAATGAGCCAGCGAGGGTTCATGGGGAAAAAAAATCCCCATATTTTGTCTGAAATAAATTCTGTTGCAAACCACATGAAAATGGACTGACTTATAATATATAATTTTATAATATAAGACCTCCTGCCTTAACAATACAAGAGTTGTAATAAAGAAAACGATTGAACCTTGGTGGTAATGAAGATAACAAAAGTCTGGTTGCAGCCACATGAAGGCTATTTGAGTACCAGTGTTCATTGTCAAATTTAGGAAACCAGTTTGAGATGATCTGAGCTTTGTGATATGATGCTCTACCCTGCAGGAAGCAGACATAAGAAGATGGGTACACTGGTCATAAAGGGATGGACACAGTCAGCAACAAGATGCCACATAGGCTGTGGCGTTTAAATGATGCTCAGTTGGTACAAAGGGGCCCAAAGTACAGCAAGAAAATATCCCTGACATCATTACACCACCACTAGTCTGAACCTTTGATAGTAGGCAGGATGGATCCAGGCTTTTATAAGCGTTGTTTATAGTGTTGTTTCCACCATTCAAATGGCACAACAGAAATCGAGACTCTTTGTTGTCCAGTAGAATTGTAGGCCCAGTTTCCTGTTAATTGTTGACAGTAGTTGCACTTGGCATGGTCCACTGCTGTAGACCGTTTGCTTCAAGGTTTATGTTGTAAGTTCAGAGATGCTCTTCGGCATACCTTTGGTTGTAATGAGTGGTTATTCTGTTATTATTGCCTTTCTATAAACTCAAAGCAGTCTAGCTATTCTGTGTCATCAGCAAGGCTTTTTTGCCGCTCACTGGATATGTTCTCTTTTTTTGATCACTCTCTGTAAACGCTGTGGGAAGTAAATCATCAGTTTCTGAAATATTCAGAACAATCCATCTGGTACCAAAAACCACAACATGTCCAAAGTCACTGAAATTACCTTCTTCCCCATATTGATGCACAGTTTTAACTTCAACAAGTCATCTTGACCATATCTACAGTAGATGGCTAAATGAGTTGCAAGTGTTCAGTGAGTGTAATTAATTAAAATGATGAATTAGAGAGGAAACACTCCTTTTTTCTCAGACCCCTTTCCTTCGTATTTTTTATATGACACCTCTGTCTGAGAATAGGTGGGATTGCCAATGACTGGTCATTCTTTTCAGGTACACTCCAGGCTTATTCACAGCACTCTAGTAAGTAACATCCAATTTTTTCAATGCATGTGTTCACGGTGGGTAGGATAACCTCAGTCTGCTGCCACAGCTCACAAAGACCACCCTACTTCAATCCTCTTCACCAAATGCAACTTCATAACCATTTACATGACTTCAAAGCAGTTCTGCTGTTTGTAGCTACAAGTCCTATGTGATAGTCAGCTTTTGAAGCTTGACCTGTACTAGTGATTAAAAGTTTAAAAGTTAAACCCTATCGTCAGACAAGGACATGAATACTGAATAGGGTATTATGTCCAGTTCTTACTACAGCATATGTTTTATGTAAGTACTTTGTAGTTATGATAAGGTAGGGTCAGACAACTGAAGCAAAGGGTATGCTGGCAAAAGAGTAATTACAGGTCAAAGACTCCATGTCAAGTAAAGCCAAAACGCAGCATCAGCACGGTTTACCATCCTATTCACAAGACAGAAAACCTCTATTTCAGTAATTTGTAACATTTTTTAATTGTACCTCAACTTTCTGGGGTCCTATTTTAGTAACTAAAAAGATACTCATTTAGTTTTCAAATCAGTTTTGTCTTTCAGTCTTCTCTAAACTGGTATTTGAAATGATTTTAAAGTCAAATGAATGTTAGCAAATAAAGCCTCTGTGGACACTTTGATCTGATGAAACAAGCTTGGTGACAAGTCTACATCTAACGTCAAGATGTCTGGAGAATTGTCATTACGATAGGAATTACTGACCCAGCTGAAGCCTGATTAAAGTTAATTGCTCCCCAGTGTGCTATGACCAAGCGTGACAGATTGCACGGCTATGTACGTCCACATTTACGCCCACACGACCGAGCTCGAATGAATACCTCTGTGGGTGCTGCCAAGTGGGACTGCAGTTGAGAGCTAATGTGAAAGCTATCCATCATGTTTTGATCACTATATTCTTGAAAGGTAGTCAAATGGAACTGATGATAAACTGCTCAAAATACGCATAATAACTCTTTGAGCCTGGAGGCATTCCAGCTCTCTTCTTTCTTAAGATGAGAAAAATTCTTTAAAGTTTAATTACTGACCCAACAACACGATACAGTAGAAGCTGGAGAAGACATCTTTTCAGTCACACTCATCTTTCCAGCCCCTCCCGAGACGACGGAAAACATTTGCAGGTTCTGAAGAATGTCGCAAGCATTTCTCTTGCGTAACATTTGTACATTATGCATAAACTGTGGGAATAAAAAAAACAAGTACAAATCTGACTATTTGATAAGAATGTGACAGTCGTTAAATATTCAAAAACTCTGCCCTCTGTTCTCAGCTCTGAATTCATGTGAATGTTCTCACTGCAGTAATATGTCTCTCATATCACTCTTAATTACCTCCCACAGTTTAAGATTGGAGCTGATGATCCATTTATTCATTTATTTTTCTTGAGACAATCTGTGCAATCTGTGATAACTGCTGCAGGGTTAATAGCAGAAAACAAAGTTTAAAAAAACAGGACAAAGACCTTGTCAAAATACACTTAAAATATTTACAGAGAATTAGTCAAGAGACCAGAGTATGAAAGTGAGAGGATACACTGTAAGTTCTTTTTTCATCCATTTATTGTGGTTGTTTTGTTTTGTTCTTGTTAATGCATACTGTTTTTTTTCTCTTTAATTGTACAACTTTCTCTGACATATTATTCATGCACAACAAAAACAACACCTTCCTCAACTTGCAAACAATCAGGGGAAACGAAGAAATGCAGTTAGAGGTAAATAGTTTCTCAAGGGGAACAAAACCAGCTCCAGTGTGGCTTTGCTGGCTTAAAAAAGATAATGAAGAAGAATACCGCTAAAACGCTTATAAGCTACTCTGAGATTTCTTTAATTGGTCTTTTCTTATACTTCATTGTCCTCCAGTTGTATATCCAGGAAGTTGCTACTACTTTTCAGACAGGGTATTGAAATGAATGGGATGCAGCATGAGCAGCTTAAGTTAATATGACTTTTAATTAAACCTTTCTGACACACTTTATAGGCTGAACAATATCATATTGAGTCTATTTTATGCACAGTCAGAGCTGACATTGTTGTACTGTCGTAACTGAACAAAGACAAATGTCTGCAATTAACAGTTATGAGGCTGCAACAGAAGTGTGTCATACCGTAGTCCCATGTCTCCACTGCTGACTTTTTCTTTAGTTCCTTGGCCCCCATCCCACTCTCAACTTTTATTTTTTTGCTTTTTTGTTAAAAAAAAATCTCAAGTTCTAACAGCTTTCCCCCGATCCTCCTCATATGACAAGCACCTGACCGCATGCTTCGTTCTGCAAGCCTTCCAATCCCATTCACCTGCCTACCTGTCTACTCCTCACTGGTAATTCCTCCCCTCATATGGTGCTGCTTCACCAGCTCAAGACCTTCTCATCTGCCAACGTCATTCACACGGCCAAAGCTTTTTGACAATAAACCTTTTAAATAGACTCACATTGTACATTTGGGTCTGCCAGCGTTTCTTACTTTTCTTGATACTTCTGGTAGTATAGTAACACAATATAAAGGTAGCCTTTAAGCACATGTTTCTTATGGCAAAATACATCGTAACACAGACCAAGGGCAGGAAAAGAAATTATATTTTCTGATGCAAGGACTAAATCTTCAGACAATGACAGGCTTCTCTTGCCTTTAACATCCCTCCAAGTCCCTTTCTTCGGATGAATCCTGACAGCTGACTTGAAACTCATGAATCATCAAGAGAAAATTAATAATTCCAGCATATAAACGTCGACTCTGTGTAGAACAGCTGTCTTGTCAGATGTGTAAAAGAAAACAGAACAGTATTCATAGTCAGATACATTTTATGAAGTTACTGCTGCGGTGTGTTAAGGTGCACATCAGACAGTTTAGATGTGATGCTGCAGGTATTTATTAAATCAAAGAAACGACACTGCAGCGTGTTATGTATTAGATCTGATACTAGAGACAAGTAAAGGAAGCAAAAAGAAAAAAAAACCCAAAAACATGGAAGCTTATTTGTGATCTTTTTGCTTTCTATGTATACTGCTGACTACAGACACAAGCTGAGGCATTTTTGGCTTTCATTATGCAGAAATGTGAAGAAAAACTGAAACACTAACAGAACAACCACTTTGCTCTCTAAAAAGAACTTTCATGGCCTGCAAAACAACCATTGCCTTTAATATGTAATAAGATTGCGTGCAAAAAATCCCGTATCAACACTTTTTAATTACTAGCTTGCCACTGTGGCCCCTTACTGAATCACATCAGCAGTTTGTTTTAATGTAACAAATAACTAAAACACACACAAAGGTTGGTGTGTTAGACAAGTGACAATAATAAAAAAGCAAGACATACAATTTAAAGAGACGGAGTAGCTTTAAGACATAAGAACATGCATAATGGTATCATGAGTTGAAAGTTGGTGTAGAGTATTTTGTAACCCGGTTTGTCCTCTCTTCAAAGTCAAAAGATTCTCCACACACTCAAACTTATCCAATTAATATTTTCTGTTCTGATTATTTTCTTGCAGACTGAACGATGGGTCTAACAAATGTAAATTGCATCAGTGCCCTCATTGTGAGTGACTGTCACAATGATTCCAATGCACCTAGTCTCTCCCGAGTCTCAGTTGGAAGTGCTCCATTCTTTAATTAGACATGAGAAAGAGAAAAGGGCTGAATATATGTTGGTGATGAACTCTTCAGTAATTCAGTTTCACTAAACAATGCCACTGCACTTTGATTATTAATGACAAAGTCATTTCATTTTCCTCTCCCTAACCTTGTTAATGGCATTTGAGTCTTGTGGTGAGGATGGCAAGGATGCTCAATTTCAACTATACAGGCAGCGAAGTGTCCTCAGCAAAAGCACGAATGTCTATCCCAGCTCAGGGATGTCTTTTTAATCATTGCTTTCATCTCATACAGCTTCTTTGTCCATTCAATTCAATCCAGTTGTATAGTGCTAGATCAGAACAACAGTTGCCTCATGGTGCTTGATATTGTAAGGTAAAGACCCTACAATAGTAGAGAGAAATCCCCCGAGCCAGAGCTTGGTGACAGTGGGAAGGAAGAAACCTTCTGCAGAACCAGGCTCAGTGAGGGGCGTCTGTTGTATTATTGCAGGGTCTTTCTTTCAATAGAAATTGGCTTAAGCCTGCTGTTGTTGTGATTTGGTGCTATATGAATAAAACTGAATTAAACTGAATTGAATCTGCCACAACTGGTACAACAAATTGGGGAAAGTGATATAAGGATATTACCTTCTCTCTACTTGAAATCAACACGCTATAAAAATAGAAGTTATATATATGACTGAGTGAGAAAACTAGGTAATGCTAAAGGAGGGGAAAAAACACAAGTAAATATATTTCTTGTTTAGCCAGCAAAATGTACTCCCTATTTTTTTTTAGAAAAGTAGACTGTGTAAAGCAAGAGCTTGCAAACATTGACATATTTGCTGTCTGTAGCTATTTATTAACTGGAGATTTAAAGAAATAAATAAATAAAAGAAATAAGATGGTTCATGTTATGTGATATAGCAATAACAGCCCTATTAGAAGGTACTGCACAAGAATTAAATCTAAGCTCTAGCTCCATCTAATGAAAAAACGCCCTGAGGAAACACAACTCTAATGAAAGCCAAGATTAATTGATGCAAAGTGTAAAATACAGATGCCACGGATGCTGAACACAAATTGGATGGTGAATTTTTCCTTTTTTTTCCCAGTAGTAATCTGTGCCAGCATCCTTAATCCAAAAGAGGATACCCTGACTTGCAAAAACCTTCTGTATAAAACACATTTGGCCAAGTAATTTGACTGTGGTAGAGGCGTTCTGCGAGTGTTGTTATAAAGCATAACATCACTTGGATTTCTAACTAACATCATTCAGCATTTCAGGTCAGTGCAAATTTGGAAAATTGCATAATTTCACTCTGGGTATTCAGTTTCCTCCCACTGTCTAAAGACATGCTCGGCTAACTGGCACTGGGCGTGAATGTAAGCATAAATGGTTGTCGGTCTCTGTTTGTTAGACTTGCCATAGACTGGCGAACTGCCCAGGATGTACCCCCCGATGTCCCATGATAGCTGGGATATCCAGTTCAAGGTTGTCCGTATGTAACCTCGAACTGGATATGCTTGGACAGATCTAAAATGAATGAGAAAACCATATAGCAACCCTAAAGGGCTAAAGATAATCATGTAGAAAAACAACATTTAAGTCGGATTTAGTGTCTTTCGTCAGCTCTCCTCTTCATAAAAAGTGCTCAATAGGTGGGTTTTTTTTAATAAATCATCCTGAAAACTGAAGTTGGACACTTGGTAGCTTTGATAATGTGTGGTCAGAATCATCTCTGCTAACAGGACTGAATCACTAAATTAGATCTCTCTGCAGCTGCTGGTGCCCTTTGGAGATTTCTAACAGAATTAGCAGTGTTAGTCTCTTACCTTGCACTAATTAAAGGATATTCGCTGTATGTGTCACATACAGCTTCCTAATCAAACCTATACTAGTGTCAACTGACAACTAACACCACCCTTTATCCCAAGAAATGAACACGGCAGCAACCCGAACTCAAACACTGACACTTAAAAACAGAGTCCAAAATCAGTGAAGGGCAACACCTTTTACAGTCTTTGGTCCACCTTGAAGAAACCACAAACCAAATGTTAATCAGGTAAGGTTTATGCTTTTTTATGGTTAAACTATTTTAACTAGTAATATTGTCATACCACAAAATAATTAAACTATTTCCTTGTTAAATTGTTTTCAAACATAAGACAAATCCATGGAGAGCAAATGACAACCTGAGAAGATGAACCTTGCAACAGTTTTTCTTTTAGCTGCAGTGGATGTGAAATCAATTTCAAGTAGCTGCCATAGCTGTAGAGAGAGACTCTAGTATAGGCCAAATAAGGCCACTCCACAGTATGTCTCACTATTCAGTTCAGTTCATTATTTTTTTATTGATATGACTGATAGCTGAACAACAAGGAAGATGAAATTTGAAAATGAGGAAAAATTATATGATATAATGGTTCATAGATTTAAAAAAGCGTCCAAAAAAAGAAATGAGTGAAAGCAATGGAAATAGTGCCACCTATTATCCCTGCTTGTGTACTTTTTCTTTTTTTGCTTTGTGGAAATACTTATTATTAATGCTCATAAAAGCAGCATGACCACCATTAATCACAGTGAGTTGTCTACCTGTGATATCTGTGGGAGTGTTATCAACTGATAAGGATTATCCACTGGGGTGATTCATTAAAACTGATGTGTTTGTTTTTGTTTGTACTATAGTTGAAAGTGTGCACTTTACAATTTTGGGGGGGTTCCTTTGTTGTTAATTCAAACAAATCCTTCTTGGGTAGGTATGTTCTTGGACTCTCAGGGATCAGTCATTGTGTACTTATGACATAGTCCTGTCTGTTTATTTAAATTAGTATAGTCACAGTCAGCTTTAGACCCCCAAAAATCAAATGTACAAACAATTGTAATCATAGGTATTAATGGATTGCTCTTTTTACTTAACACACAGCAGATTGTGATTTGTGTCCAATCTCTGCAGCCTGACATTTATGGCATGGCCATTTTTTTGTTACTTTTTTGACATTAGTACTGTTTTGTCTGTCAAACAATTTTTTGTACAGAGCTCAGCAGGTATCAGGGGTAGCATTTTTCTTAATTAGGAAAAGCTAACTGCAAACAATTCATTTGTGTGCAAGTTATGAATTTATACGCATGAGTAATTAATTTTGTGGCACAAATTAGCAATACATACTGTCTAATATGCAATTTGTGTTCTCAAATGAATTAATTTCATCCCTCAAATGAGTGGAATCACAATTTTATAACAACAGCAGCTGAAGTCAGAGGTTGTTTTGGCTCTGTTCGGCATCTTTGTCATTTCGTTCTTGGGTCTTTTTGGACCACTTAGGCTGGATGCTACTGACAATCTTAGTATGAAGAGAGTGGAACTATGGGTTTCTTATTGCACTGTGACTCTCCAGCCTTCCAGTCTGAACAAGCGGTGGTGATCAATGCAATCTATGAAAATCTCATAAGTCAAGAAGCAAGAAATACTTCCAATTTTAGAAATGATCAGGGTGCATAAAAATCATTCATGCAGCTTATTTCTTTAACAGCTTAAATAAAAAATGTTCACATCATTGATCACAGTGAAATTCTCTTAGTATTGTAAAAGACACAATTTCAGCTGCTTCATATGGAAATACGTTAGCCTTCAGGCTGCAGGGTTCAACCAGAAAGCTTTGCTGTGTTCAGCACAAACTCTGAACAAATATAGGCGAATGAATCAAACAGGGACACCACAAAAAAAAGAAAGAAAATATGAGGAGATATAGCAAGAAGACTATTTATACTAATGCACAACTTTGAACTGCTTTTTAGTAGACTGTTGCTGAAATAAACGCTCACCATCAAATTTCCTATGAACATATTAACTGTTTGATTTGACGGGACCTACATTCAAGCAGTGCACCTGCTTATTAAAACAGTGCACATCTAGTATGTGCCCATACTGACGCCCCCATGGAAGCATTCTGCTGGGCTACATTTTCTGAGTCATTAAATCTGTGCCACTGCAGAGTGGGTCACCAGTTCTCATCAGTGGGGTCAACCTGGAACAAAAGTAACTGAGTTTTTCTCAGCGCCTAGCATGAATATACGGTAAGCTTTTTTCACCTCTTTGTCATTACCTCTTCATGCAGAGTACAGCCTCATATGCATTGCCATATCTAAAGCCTCATCACAATGTATTTTAACTGTGAGGACAAGAAGTAGTTGGTTCAATCTGCAGATTATCCTGTTCCGATTCATTAAAATCAATTTTAGAATAGACCACCCCACCCCACCCCCCACCACGTCAGCCAGCACATACACACACATATTTGCTGATTGGTTTTGGTTTGTGTTTAATTATGAGTATGCGGATCACTGAACAATTGGTTTCATGCAGTTAATGCATGCTTGCCAACATTCTTTCCCCCAGTTGCAGAGTGAGACGGTTTTACCAGATCCTTATCCTCTCCTAAGCAACAGTAATATAATATGTTTAAACAAAGATTTTACATGTCAATGATGATGACTTGAACTGCCCAGCAATAGGTCTAGGTGAGTCCTTCTGTAATTTTTTCCCTTCCACAGTAACAGCATGTATTTAGTGATGGTAATGATGGTCTCCCATCAATCTATTCATTTTCTTAACTGCATAACCTAGGGCTATCCTCCATGGAAACTCATGGATTTTAGGGACTTAGAATGCTTTTAATGTCCACTGACTGATAGAGATTGACAATTATGTGGTTGAAATGTATGGTTTTCAATGACAGGACTCCACTAATATCCATATTCATGAAATTGTAATCACCAGAAAGAAAAGTCCAGATTTAAAGTGCTCTATCTGTGCAGGAGTTCAATGGTAATGTGTCTGTTTTTGTAAAAGAAAGCATGGACGAAAAACCAAACAAACAAAAAATTATGCTGACTTTGAGTCAAATGAATCAGAAGTATAAAAATGCAAAGTGATTTTCCTGGCCTAAGGAATCTTTCAGGCAGCACTACTAGTGCCTATTTCCAGCGTCCTTTAGTTAGCACTCATGGGTAGAAACACATTTACCTTCAAACTTGACCTTTTAATGACAGGCCTGTACAGTAACAATGCTGTATTAAGAAAATCTTTCCACAAACATACAGATATGTGGGGAAATGTTTTGCAGACATTTTTACTGCACAAAGTGTATCAAGGGATCACATTTTGCCATAAATGACAAACACAGAAAACAATACCAGCTATTCTGTTGCAACTTGCACAGTGATGTTAAAACCAAGCTGCTCTGAAGTGGTACACACACACACATACACACACACTGTACTAACCCTGAAGGCAGGTAAAATAGTTAGGGTTTTTTTTCAGGACACGATTTTTTGAACAATGGTTGAGGGTTGGAGTTCAAACCTGCAGTCCAGGGCCTAGGGATACTGCAGTCTGTTTTGGGCTGACTCTAGATACAGAGAGGTTGATTACTCAGGAGAACAGGCAAAAAGTCTTTATCTAGCAATGATCTTCATTCTTAGGAAAAAAAATGACCCCAATAGGCAGGCCTTGCATTATGGGGGAAAAACGTCCACTATTTTCTGGGAGCACAAATATTAGTCCACTTCTAACTAAGATTCCATCATTCTAACTGACATATATTATAAACTATTCATAGTTTTTTTCCAGGAGTGAAAAAAAACGAATTCTTGGCCTTCTCATAAATATAAGGTTAGAGTAGGATTAACGTTAGCAAAAAGGCTGACAAAAACCGAAATATATGAAATGAAAGTTGTATTTATTCAACTAATTAATCACTCATGTAAACGATATATACCAATCAGATACATTTCATTCAACCAGATCGCATTACTTTTAACATTTTACATTATAAAATCCATTTATTCATCCTTATCCTTATGCTCATTAGAGTCATGGGGGTCTGGAGCCTATCCCAGCTACCACAGGGTGGGAGGCATGGTAAATTTTCATGTAATCTAATTACTTACAGTCAGCATTTATTTTGAGTGTAATAGAGGGATCCATCAAAGACAGTTTATCTAGTCCTTAAGAACTCCATTCTTCTCATCACTTTGCAACTAGTAAACTAAAGAAAAGGAAAACATAAACCGGAACATTAAAAGTCTTTAAAACCTACTTCAGAAAAACGAACAAATTCCCTCCACAGGATTAAGTGCTCATTTTAAATTCAGATTCATAAGGCTTCCTCCTCTCACTGTTGTGCTTGGCATGTTTTATAGAAATGGACTCTGACCACCCAAAACAGCTGGTTACGGGGCAGGAGGGAAGAAGGGGAAAAAACCCACAACTCCGTGGCAAGTGTGTAAACTCCCTCTCTTAATCATCAGTTGTATAACAATAACATCTCTTTAGTCTATGGAATGAGCATCTACATCTTTTATTGATTAGAAAGTAATTCGTTTTGCTTCTTTTCACAACAATAAAGCTGGCAATATGCTGGGGATGGAGTAAGGGAAAATAGCTCACACTGTTCAGGTCAGCCTGATTGATTTGTTGTGTGTTGTATTTGCTAGAAGGTCCAGTTTATTCACTTCACGGGATGAATTAGTTACTATGACATTCTACTGTATCGTATGTGATCAGTAATCCTGTATATTATAGTATATTACAAGTGTTGTTTTCAGAATGGTCCACAGTAATATTTGCCCCTGGCATATTTTAACCAGAGCAAGGGAAATTTAAAGCAGTTCAGATCACCTCTTGACAACTCTGATTTCAGCACCTCTCAACTTAGAGTGTTTTCTCACCTTTCACAGAATAATAATGAGTTTGGCAGGAGCTTCCTCCTGGGCTGGCACAGTGCTCCAGAATAGCTGAGGTTAGCCTGGCAATGTGAGATAAAAGTTGATTTATCCAAAGAGATCAGAAAGTCTTTTAAGTTTTTGTATAATAAATATTAGGATCATTCCCAATAATTCACACATGCTCAGCGCAGTTAATGATGGGGCTGGAAAGAAACACTGTTCCAAGTTATGTTAATTATCACAGGCATTAAAAGTGTGACCCAATTATACGTGTTGCCATTAATGAGGCCCGAATGAGGTCTGGCGTGGCCTTGGCCTATGTGGGCCTAATACCTGGCACGGCAGAGCATTGGACAGTGGTGAGATCAGCTTTCATTCCCTCTGCTCTGAGATATTGCACTGACCTCTACAGCCCGCATCCCAAGATTACCTTGACATCTGCTGGGTGGGTTTCAAAAAGCTAATTAATCCCTGCTGACCTAAAGTTTGGCTGTCTGTTCTAAAAGCAGCTCTAGTCTTGGGGTAAAGACCCACTATAGGTCAGCCCACAGCTCCCGAATGACTCATTCATAGAAAAGGGTGCGTGTAAAGCTTTTCTTGGACAGCTCTTTGGCAAGTCAGAGGAAATTATGTCAAATATTTGAGTGGAAACCGCCTGCTCGGCTTTTTTCCCCCTGAACCTATTTATTCATGTGTTTAAAAAAAACGTCAAATGACTCTGTGGTTATTTCAGTGACTGATCCACTGCACTGGAAGCCCACAACTCCCACTTCACATTAGCGAGTATGATTTTTCTCAGCTTTGTTTCATGGCCTCTTTCAGCCCACTGAGTACTGCAAACAGTTCCCACCATGAGGCGACATTAATATTCATGAATTATGTTACGCAAAGAAAAGAGGAAATTAATAAATAAGCAGCCAACACATTTGGCATTGTCACCCCCTAAAAAGTGCTACGGGGTTCCTGATGGAGCTTGTGATTTCTCTTCCATGACATTTGCAATTTTTACCATCAGAAAAAAAACAAAAACTAAAGGCTTCAATGATATTTCCCCAAAGTCCTCAAGGGAAAGTGATATGCCCCTGTGGAAGTATAGTTACTACAGGTTGAGAGAAGCGGGACTTCTTGGAGATTTTTGCAAATTTATTGCTCTACTTTTCAAGCAGGTGAAGAGAGCCTTGGGCAAAATTAGGTTTATCTGAGCGATGTTTGCGAGGTATTCTGAAGGGACCAGATAACCCTTTCCGTTTGTCATCGCACAGACGAGTGTGCTCAGCTGCTGCGTCGAGGGAAATTACTAGGTTGTTGTCTACATACAAAATCCACCTTTGAAATGGGATGGTCCTCAGGCAAACATGTCAAATTGTTTTTGTCTGTGTGATGGAGAAAAAAGTGGTCTTCGTGTGCCAGCGAAGGTCAGACAGAAAGCAAGTACGATTAGAATTTTCCAAAAAAAACCTTTGCTCTGTTTTCATGTGAACAGCCTTGTTTACATAAAAGATTTTTCAGGCTTGTTTTTCAAAATGTATAAATAATGAATATTCAGAGTTTTGCTTTTTCTGCGAAAGGCACAGAAGTAATTATAACAAATATTGCTTTATCAGAGCCTACAATTTTGTTTGTGAACACAAACAAATAAAAGAAGCATAAAAAAACTAAACAAATTAATTAACTTTCTAACAACACTGCTCTGGTGTCTGGTAGAAGCTGACTTTATGCTTTCAACCAAACTCAAAGCACAGATTTTGACGCGTTTGTCTTAACTATCCTTTTCAAGTTACAGTTTACATTCATGTGTGTCTGGATTCATATATTATAATTACATGTGCATAATTATAAGAGTATAATTGCAAAATTCATTATTTCTTTGACCAGTAAATTTGAATCAGTTCAGGCTTGAGTCCAAAAGTTTGTTCCATAATGTAACATATACACTACATGTATTAATCCTAATTTACACTATGGAGACCTATTCTGATCATTTTTACAGACTGAACACTGTCTGTGAAACTGGATTTGGAGTCACAGTTTTAAGAGGAAGTGTAACGCCATCAACTACATGACTACTAAAACAAAAAACTGATCTAAGGGAGTCACTTTTATACTGCTCCTGGCTTCAGCAATACACTTTGGGTTAAAAAGAAGAAGAAAAGACTTTTTTTGTACTCTTTGCAGTAAGTGTAGTAAGGAGCCAGCAAGGTGGTCCATTGCTGGCTAGCTTCACTGAAACTGCAGAATTCACCAGCTGACCTTAATGCTAGGGTTTTCGGAGCACTTTATACATGAGGACTGTGGAGGAGAGGCTGTTTGAGACCAACAAGCTTAAGTCTGTGTGTGATTTTTTCCTCATCCGATGTGTCGCCAAGGATGCTGGCAAAGAAGTAGCTGTAAGCTGTAAAGAGAGGGGCCAAGCTGCACAATCAGTTGGTGTAGTGAATGTCCAAAGGATGCAATCAGCACTATTATATGCAAAATTGAGATAGAAAGAAAAAGAAAAATCTGACCCCCAGCTATCTTGGGGTTAAGTCTTTTTTTTTTCGAAGCACACCCAACCTACCGTCATTAGAATGATTAGATGATAGGTGATAGGCCGCACCACACCACATTCTCTCTAGCAGCCCTTCTAAAATTCAAACTCAATTCAAAGTGCTGACAGAATTGTGTAAGCCTAAAAGCTAAAGTAAAAAATGTGTATTATACTCAAAACCTTGTTATAACAGGAAATTTTAATTAAAATAAAACGCAATGGTAAAACACTGACAAAGCTAAATATAATAAAACAACTAACTTTTCCTACCTTACTGGAGTTACAACCTCTGTGAATGACTATTTGCTTAGACAATTTGCACTACATAGCATAAGAAGGTAGATGTGTACATCAAACAGCTTCCAATCTAAGGATTTTATTTAGGGCTATTACATAGTGAAAATCCTTAGATTGAAAACTGCCTGGTATCTGCATCTATCTTATCTTCCATTTTTTAAATCCTACATCTGTCCTATACAGTTTTGAAATGTTTCCTTAAGGTATGGCATGAGCCACACATAGTTTGAACTCTGCATGATTCTTACAGACCATATTCACACAGGCACAAATTATCATTATTAAAAGAATAAACACAATCCTTTTAAAAAAATCATTATTACTATTATAATATGTAAAGAAATCCACAAGATCCACGAGGAAGGAATACACTTGGATTCGTGTCTTTAGACTCTTTATGTTAAAAAGACAACAGAGGATATATATTAATGCAGTAATGCTGTCAAAAGTGCTCTTCACTTACACATATGAGAAAAGGAAATCAGTGAATTTGCCTCATTCACATGCCAATCTATACGGTTTGCTCTTTTGTTATGCAACCTGGTGTATTGCACCCAGCTTCTAACACTGCCCTCCTGCTGGTATAGCATCTCAAGTGTGTTCAACTGTGTACAAAACACATTTTAATTTTTCCTTTTAAAAATCCCAACAGTTAATGATTTTCATGAGCCGGGTGTAAATGCTCTCAGACAGTAGCAGCGGCATGTGTAGACAGCTGTCTGTGCAGTTAACATGAACAGAGAAAACAGATGTGCACACTTGTCATTAGCTGTAAAATAACCCAAGTGAAAATATAACCAAGTTGCAAACAAATCAAGGACAAATTTTGTAAAAAAAAAAAAAAAAAAAAGAAAGTCTGTAATATGATGCATTTTTACACTATATATATTTTTGGCCCAGTGCATGCTCTCAGTTTTATTTACCAACTAATGCTAGCTAGCAAAGTAGCTTGCTGGTTAACTAACAGCCATACTAGGTTTGAAGTCTTATTATTCAATGTATTTGAATATTGATATGAATGCTATATGTTAAATTAATGACTTGCTTAAATTACATAGTTTCATTCAGTGTTTCAAATATTACTCTGCCTCATTTGAGACACAAGGAAGATATTCTTAAGCTATCATTAGCAAAAGTTTACCTGCTGTCAAAGGGCTGCACATGGATTAGGTTAAGGGAGAGCGCGGCAACTTCCAAAATTTCCCCCTCACAGACAAGCTTCTTTGTTACTGGCAGTATTTAGTAACCTACCCAGTGACATAGTCAGTAACAGAATGACAATACAGCAGGGAGTCAGAAAATTGGAAACAAGGATACGCTCTTATTTAATGTGTCATGATTTTATATAAAATGTTGTTTTTTTTAAAATAAATGACAACACTTAATTTTATATAAAATCTAACTGCACATGATTAAGTGATTATCAGCAAGTGTGAACGCCTGTTTAAATCCAAAGGCAGTTTTCTGGTGGGGAGCATTTAGGTAACATGAGAATACAATAGAGATGTTGGCCAAAATTCAATTTCAATTCAATTTTATTATATAGTGTTGTGCTTAATCCCAAGCACAATAGCAAATATGCAACAGATAAGCTGAAAAAGAGCTGTGCATAAACAAATGCTTGCAAACCTGAAGTAACACTGTCAAGAAGATAAAGTCACACAGAAAACACTTGCTTCAAGATATTGCTGCTAAAGGCAGATCTACAATTAACTGAAGCATGGAGAGTACTTAGTTTTTCACAGGACTGCAAACTAAATATGAGCAGACCTTCAAGAATGATCTCATTCACAGTAAAAGTACAGGTGAGGTCACAGTGACCTTGAATGTAGCCTACTAAAAGTGTCTTGAGATTAAGTACATGTTTGTTAAAGAAATCCCAGTTCATTACATTTTGCATTTGGACAAATATGAGGACTAGAAAGACAGGCTCATAAAAAGTGACAGAGAACTGTAAAAAAAAAAACGTTTTGAAAAATGTCTATGCAGTGATAATTATTTGATGTTTCTAAATATTCTACATTATGTCTTTGTAATAATCAAACTTATGATTAATTCAGGAATACCACAAAGTCAAGCTCAGTAAGTCAGCTGCTCTCACTCCCAGCCCACATCAGCTAATAGACTTCAACACATGGAATTGGCAAATGAAGGGCAATTCATTAACATTTTTTTGTAGCCTCCTCACGT
Source organism: Oreochromis aureus (assembly GCF_013358895.1). Lineage (NCBI taxonomy): Eukaryota > Metazoa > Chordata > Actinopteri > Cichliformes > Cichlidae > Oreochromis > Oreochromis aureus. The sequence continues at coordinate 29,450,208 of NC_052958.1, read as the reverse complement.
TTGCTTCACTTTGCAGGCCGCTTAGCAACCCACTTCCTCCTGTGCTCCTTCTAATTTCTTGCTTCTAATGTAATTGGCATCATATCTGTTTGTCATTGTTGCCTAGTCTTTTCTTTCTGGGGTCTTGCTTCTGTTTTTCCGCCAGCTTTTATGTATCCACATGGATGTAGTGTGGAGGTCCCAGAACAGAGCAGTGCCATCAAGTTTAAATAGCTGCAGATGGAAACAATCTTATTTCAACTATAGTGGTTCTGAATGACATGTTCATTTAATTTGTTTCTTCACAACTGCTTATGGTAAAAATCCCAAAATGCTCCCTCCTGTATTCATCTTTTATTGGAAATGTGGTTAAATCACTGACATGCACAGACAAATAGAGAAAGCCTTTGCTCAACAGTAGGATTTTAGCCAGGTAATGTTGCAAAAGTCATATGAACTCCACTATTATTTTAGGCTGTTATACATAATGGACACTCCTCGATTCGCACCAAACTAGATGTAAATCATAGACCACATCATAGCCAGTGCAGTGGCTTTTTCACAACATTTCCCTGTACCCACCGCTTTGCTTGACATTTCCCTCATAAAATAGGTTTTGAGAAATGCACAAAACATCAAAGTTGTCCTGCATTTATAAAAAAAATGCACCAAATTTTTTTAGCAGAATAGAAGGTTACGCTGTAATATAATAAATATAACATTTAAGTTCATTGTTTTAAGATCTTATATATTACACTTAATTGAAAATATTTGTTTTTATAATTGCACAAACTATGACTCATCCAGTTATCTTTGTATTCCTTTGAAAAAAATAATATTGGGTTTAAGATGAGAAATAATCCACTACACTGAGTTCTGAACTTTCCTCATACTGACCTCACCTCTCCATTTCCCTGGGCTCCACACCTCTTGTTCTCTACTACCCTGCCTCCCACCTCCATTTCTCCTATGACTTTCCATCTTCCTGGACCTATGAGGAACTCTTCTTGTGATCTCTTGTCCCCCGAGACTCCCCCATAACATTTGCCCATCCCTTATCAAGTTCTGCCATATTCCCAACAGATGACAGTGATCCTCTTGGTCGTAGAAGCAGTTGGGGTCTCAGAATTATACAGGGAGGAGAATCTTAAATTTAAATTGCATGCACGCGTGCGTGCACACACACACACTCACACACACAGTCCTCCCTGCACATCCTTGAGCTTCTTAATGGAGATTTGGAAATATGACATATGACATCAGTGATAGTTCATCTAAGAAGGAGCAGAAGTGTCATTGATGAGAGAGGTGACAGTATTGTATAGGTGTCAGACTGGTAGCGTGGTGCAGGATCTTCTACTGCCCAAGGATGGGGGCATATTGTCTGCTGCTGGCAAGAATACAAGTTCTGATGTCCTTAAGAGTAATTGCATATCCCTAAGCGGAAGAAAATATCACCCACTATGATTTGGCATTTTTTAAATCTTCACAGCAGCTTTTTTTCTCTGTGCTTGAATACCCTACTGTATTGTTCCTCCTTGTGTTTTGTTCTGCTGCAATCACTGTGTGACTACAAAGTAAAGTCTAAAACTGAGGTGTTTGCAATTCCAAACTCAAAGAAGGCTTGGAATTGTGAGAGGAAAGTTGAATGCTTGTTCCAATGCTTTCCAAAGGTTTTGGTCTACTTGCCATCACAAGTAGTAAAAGGAACATATATATATACATTAACAAACAATACAAGTTGTATCTCCTTTAATAATAAGGACAAGGCTATAATGTTCTTTTTAATGGCATTGCCCCCTTGGTGGAGGCTATTGTGAACAGCATAACTTGAAAAAAACATTACTATCCTCGGGTAAAAGACGTAGTGATCATGTCAGAAATTTTCTAAGTAAGTATATTTCTGAAGGTGCTATTGACATGAAATCCCTGCCTGATCACTGACATTTATTTAATATTTGAATTATATAAAGCATGACAGTGCCATATCCTGAAAAACAGCCCTACACCATGATGTTTCCACCTCCAACTTTACTGTTGGTGTGGTGTTTTTGGGGTGATATGGAATACCTTTTGAATTCCAAACATGGTCTGTATTATGTCATCCAAAGACCTCAGTTTTGGTTTCATGTGACCAGACCATAGTCTGCCAGTATTTCACAGGCTTGTTTAAATGTTGCTTATTTTAAACTTTAAATAAGCTTCAACTTGCTTTTTCTTCAGCAGTGGAGTCTTGCCTGGTGAGTGTGGATACAGGCCATGGAGGTTGAGTCCATTACGTACTGTTTTCTTTGAAACTGCTGATTCCAGGTCTTTCTGTAGTTCTCCACAACTGGTACTGGGCTCTTGGACAACTCTTCAGATGATTATTTTCACTGCTTTGTCTGACATCTTGCAGGCAGCCCCTGGGCATTGGTTTTTACCAATCATGAGATGTTTCTTGTGTAGTGGTACCTAGACTTTAATTCTAGAAATTGAGTTAAAAGTAGATTTTACTCAAATATAATGATGATTTAATAAGACAACAGTTTCAGATCTAACAGCTGAAGTTAAACGCGTATAAACAGTTCTAGTGATGCGCGAATCATGAACGAATCGTTCAATACTCGAGAATCAATTTACTGACTCATGAATCATGATTCACAAGCCCAACTGACTCACTGACTCATCCCTGTTGCTGTTAGCAGCAATATATCTAGCTTATAATTAAAATTGTGGAGAAAAACACAACATCTAGTATCTTAACAAAAACATTTCTGCTCTGAACTGGAAGACAATAGCTCCTCGGTTCACAGTAGCATCACTCTGCTAACATGCTAACAGCACATTTGAGCTACTCACCCCCTCCTTTCCTGTGCTGAATCGTAGGGTAAGCAAATCACTCAGGACTCGCTCACCCCCACCCTCCTGTGCTGAATCATAGAGCGAGCGAATCACTCAGGACTCGCTCACCCCCACCCTCCTGTGCTGAATCATAGAGCGAGCGAATCACTCAGGACTCACTAACCCCCTCCCTCCTGTGCTGAATCGTAAGCATAAGCGAATCACTCAGGACTCGCTCACCCCCACCCTCCTGTGCTGAATCATAGAGCGAGCAAATCACTCAGGACTCACTAACCCCCTCTCACCTGTGCTGAATCGTAGGGTTAGCAAATCACTCAGGACTCGCTCACCCCCTCCCTCCTGTGTTGAATCATAGAGCGAGCGAATCACTCAGGACTCGCTCACCCCCTCCCACCGGTGCTGAATCATAGAGCGTACAAATCACTCACTCACTCACTCACCCCCTCCCTCCTGGCTCATAGCTTCTTCTTCTTCTTGGTTGGCAACCAATGTTAAGGCGCTTTACCGCCCCCTGGCTCACAGCGCAGTGGACATTTAGATGAGAAAACATATATTTGACACATTTAAGGAAAATACTAATAAAATAAAAATAAACAAAATAAATGTTCCCCTTAGAAATTTTTTTGCTCTTTTTTGCTCTATAAAATAGTTGTTTTCTTTTAGAATCACTCATCTTAGCAGTAGGATTTACATGAAAAGAAAGAAAGAAATTAAGTTTGAGTGAAAATGTACATTTTTTGCATTCTCTGGTCAACTGACTCAGTGAATCAAATGACTCAAAAAACCCGATTCACTTTGGTGAGTGACTCATTAAAACTCGATTCAGTAAAAAGAATCAAATTTACCATCACTAAACAGTTCCTTTCTGTCCATATTATATTGGCTAATATTGTCTGAACACATATAAAAGACAATATTTTATGTGTTTCTTGCTTCTGCTTTAAGGAATCATGTGGGTTACAATTGCCTCCTGTTACTATTGCCCATAGTCTGGCTAATGTATTACAAAAATATTTGATTTACTGGTTCTCATAATCCTATGAGAATAATAACATAATAACATCAAGGAAATCATTAAGAGGAGACAAACTGTTTTGTTGTGTCATGTGAATGCTTGACATATTCCTGATCAAAATAGGAATCCAGTTCATGAGAACATAAACCCAAGTACAACTGAATGAAAGGAATTTATGTGTAAAAGCCATCCTTTTAAACATAATAACATGATAATGAAATATCTCGGACTTGATTTTCTCCTCTAAGGGAACTTATCAGTTCTAAAATGAAAAACATGACCACTGCATTCATTTCTCTGCCCTCACCATAGGTGTAAATGGACAGCAAGGCGCCAGAGTAAACACACTTCCTTATTATACTGAAAGTATTTCAAAACAAGTGAAGGCACTGTTGAATAAAGCAACTAATTTTATGTTGATAATGTAAATTTAAAAAATCATATTAAATTATTTCACATTGTCTTTATTGAGAGTTAACCATTTATTATGTCTTTGCAATGTTTGGGAGAGGATCCACTGCACTCATACATGTGAAATTAGAGATTCATCGATGACCAGCCAGGAAATAGAATTGCATTTCTAGCATTCGCAGCCCCAAATAGTGACTGGTCAGTCAGCCTTACATGTGACTGATTATGAACTAGTCTATTACATGCATGTGTACAGCAGTGGAGCCAACACTCACAGCCCCAGGTTAACATGTTATTAATGTGCAAGCTCTTCACTGTGATTGACAGCGCAAAGTTTGCCAAAGTAAACTGCAGGGAGACAATGGAAACATCTCTAATGACAAATCTATCAGATGCCTAAATCAACACAGCTAACCTGGACATCTTAAAGAAGCTGGCAAAAGCAAAGTGAATAAGAGCTGACAGCCAACTAAAGGTCTTCGGCCTCTGTATGAGTGGTCAATATTCATGAGGAAAAATATGGAGACAATTAAAAAAGAGAAAATGGTCAATGCCCTTTTGTCTGGTGAAGTTATAAACACAATGGAAAATTATGTAAGTATCAGAAATGTGTTTTGGTATTCAAAACAGTTACACCTCCATTTTTTTCATAAGGTAAAATATGTAAAGTAAAGGTACGTTTACAGGAACAGATTTTCAGTTAATTATTTGTACCATTTCCAGTAGCAGGAAACTTTACTTTCAGTTTAAGTAGGAAGATCCTTTAAAATAATGCAGTTTGATGGAAACTGTAAAGTTTAATCCTCTCTTTTATAATAAAAATAAGATTTCGCATTACAGAAAAAAAAAAATTTTGTTTTTATATCCTGTCAGTTATAAAAAAATATATTTAAAAAATTGGTATAGCAGGTCACACTGCTATCAGAAAAAAACTGCCATCACTGCATCGCTACATGTTACGTGTGCATAGATTTTTGTTATAAATTTTTTGTTCATTGTGGTCGAAACACACAACTAGAGGGTTATTTAGAGCAAACATAGTGCGTGACTGAGTGAGGGGCAATCTGAATGCAGCCAGCATTTTCTCTGCAGAATAGTTACCCTGTGCATTACATTTATAACAGTCGTTTTCCTGTAAAAAGACTCTACAAGGTCTTTTGGCTATATTGCTAAATATGGATAGTTGTTAAATTGGATACAGTTGGTTCACAGTTGCTGGCATAAAATGTAGCATAGCAATCAAAACACTTTTCAGATCAATGCTATAAATGCTGTCACTTAATTATGGGTAATTTAAAACAGAAAGAAACCTGCATTCATGTGCTTCTGATTTATTTGTAGAGTTTGGAGCTTGTTCATCTGTGTTTCTTGTGTTTATCTGCTTTCAAGTCAAATGTAGAAACTAAATATCAGCGATATCAGATTTCGAGAAATTGTTGTGGTTTTTACTTCCTATCTTATTTAAATAGTTCGTTGTCTCCTGTGCCTCGTGTTACCCAGCTGCATCTTGTCGCCCCAAGTTAGCCCTCTGTATTTAAAGCCCTGTATTTCCTTTGTATTTTGTCATGGAATTTATTATTCCTCCCTGGCTTCTGCTGCATTTCCTTTGTGGATTTTGTTTTCCTTTGGACTGCTTTAAGTACTATTTATTGAAGCTTTTAAATTTAAATGTAACCCTACAATTCTATTTTTTAAAATGTTTGGTTTAAATTGAATTGTATTCAAATTAATGTTCAGCAGTGCATACTCTTACACCTAATTTACATCTTTATATTTTAAAAGCAATACAAAAAAGTTTTCTTGCTTAACTCTTCTCATGGCTCTGCACACGCATCCATCCATAGTGAGCAACTTTGTTAGACTGTAATGCTCTTGTTTTGAAGTCGAATTGGAGAATGACAAAAACTGGCAAATGATCGAAGTTCTATGATATTTAAGTCTATAATCACACTTCTGATAGAAATGCATATCTATCATGTGAGTCACTTCATACAAAGCCTTTCAATATCACCCAAAGTTAGTGTCATTTGCATTACAGGAGTAGGAACTCCATTCACAGATTGTCTCCCTGCAGGCTATCTCCATGAGGCTACAATGTCGTGACACACAGCAAGGGTAATGTCCCTGGCCTTGCTTGCACACTGCATGGTCTGATGCACAAATAGACCACCACAGCCCACCTCTTAAAAGGCAGCAGGCATCCGAGTGTGTAATGATGCCAGGGGTGTGAGGCACTTTACAACCAACCCATACCTTCACCCGCAACTGAGATTAATTGCACTTGATTGACTATATCAGTTGCGCTTCTGTTTCCTGCTTTCTCATTTGGAACACCCAAGAATTTATTGGAAGACCCATGCTTATTCAATATATATCGAGTCCTTATCAGAGAAGGCTCTAATTAAGCTCCATTTCCGTGTTTATTTCTCTCTTTCTTCTATTTCAGATATTTGAGCAGAGAGGGAAATAAAATCTATTCTCTCTTGCATATATCATTGCAATCTTTTATGATTTTGTTAGGTTGTTCTTAATGATGTCACGCAATTGATTTTTTAACTTTTTTAAACCACTAAAAGTAAGGAAATTTGTGTCTGGTATAAAAAAAAAGAGAAAAGAATAATCTACTAATGTTTCTTGGTAATAAATCTTATACCACTGGGAAGCCTTGAATGGTGAGTTCTGATTTTTTCTATGGTAGTTCCATCATGCGGTCAAAGTCTGGAGAAGATGTGGAGAACGCTATGCTAATTGTAACAACAATTATCAACAATTAGTAACAGCAACTAGCAGTGTAATAGTTTTTGGTGGAGGTAGTGTAATGGTATGGGGTCCCCAGATGTCCCAGTTTCACACTAGTACCTGATTGCAGATCACATTTGTGGATCTTTGCAAAAACCCCACGTGGGCATGCAACAGATCTGTGCATGTCAGGTCATTGGTACACCTGCATTAAAGGTTCTGTACATGTATGTTACATGTAGTTTTAGACATTTGTGTACACTGGAAGGTTTTTGAAAGAGAAAATGATTCAATTCATGAAGCTGAACTTAAATTGTGCGTAAATAATAACTATTTATTTAAGTTTGAATGTACTCATTTGTAAAATGGTTTAACATATGATCATATGTATATGTATATGACTACTTTAAGTTACACACAAATCCTTTTACACATTTGTAAATTTTTGTTTTGCTTATGGATCATATCGTAAGGCTTCGTAACTCTTTTGAGGCCATAGAGGACATGTCGAAGCAATCTCAGAGCTCCATGGTTATTACGATCATGTCTTTATTGGCGTAAAAATGACCCTGACTGTTTGCAGACATGTAATGAATAATTGAAATTAGTGAAAACTTAACTAAAACCAGAATCAAAAGATGATAAATAAACCTTTAAGTTGTAATAAAGACTATACTTTTACTAGATAAAAGCTGCTTTGAGGTTATTATTATTTAGGCAGTAGCGGTTTTAGATACGGGCGACACGGGCGGTTGCCCGGGGCGGCATCGTGGTGGGGGGCGGCATCACGGGCATCGGCAAAAAAAAAAATTGCTCGTACTCATATTGCCCCGACATCAGCCAGCGCATATTGGGAATGTCATTTGCTGGGAGTAAGGGCGCCCTCCGTTTGCGAGGTGCGCCTGCTGCTTGTGGCACAGGGAGGAGAGGGCGGGGCGGCGGGGGATTCTCTGGCTGGCTGGAGCAGCAAAAATTACCAACTCGCAAAATAAAACAAAATAAAAACAAAACAACAAACACGAAAACACCAGACATTATGATACAGACTTATAATTTGCACCGATGTTTTTTCAAAATTCTATATGCGAAAACTGAGCGCGAGAGCCAGTGGCGGTCCTAGCCTGTTTGGCGCCCTGGGCGAACACTCCTCTGCCCCCCCCCCACCCACACACACACACACACACACAAAACATGTTAAGGATTGTACATTAACATAAAACTGTTGTCCACACACACATATGAAGAGAGAGAGAGAGTATGCATTGTATGCAAACGGCTACCAAACAGCCATCATAATTCGTCATACAATGAGAACAGGACAAATCAACAATTGACACTGACTAATTAATATTAAAATCTGTAACATAATGTATTGTTTGGAGTTTAGTCTGTTACTGTTACTATTTTTACCATTTCTTCTTGGGGCAACTGTAACCCACATTATTTCCTTAGGGATTAATAAAGTATTCTGATTCTGATTGTTTCAGGATGACCTGCCACGAAACGCTCACTTTTCATGTATAGAATTTCGAAAAAACATCGGTGCAAATTATAAGTCTGTATCATAATGTCTGGTGTTTTCGTGTTTGTTGTTTTGTTTTTATTTTGTTTTATTTTGCGAGTTGGTTATTAGATGCTGCTCCAGCCAGCCAGAGAATCCCCCGCCGCCCCGCCCTCTCCTCCCTGTGCCGCAAGCAGCAGGCACACCTCGCAAACGGAGGGCGCCCTTACTCCCAGCAAATGGGCGATAGAAAACCGATCGGTGCCTATGACATTCCCAATATGCGCTGGCTGCCGTCGGGGCAGCATGAGTACGAGCATTTTTTTTTTTTTTTTTTGCCGATGCCCGTGATGCCGCCCCCCCATCACGATGCCGCCCCGGGCAACCGCCCGTGTCGCCCGTATCTAAAACTGCTACTGGCGAGAGCCCTCGGTGTGCCTGCGCGCTGCTGAAGTCAAAGTAAACTTTATTGTCATCTCCGCTACATACAGTCCAGTATATAGAGAGACGAGACGACGAGGCCCCAGTTACAGCAGTGCAAATAAACGAACAATAAATATTTAAGAGTAAAAAAATAAATACACACTTTAGGACTCGGGGTAAAGGGATCAATAACAATTTAAAATGTATATTTTATATTTTGTGGATTTAAAGTCTCACACACAACCCGTTTTTAAAGTTTAAAAAAAGAGAAAGAAGAGGAGGAGTGTAGCGACTTTCACAGTTGCTAGAGGCCGGGGACTGAGCCTGCCTATTTGCCTGACGCACTGTCAACTTTACGCAATAATGCGAGAGGTGGAATTGCTTGCTTGTTTATTAAAGTGCTTGAAAAGTTTACAGAGCAATGTGATCGGCTCGCGATTCAAACTCTTAAAACATCACAGGCTCTAATGCAAGAAGGGGAAACTCGTTGTGCTGCGGTCAACAAAAACTACGGCTACCCAGCCCTGCTCTGTCAAAATCAAACCAGTGAAAGACAGACTGACAACGTCCTCTTAATGTCACCGCTAGCACCCACGTGACTCCCGTTACACATCACCATAGCAACCAAACAAATGAAAACCCAGTGATCATTAAAATTCAATACATTTAATTATGGCTCCTAGAAGGAGAAAGGAGCAAAAGATACAGGTAAGCAGATGTGTCATTGGATAATGGCAGGTCATGTATCCTAAAACATTAAGAATCAGAATACTTTATTAATCCCTAAGGAAATTATGTGGGTTACAGTTCCTCCAAGAAGAAATGGTAAAAATAGTAACAGTAGCAGACTAAACTCCAAACAATACATTATGTTACAGATTTTAATATTAATTAGTCAGTGTCAATTGTTGATTTTTCCTGTTCTCATTGCATGACGAATTATGATGTCTGTTTAGTAGACGTTTGCATACTATGCATACTCTCTCTCTCTTCATATGTGTGTGTGTGTGTGTGTGTGTGGGGGCGGCGCCGGAGGGGGTGTTCGCCCAGGGCGCCAAACAGGCTAGGACCGCCACTGTATTTAGGTATTATGATTTTTTTTTGCAAAGTAATACATTTGTTTTAGATTACATACATCACTAATAATGGTTTAGGAAAAAAAAAATTCTCCTGTTGTATAAGCTTACAGTACATATGTCAGCAGGATGAGGGTTTAGGTGATATGTGAAAGCCTGTTTTTGACATCAGTACGCTTCAGAATGTGTTGTCATGACTGCAGCGGTGTCTCTGGCTTTGTAGGATTTCTTTAAAAAGTAAAATAAATACAGAAGTGGAAATTTTAAGTGGTCAGCATTTTTAGCCTTTCTCCATACTTTGCTCATAATGATAATAATAATAATAAAAGTTTGGGTGTAAAAGCCAAAAACTCTTCAGACTAAAATCACGATGTAGTTGTTCAAAAATTCTTTATACAATGAGGAAATCTTTTTATCAGGTAAGGCCTGATCTATTCAAGCTTTTCTTTTCAGGCTTCACTGTCAACTGTGCAAACCTAGCTCAGTCTGTATGAAAATGTATGTCTCCCTTCTCCTTCTGAAAACAAATTTTGATTTTTTTTTCCTCACGTCTTTCTCTTTAGAATACACATTTACTGCATTTGTTAGTTCCAATATTCCACCTGATTTTCAGCATCCTTTGCTGCAAACGCACAACAGAAACACACCTGTGGCACACCTGTGGCACGCCTGTAGCGCGCTGCTGAATGGGATTGAAGTTAGAGGCGAAAAAATAAATAGAGGACCGAGAATGGCATCGATCATAGTACAAGTCTGAATGTCTTGACTTGTGAAAGCACATTGTCTTGAGGCCTTTGTTTTTCCAACACCATTCAGGTCTCTGCTTGTTTGTCAACACTGCATCTGCCTAGAGACATTTTATTTTCTCCTGGCCAGGAATAAACACTCTCAACGCTTGTGTCTTTTTGCTTACCAGCTGCATTCCAGACCATTTGCATGTAACCACAGGAAATAATAACAAAGCCTTACCTATTTCATGAATCCACAGTAAAGCTCTATATTAAGGTTCTTGTAATTAATTTCTTTGATGCAATTCAAGTTACCATATATTATTTCTCACCAAACAAAAACCCCCCAAACATTTCTTATTTATACAAAGAGCAACTTTATTCCTTCATTTTATCTTGTTGGTTGCAAACAGTTTTTAAATAATGTTATTGTTCTATATGCTGTGTATGCTAATATAGCATCTTAAAACAGGCCACATGTTTGTATTTGTTGACCTTACATCAAATTTGCATATAGCTTGAAATCTGCTATTTTTATTCTTTACTTGCTCTCAGATGGGTAAACACAGAGGAACGAATAGGACTAAAACAGCCTCATGCAAATCTGATCATTAATATAATTAAATCCACAACTGTGATCTCTTAGACTCAGGTAAGTCTAATAACCTACACAAGCAGGATTTCAGCTGTTTTTTTCCCTGGCTTCAAATACAGTAATTTCTTTTTAAAACTAGTTTTAATAACTTAATTTTTATCTTATTTTCTAAAAACCAACAACGCCAGGATTGGCTTTTTCACGTGAATGTGCTAAAAGCTAGATTAGGATAGTTAGTTGACTTATTAAGATGATTAAGTTCATCTGGATGCTTAGTGTAAGTGAAGCCACACAAAAGCAGACGATCCAAGGACATTCTTGTTGAATTAGCTTCATAGCATAGATTCCAGTTATCCTTTATGAAACTCAACACTCGAATGTCTTGAATCTAAGCTTAAAGTTCAAGTAAACATGTCAGCAATACAAGACTCTGTACGGTTGGTTTATTATCGAAGAGATTCTTTAGTGAATGCAAATAATAATAATAATAATAACAATAAAATAAAAATACAGAGGCTTTAGAATAAGACAGACTACTGTTTCCATTCAATAACAAGAAGCACAGATTAGACTTTGTCTAATATCTGCAGAAATAAGTCCGCAAGGTTCTAGAGAAAAATATCAACATAAAAGACAAATGAAACCAAGATGGCCTTCTTTGACTTCTTTTTGTTCCAATACAACAGAATCATGCTGACTTTTTCATTCATGTCAACAGCCTACAATTAAAGTGTGATGAACAGATATGAGTATAATTAGAATGTAAAGTATATCATAGATGTAGATGTGCATATGTGGGTGGTGGGTGGATGAGCCGTCAAGACAGATTTTTCTGCACCATACCCTTAACAACACCTACAGAAATGTCACGGTGCACCCCTCCCTGATTAGCATGCGTTTCTGTCTCTTGTCCAGTTCTTTCCTCCTCTCTGCTCTTAGCGTGATTGACAACCTGCTGTCTCCTCTCACCTCACTCCAGGTGGCCGAGTAGACAGGTGACCGTGCCTTCTGTGAACTCACACATGGACCTGTGATTTTATAAGGACACTTTGCAGTGACAACTGGGGTTTAAAAAAGTGCTTCAGATGTAATATTGTTAAGGTAAAGGAAATAAAGCCAGTAAAAGAACAAACTCCTGAGCTCAGAGCAGTCTGAGATCGAGTAGTCCGATAAAGTAAGTGATTGGTCTCTAGAGCAAACTAATAAAGTCGCACAGATGGCCTTTGTGTTTTCAAGCATGTGCCTTGCTGCTGTTGAAAGAGCGAATCAATAAAATGTGTGCAAGCTCAAAGAAATATTTGATTGGCTGACAAGCTGACAAAGAGAACAAAACAACTCGCTATTGCTCTTGAGTAATTTGTAAATAATAAAATCAACTTCAATTTGAAGCCCAATTTGGCCTAGCAAAGATCCAGTTGCTGCAGTTTAAATGTTTTAATCTGTTGTGACAACATCTGAATCTGAATTGTTTCTAACTTTTAAGGACTGTAGGTGACATACATGAACAGAGTGACCCATTAAAGAAAAACTGATTCTGAAATAAGAGTAATTAACAGTTAATACATTAAACTTGTTTCTCTAACAAACTGAATTCAGTCACATGTAGCAACAATAAAAGAAATACAATAGGTTATAATCCAAATAGTAAAAAACAGTGTTGGGAGGGTTACTTTTAAAATGTATTCCACTACAGATTACAGAATATATGGCCTAAAATGTAGTTTGTAACATATTCCGTGGAGTTTACTTTGAATATATTGTCATGCTTTTCACAACTACATGAATGTACTGTTGCTGTGTGATTTATTACTATTACTGAAGGCTACTCGCCACCGAGCTAACATTGTTAGCTGGCGTTAGCTGAGGTTAGTTCATAGACTGCAGACTCTTAGACTTAAAGGACAGCATTAACAACCTGCTAGCTGCAAATAATCGTGTGCAGTTCTGAAAGCAATACCAACTAATTTTAAAATCTTGATGCAAAATGAGTAACACTAGGGTGGACATTAGGTAAGGCTGCACTTTTTGCAGTGATCTTGTATAGAAAACTATTTCTTTATCAGTGATATGTTTTCTTTCTATCTGATTTTAGAACTACATTTGATTAATTATAGCTAGCAGGTTGTAATGCCTTCATTAATAGTAATAAATCACACAGCAATAGTAGATCGAAGATACTGAAGTGGCACATAACCCAGGTAGCTATCGCAACTAAAACAAGGTAGTTGCAGTGGGCTAACATTAGTTTTTAAGAAAGAACTTACTTCTAGATGTTTCTTTAGGTTGAAGTTGGAATCTTTTGACACTGTGAGAACCTTGGTTGCTGGCAAACAGAGTTTGCATTGCACGGTCAGATTTTGCCCATCCCGTTCTTCTTTAAATGTGAAGTGGTGTTGGAAAGTAAGAAACGCTTCCTGCCCGTGCACTGCTGGCTCCGTTGTGCTGGCCCCAGGTCCATTGTGTAACTGACGCCACCAACATTAACAGGACACTTACATTAGAGCCTCTTATTGCATGTTTGGTTTGGTTTTCCGGCAATATGTGGAATTACCTAAATTAGAGACTTTGGTAATTAAAAGAAGGGATAGCCTAAAATATGAAACAGGAAACAGACCGCTGTTGTATTCCATTTATTTCAACAATGCAACTTCTAATTATCACCTATGTAAGTGGTAACTGTAACAGAATACAGGTACTTATATTTTGTATTTTAAATACATAACGCCGGTACATGTATTCCATTACTCCCCGACACAGGTAAATAATTTCACAAATTTCGTGACTTTAATTGCATTAATTATTTGCCAGATCTCTGTATGTTTCATCTGACATGAAGGAGCCATTAAGTGTTTTTTTCCCTTTTTCTTTTTAATTCTATGGAGTAGCATTTTTGGTGTTTTCATATGAAAGGGTTTTTATTCAACTAACTGTTTATTAAGCAAACCTGTTGTTGCTGTCTAGGTCCAATCATAGTTTATGCAGATAAGGCACTGTTATCCCACTCCCACGAGGAATGTCATGCAAAGTTTCATTTGTCCTTACATAGGACAGATCGAGGTTGAATAGATGTATTTATTTACTGTTGCATACAACAGCATCACCCACTTACACATAAGTGATGAGTAGGTGCATTTAAAAATCGTGATTTTTAGGAGAAATGTCTTCAGCATCTACCTATCATCACCTCCTAACCTGCAAATCCCATCCAGAGTGAATCATTCTGCACTATATATGAACTGGTATTATTAAGAACATGCACATGTGGATGGGAGGAACCCAGACTAGGGTGTGCTGGAAGCTAGGTGATGAAGGCGTGAGGGGATGAAGGTTGACGAATGTAGATGTTTTTTTTTTCTTCTATCTCTCTTATTCCTTTCAAGTCTTCAAAGCACATATTCCAGGAAGGTGCACAATTGCTGGCAGGGTGGAAATGTTTCTTTTGGTTGCCATCATCAAAAGTGATGCTGGCAGGTACAGTGACTGTTGGGAGAAGAACTTTAAAGGAAATGAAGTCACGCTCAGCTTGCATTCACCTGGCATATACTGAAAAATACGCTTGTGAATCTGAGAAACAAAACTAAACATAGCAATTTGAATATCCAAGCTGTTTATGTTGTAAAGCTTACGACTTTGGTATCATATACGACAAAAGAAATAATCTGAAATAATGCTTTACTAAAGCTTGAAAAGTTGTGTCTTGGGTGGCATCTCGTTTTTCCCAGCAAAATGTGTCTATTCCTATTTACTTAATTTAAAGCCATAGATGTGCAGCCTTCCTGTATACAGTCATGATAAAAAGAATGAAAACAATATTTAAATTTTGAGGTTTACATATCAGTATGTAATAAACTTCATCTGGTATTCAGCAGGTCTTACAAAAACAGACTGCAATGTATCATTATGTATTTAGCAATAATAAAATGCAGAAGCAGCATGTAAAAAACTGTACTGCTTCCAAAGGAATTAAAACAGTAAGTAGCAGCCAGGTGCACTTCATTAATTGATCAGCATCAAGTCTGTCTACCTCGATAAAAGCAGACATTTTGGCAGTTTGCTGGTCTGGAGCATTCAGGTGTGAGTTAATACAATGCCAAAGATATCAGAAATAATTTTAAAGTTGTTGCTGCTGTCAATCTGGGAAATGTTGGAAGGCCATTTCTAAACAATTTGAACTCCATCATTTTACAGTAAGAAACCTTTTTCACAATTAAAAACATTCAAGACAGTTGCCAATCTTCCCAGGCATGGACATCCCAGCAGATTCACCTCAAGGTGAGATTGAGCATTGCATTGCACAATGTTAACGTTCCAGACAGCTGGAGGGGAAAAAAACTATTATAAAAAGACCTGAACAAGTACAGTTTTTCTGGAAAGGTTCCCAGGAGAAAGCCTATTCTCTCTCAAAAGAACATGGCAGCAAAGCTTAATTTCCAAAGCTGCATCTGAATAAACCACAAGACTTCTGGAACTTTTCAGATGCAAAACATCCCCCAGAGTGCCACGCTTGGCGAAAACCATAAAAGCACCAACACCGCATACACCAAGTGCAGTGGTGAAGAGTGGATGCTTAGTGTAGTGATGTTGGCAGACATTATAGAGTCTACCTTAAAATATAAAGCACATTGAGGCAACTGTTGTTGTGATTTGGCGCTATGTAAATAACAATGATTTGAACTGAATAGTATTTTAGTTGACCATGAATCCACATCCTGCTTCTTACACATGCAAACACATATAAATATGTAGGAATGTGTATTATGTTTCTACAATTTTTTTTTTAATCTCTACTTGTATTTTCCTAATTTTAAGTCCTTCTAAGACTAGCTAATTATATCCTGATATGTAAAACCTTGGAACAGGTGGACAGCTTCATTTTGACAACGTGTATTTGTTGTACATGTGTAGTTTATGCATCAGTTGTGTTTAAAATAAGCTAGAAGTAATGAGTGGTTTTTGCTCCTTGCAAGATACTTCTACTATGACTCATAATCAACACTGCTGCTGATCCTACCACAGCATTGAACACATGCCATGGTAAATCACATTATGGACACAGTAAGCCAAGCCAAGGCCAAAGAAAGCCAAAAAAAGAGAAAAGTTTTCATTGCAAAGAAAAATATGAATGCATAATGAAAAGACTGGTCTGATTACTTCGCACTTGTCTTATTTTTTCTTCTCTTCTCCTAAATCTTCTAATGTTTGCTGATCAGCCTGTCTTTGGGCGAATCAGCAGATAACAAAAAAAGTGAAAAAAAAAAAAAAAGAATCACACCGATGGCTTTACACTATTTGACTTTCGCAAGACGCATCTTGTCGGGGATTGTCTTGTTGCTTCAGTGTGCGGTAAGTTAAGTCAGATGAAATCTTTGTCAGCCGTGTCACCTTATTCCCGTCCAACCCTAGAATCCCTATGAATTGTAGGAACACAAAGCCGTTATGAATTTGTCACCTTCTGTCATTTTATCTTGGGCTGCAGGCAGTCCTCACTCACAAAGCAGCACAGTGACTGGAAGCTGTGCTCAGCCAGGTTTTTTTTTCCCGTTCGCTTGCCTTACTCAAAAAAACTAAAAGAGTGATCTCAATGTTATCAGAAAATTATTCATACAGGACGTAGGCCTTCATATCTCACTATGTTGAAAGCTATTTTTCTTCCTAAGTCTGCACCATTTGGGTAAGCCCTCTCGCCCAATTAGCCATCCTTAAGCCTTTGTACATGTTGGACAAAAGGAAAGACGAATGTTAAATGGACTGATTACTCCATGGTAATTATGAGACTTTCGAAAGCACATCTCATCTCTTCTTTTCCTGACCAAAGCAAAAAAGACAGAGAGTAGACATGGAGAATGGTCATTTAAACACAGTGCATTGCGGGGTTAGCTTCTGACTGCAGCAGCATATAGCTTTCAAAGATCAAGACATAATGAGCTGAGACCTAAGAGGACATTTGTAGATGCAATTCTTTCATACACACCATTACCATGTCCTTGTTTTTCAGAGATTCAATTAAGGCTGCTACATTTTCTGCACATTTTGGCTCAGAGTTTAATATCTCCTGCTCTGTGTCACAAATACCAGGGTATTAAGAGGTAAATGGGAAATTTACTTTATGTGGAAAGTGCACAGAAAAGTATATAATGAAAATTAAAATGAAAAGAAACTTGGAAAGTCACTTGTTTTTTCAGTATCTATGGCGTCTGTATTAACATGGTCATGGGCTTGGAGTAAAAATGACCATTTGGACTACACTTTTGAAAATGCATTTTTCTAGGTTTGATTATAAAGCATGTGATTTATTGTAGTAGAGGTGGGAATCACCAGGCACCCCATGATACAATATCATCATAACAGTTTAGTCATGATATAATATTAATGCAATTTTTAACATTTTGTGATGTGTTAAGTATTGCAATAATATACACCGCAATTTCACACTTTTTTAACTGCAAATTATTTCCACAAAGTTAAACTTTGTCAGTGACTGTTTTTATTTATTTTTTACATCCAGCACTGTCACTAAAACCTCCCAAATGTTGCCATAGGACTGGTTCAGCCACCTAACAGTCTGATAGCATTTATACTGTGTGCAATCTGATTTGAGTTGTGCTCATTGACAAAAACGCAATTATACTGATGGCGACATGTTGGCATTGGACGTCAGCATTTATAAATTAGACAGCAATTATTTTCATCTCTCTAAGAGTGATTGCACGCTGTCCAAGTCAGACTGCAAATAGTTGCAGAAATGTTGGCTATCAGGCGAGTTGAGCCCTTTTGATCTCGATCCAAGAGAATATTAATTCATTTAATTAATTATCCATATTCAGTGTCCCTGTCACATTGTATCGTTACTATGATACTATGTTGTATCAAAACCCCTATTGTTTAGAAGTTTGATTTAACAGATTTTGGAGGCTACACTCAAGATTCATTGCAAAACATTTTTTAAATGCTTGGCAGCAGAAAAATGCATAAGATGAAAAAATATGAATATACATACTTTATTGCTTTTAGGCATGGCAAAAGTCATGAAGTCAGCTTCCTACACATCCAGTTCCTACAAAATATATATTTTAGCAACCAAATAGAATATTTATTTCTTTTATTATTATTTATTTTGAGCAAATCTTTTAGTTTTCTACAATTCCAGATTGAAAATTATTAGTTAAGTCACTTAAATGCTTTGTTGGATTTTTGGTACACTTTAACAAATTGTGTTTAGTTTTGTACATTAATGTATCATTATTTGTGAATATAGGTCAACACTGAAAAGACTGTTATGTTTGTGGACAAACAACAATAATAAAACAATATATGGCTGCAAACACTGTATTTTTCAGTGAAGTGAGTGCTGAGTTTCTCTCAGTAGATTGAACCTGTTCATGGTAAATCTGACGAATAGCTCATTAAGCACACAAGTCAACAAGTATTGAAACTGATATTGTGGCTTCCTGAGGAGGTGGTCATTTGAACAATAAACAATACAGCTGTGACAACAATAATATAGTTTTCAGTGTGTGTGCAGAAGATTAATTTGGCTCTAAACCACCAGGACCAGGACCCCTGTGGTAATTATCATGTCTGACCAGCATTTATCTCCAGGGTGTTTCTGAACATGCTATTTACAGCCATGTTCCCATAAGCATTCTGTGCTAGGAGTGTGAAGAACAAAAAAAGCTGCTGCCATATTGTAGTTCAGGATACCCTATGAATTTAACTTAAAGACAGGACTGACAAGACAATCGGACTGAGACTTTTTTATATTAAAAAATGTGTTTTTGTTTCATAGAACTGCAATTAAATGTTGCAAATTACAATAGGTATGCTGTAAAGAAATGGGAGTATCCTCAAATCTTGCTGCTAATACTGTAATGTAACAGGTGAATTTGTGGTGGTGGTGGTATAAACCACTTTTGCAGCTGAGGCGACTCTAGATCAGACTACAATCATTCTTTCCATTGTGCTGTGACCATAAAGGCTAAAAAGTGCCTGTAAAGTCACGATCACTGTAGTAATGTAATAATGTTGACCCTGTGGCACACTAAACAAATAGCAGTATTTAGATATTTGCATTATTAGATCTGTGTCAATTTGCAGCAGCAGGAACGGTTCTGTTTACATTGCTAGGACCTTATTAGTAATTTCCCCCCTGGTATGTTACAGACTTAGAGTTGACTTTATTATGCAGCACTCCCAGAAAAATGTAACGTGTCTGTGACACCTACCGGTGTTTTTCATTAAAATGCTTCTGCAAAAGAGCCACTTTTTGCATTTTTCAACAGCAGATGACAGAACAATACAAATAGAAGAATTGAGTGAGATTTAACTATTATTTTTTACATTTAAAAATTTGCATTGTGACTTTGTGCGCTTACCGTCAGCAGCTACTGGTCTAAACAAATCAGTCGGGACTGATTGTCAGTTTAACTACTGCTGTGTCAGAGCTGGAAACTCCAATTATATAAGTTTAATTTTTGGTTTGAAGGGAATGAGCAGATATCATCCTGCCAATAGATTTCACATCAGAAATCCCTCATCTGTCTCCCTGGAGGGCAATTACAAACATTTTTGTTTCTTTTATTGATAGACAGTGAAGATGCCTAAATGGCACTCACTACAAGGCAATTATGTGT
The DNA here is from genome assembly GCF_013358895.1 of Oreochromis aureus. Taxonomy (NCBI): domain Eukaryota; kingdom Metazoa; phylum Chordata; class Actinopteri; order Cichliformes; family Cichlidae; genus Oreochromis; species Oreochromis aureus. The sequence goes on along the minus strand of NC_052958.1, from coordinate 29,430,267 downwards.
TACTCAGTGGATTTTAGTGGTCCATGAAAAAAAATTTTTTCTCTCTAATAACCACAAACCAGTGAAAATTGTGGAACTCTACACACCCCTGGAGATCTAGAGTCTTAGAGGAGCTGCCCACTGTGCCCAGCTGGTTGTCAAAAATAAAAAAAAGGTGAGCTGGATCTCACTGATGGCCTGACACTGCACACAAAACTCCTGCAGGGAGCAGCCTTCCAAGAGAGGGTTGTCAAACTAATCCAGCACTGAAGCTGACACACTGAAAGCAAACATTATCTGCTGGTGCAATTGAATGGAATCATCTTTTACTTGTTTATCTTGTTATATTTCTAACTTGATTTTTTTTTTAAATCCCAAACAGCTGAACGATTGAAAACACAAATATCCTGCTCCAAGCACAGTCTTAGTTTTGATATTTTTTACTGCTGTGTAGTGAGATTTTATGTGGCAGAGGTTGGTAAGTTTTTATAAAGATTTTTACTTTTTTTTTTGTAAATGAACAAAAAATCTGTCCTGCTAACCTGCCAGCATTTGCCTATAATAATTTAAAGCTGTAGCAGCATATACGCTATAAGCACAAGCGCTGGCATGTTAGCATTTCTGTTAAAGGCTTAGTGGAACACATGGGCAGGAGCTTGTGACTCAGCCAAATGTCACTGTCTATGATGCATTTAATGCCAACTGTAAAAAATAACAGCTGCTTTCACACTCCTACGAAGCTGTTCCATCATCTGACTCTTGCAGTACATACTGCATGTGCTGTATTTTCATTTAGAGACCAGGTAAAGACGTAAAGGTTAAAAGAGTGATGGTATCTGAAGCGCACACAGTTATAAAACACAGTAAAAACACTGATATTGTTAAATAGCATTTGAAGAGCATCTGAATATCATGCCAATTTAGTGTACATGTGATCACTATACAGTTTTGGCTTTAGTGTGTTGTTTGCCACCATTTAGGAAACACTCTCACCTGACACACACCTTTTTGTCTCTGAACTCCAAAAATGCTTAAAATGTATAGTCGTGACACCCAACGTGTATAAAGTGGCAGTCCCACGATATTACATTGTTTTTCACCCGCCGTGTTGGTACTCACTGTGCTTGACTATTTGCTCGTAATGGATCCTGTGTCAGTGTAGTGCTACAGTACATGAATAAATTTACACAACTCACTTGCTTTGGGAACGCTCATATTGTTGTTGGCACCTAAGGTGTGGGTATTTAATGCAATTTCTACAAACAGCTGTAAGCAATAAATAAAACTTCAGCTTTTATTAATGTTTTGACAAACCTAAATTACAGTCGTTATTGGTGAGTCACATAATAACCTCTCAGGGAAAGGTCTGCGTGTGCCTTTCACCCCATCACATCAGGCAGTGCTTTTTTCCATCATGTTGTTAGTTTGTGATTGGCAGTTAGAGGGGTGATGCATGTTTGTTATTGCAGTTAAAAGGCTGTTATTGATGCTACTTTAACCCTGAAAAAAAATCAAAATATATTGGGACACAGGGTAAAAACAAATAAATAAAAAGAGAATGCAATGGCTTCCAAATTATTTAAAACACATTTATTTGCAAATTGTAAAAATACAACAGGAGAGTTTTTTTAATTTTATTTTTTTATACATATCCTAATTTTGCCTCCGATCTGAGCAACACACTTAAAAAAAGTTGGAATAGATGGATCAAAAGACTGGAAAAGTTTATAATGTTACAAAAAACTAACTAAACAATAAGCTGCTAAAGCCCAACTAGCAGGTGCGGATACGTCCGTTGGTGCGGCTTCATCCGCAACCTGCTCTAAAATCTATAACTTGTTTCTTCAATCCACTTTCACAGACAGTGTTAAATCTATGAGGTCAATCATCCTAAATATTTGTTGTGTTTCATGTCCACTTCAAAAGAGGAACTGATACACCCATCTCACCTTTTTGTCTTTCACTGTATCAAATTCAAAATGATGAAAGATTTTTCAAAAAGATGATTTTGTATTTTGAACATTTCATGTGTTGGATTTTGATTATTTTCAGCTGAATGTAGGTTTTAATTATATTCTTTCAAATTACAGGAAATGACGCCATACTATCAAATTTCAAAAAAAATGTCATGAATCATGCACACTGGATATTTTTTCACCTCTATTTTAAATATATTTTGTTTTGCCACACTGTATTCAGTCTGCTAGGTCTGCCAGTGAAACTCAGGATACCATGGCTTATGAATGTCACCTGTGATGTCCTCACCTTCAAAGTGGTATCAGAAGGTAATGTGCGCAGAGGGGACCATCTGGCCTGGCTGACTGGGAGCTGTCGACTGCAACTCAGGCCAAGTGACCTTGGCAGGGCTTGAGCCTGGAAGTGCCGAGATGGCACTGATATAACACTCAGACCCTGGAGATTGGTAACATGCGCAAACATACATTTCACCCAGGAGGAAATAGTCTTCAAACAACTGGTGATCAGGTGTTGGAAAAAGAAAACAAAAAAGAAATGGAGGAGACAAGGCCCTAGAACATAATATGCACAACATTCCTTTCAATAAAACCTGAATTTTATCTATACTATAATCTTTTCTCAGCGTTTTTAAAACAGAACCAAATAATTTTACACAACTTTAGTGAAGTGTTTTTATTCAAACTACAATAAACTTTACTTAGTTTAAAATCAGGCCCCTGTTAAAGAATTTCCCAAATCTTTTTATATAACTCTTCAATGCCCAGAGGGGTCTTCAAGTAAATTTACAGTTGAGAGGCAAAATCAGAGGCTTTCATCTGCTTGTTCATGTGCTGCATAACGTCTTTATTGTTGTTAGAAATCAGTCCATGACTCTGAGCTATTAACTGAAAAATTAGGAAACCAGCTGCCTTCAGCAGATCCATTCTCACGTCTGTGAAGCTGTCCAATTCACCTTCCAAAAAAGGGGGATGCAGAGTGTCATTGATACTCCACTCACAGCCTAAAAGCCTGAAGAATATCCCTTCCGATTCCATTTCTTAGAGCAAAGAAATTTACTGTTGTCTGCTGAATCCAGTCAACTTGAACGATCCTTGCGAGTCCCTGAAGGAAACACTCCAGCTGAAATGGAGCATTGTGTTTCATGGACTGTATCCTAATGACTGATGACATTTTCTCAGACACTTCCAAAGACGACCTCTAGCAAATCTGGAACTCTGCCTAAATGCTAAAATCTTGCTCATCATGAATAAAGACATGGACTCAACCTCGTTTCAGTCTTTCACATTAGCATGTGTCTCAGAGTTACAACTTGGAAAAGCTTTTATTCCTCTTCTTACTTAACCACTGAATAATGTCCATATATTCAAATTTTGCAGTCACATTTGGTCAAATGAATATCAGTGGCTTCAGTGATGAATAATTAATTGCACATTCTATTATACAGTGCAACAAGCAACAGCAAATTATAAAAAGAAACAAAAGCGGTGGATTACTTGGCTCCAGTTCCCCTGCTACAGTGAGATGGCTAAGCAGTCATGAAAATAGACGGATGGATGGAACATATTGTGATGCAGATTATGATGCAGCATTCTTTTTATTTTGTTTAAGTCACTCAAAATATTGGTAGGACGATCATAAAGACTCAGGGGCTGGAAGAAACAATAAGGTTTCACAGCAATGGTGCAGCATTTTACATGCAGTTTTACCAGTCATGATTACTTTTTAATGTGCATTATTTGGCTTCCACATTTAATAGAAATTGTATTTTCTTCTTTTACTCTTTTGCCTTAAATGTTTGCCTTATAATCAGCTTGTTGGAAAAATTGACATCTGTCTATTAAAGCTTTAAAATTGTCAGCTCTCAATACCGTGAGCAGAACAGCCAGCATGAATTGGATAAGCGGAAGAAAACGGATGGATGAGTGACTGAGGACATTTAAATGTAAGCCACAAACATCCACCACTGGGTATTTTCTTAGAAAATTAATGACCTTCTAACATGCTTTCTGTATGATAGACATGTTCTTTTTTTATTTATTATTTAAACCCGCATAAACAAGCTTGAAGTAAAATTCAGACATGGTGAATGGTACTCTATGCCCCAGATGCTGTTCGCTTTCAGAAGCTCAGCAATCCAAGCTTATTTCACAGACATTTAAGGAAGACAGGCTCATCCATAAAGACAGCTGTCTCATCCGCCAATTAGCGTATGTGCATGTCAAGGTCATTTACATATCTGTCAGAATACGAAACAATGATGGCCACTTTGCTTAAAAAGTCATTAACTTCACACAGGATGCAATTACAATGGATCAATTTTGCTTTGGCCTCTGACAGCAGTGTCTGCCAGTCCCCTTGATGGCCGAAGATAGATCTGACTGGGAGGCTAATGGCTCCAGCAGCTCTTACACAGCAGTCAAGTGTTTACAGCAGGAATCCCAGAGGGCCCACTAGAATTTGTTTGACTGTTTATCTTAATCAAAAGGTTAATGTAGTGATATTTAAACAACAAAGGCGACAAGCACCACACGTGTCAAGTGCTCGAAACACTTATGTACCTCGTCGACAAATGAATTGGTCTTGTAACAATGCAACACAACAGATGTCTTTAATTTAATATTCAGTTGCTGTAATGGAGTAATGGCTTTGAATGTGTCAATGCAAGTCTGATACTTGATATATGGGTGACTAAGATGCTTCATGTGATGAAAAGAAAGAAAATCTTTGCCATTAGAGCCATCTACTTTCTTCCACTTATCTGGATCTTTGCGGTTATTTGGGCAAATCTGATTGCTAGAATGTCTATTTAGTGCATAACAAATATACCTCTTTGCTACACTTCTCCCAGGTTTCACAAAGCCTTACATCTTAAAGATAAGCTTGTATGTTTTGCTCATAAACTCATGCAACAAACTCATAAAACAAATGAATCCTTAGCTCCTCAACCACTGAGTAGGACAGATGGAACTACTTCATGTGTTGGTTTGGCTTTGTCTATGGGCTTTGTCTCTATGCTCCTCTTTCTTTCCTGTTAAAAGGGAGTTCTTCTTCGTCACTGTCACCAAGTGCTTGCTCACTCACAAATGAACTTTGATTGTACATCATTACATTTATCACTAGCTATATATATATAAATGTGCAGTGGAAATGTATGGGAATGTATGTATATAACTGATATCACTAGGAAGTATTCAAATTAGCATAAAATACTACAGTATACTGTGTACGACTGTGTAACCAACTAGTGGTTGTTTGACTGCCTCGAATGCCTTGTCATCTCTCACCTTTGGCTTCAGTAGCTTCACACCGTGGATAATATCCCTGATCCTACTTCTATAATGTCACAAACAGGCCAATACCTACCTCTTCATAGTCTCTTTGTGCATTTGTTATATATTGTGCTGGCAGGGTTTCTGACATACACAATAATGGATTTGTGTAATCCCTTTACAATTGCTTCTTTATGTTGTGCCGGTTCTGCTTAGCAAAATTAATGAATATGCATACTGCTCTGTGGTTAAATATCTCTTGTTTATCCTCACTGCTGCCTCTCATAGGTTGTGGGGTTTTTCTAAATATTTTTCATCTTCAGTCCAAATTATCCTCACCTGGTCCTTCAGGTAAGCTCATTATAACTGTGAAAACCAGCATGAACACACAAACATACAGTGGTAGAATTTGGACTGCTTTTCAAGAGGAGCCATTTCATTAGGATTTCAATTCCCTCACAGACAAACAAATGAACTGCTTTCCCAGATATTAAATTAATTGTTAGACTGGCTATGGGCTGCCATGCAGGGCGAGCTCTGCTGTCACAGTGAAAATGTAATTTATGCAGTGTAAATGAAGAGGAATTACCATGCCATGATTCTAACACCAAACATGTTGTGCTCACAGCACCCAACTTTTTGTGGAATTCCAAGCAGCCCGTTAGCAACATAATATATTCTCTATGTGGGGCCTATTTCCTTGTTAAATTTTTAATGCTAGTTTGCATCCAAATGTTTGATTTCCTATTCAGTTGGGGTGTCCTCGGGATCTGCATTTTTAATGGAGCAAGTTCTAAAATAGAAAGCTGTCAGACTCATTGGAAAGATGTCATAGAAAGAATAAAAAATCATCTGTTTTTTCTTCTCTATTGTTTTATTCATTTTTTAAAGAACGCATTAACATTAGTCTTAATATTGAAAATAAAGATGAAAATATAACTCATCATAAGTCTGATGTATGACTCTGTCATCAACTGTAATGCTAAAAATTGAATTCAATTATCTTATCTAAGTGTTGTTCTGTGTTCCCAAAGCCTGAAAGAGCTCCTTTTTGTGCCTTAGATATTTTACTGATATCCAAAAACTATTAAAACATGCCAGTTTTAACAGTTGCCAGCAACACTGAGTGGATCTTGAAAACCTGTACCCTAAACACCAACAAAGTTCTAGTTTATAATAGTGAACATGTGATCAACGTTATACAATGACGGTGGTCTTTGCCTGCACTGTGTGCAGCCAAAGGTATCCTATCTATAATCTTCAATTTAGACCATTACCTGAAGTTTTTTTCTTCCTTCTAGTCATATTTACTTCTTCTGCTAAAGGATTTTGCCCCTTGAGAGTAAACATATGTTGTTTTGGGGCGTTTGCTGAAATGATTGATGCAGTCGTTCCTCTTGGAAGGGCAGTCTCACTGGGTGAAATGTTACTTCATTAAGTAAGCTGTCAAACACAAGCACACACACAAAAATGGGTGGCTATCTTTGTGGTGCATTCACTGACAAGCATTTCCTAGCTTAACTTTAACTCAAAATCAAATCTTAACCAATGAAAAAAGGCCTTTGTATGGCTGTGAAAAAGTGAATGGAAGGTCATCACTTCAGTGGCTTTGAACTACACACATGCACGTACACCATACTGGTGCCACTATATTAAATTACATCCTTTTGCTCCTGCATCAGCTAAATGCTGTTTCACAAAATGATTTAGCCAATTTTAAATATGAAACTGACCTATTTTAAAAGATTTGTCTTCACTTGGCAGAGAAAACAGCTTTTGGGGTTGGAAGCTACACACAGCACAGGGAAGCCAGACAGAGCATAGACTATTGCCTACCTTTTAACTGTACTTGCATTTTTTTTTAGTGTTCCTTCTGTATCTGTCAAAGAGTACCCATATCTTTCACCTCCTGCTCCTGAACTAGATAGAGAAGCGTATCCCCAGATTGCTGACGCCAGCTTGATCAACACCACCTGCCATCCGCCCTCACAAGAAGGAACTCTTCATGATGAATGGCGTCAATACACACACAAGCAAACCCTGCCGAGTTCGTATAATGGAAGCACTTGGTTTGCAGTAAGAATCGTGCCCTGCTGCAGGTTTGCATCACTGCATCTCTTTGGAGAGAAAAATGAGTCCCGAGGGCCCACCGGGGACACAAGTGTCAAACTACATGCTTAGAATGAGTAATGAAGGAACAGACCCATAAACACCTCCTGACCTTTTGGTATTCATGCACAGTGTGCATCGCAAAGAAAGGGAACAACATTCTAGTGATAATTGCTCCAAAGGAGAATATTTGTGTAAGTGAAAAGTGGAGAAGATATGTATTAAGTGCCAGATGATAAATACAAATGACTCAGTATTGTGGGGGTTGAGAGGGAGTTGAAAGGCGGCTTGTGAAGGGCGGATGTTAGGAACAGAAGTGGGGGGATTTTAATCTGGGGTAACACTGTCGCTGGGTGACACCTTCAGGCTTGGTTGCTGGCTCGCTCTCAATCAGACAAGGTCAGCTTTTGCTGCCTGGCACTCCTGAAGACATATATTCCTAGGATTTTTCTTTTTTTGGGCAATACCGCACAGATGAAGCGGCTTATATAAATCCTGTGTACAGCCCTTTGTTTCTGCTCAAATACAACCTTCTTCCATCTGTCACAGGGGAACAGATTGATTGTGCATTACCTTTGATTCTCTGGTGCTCTTGTCATTTTGAAGTCAGAGATCAAAACCAAGATGGTACACTGCAATGACAGTGATCTGCTTCGACCTATCAAAAGCTTCAAAAGCCATCTCTGAAGAGGCCCAGTGCCACACGTACACAGTCAGTCATCCAGTTGACCCAGTTCTCCTGCACTCTAGTGGCAAGCACAGTGATGGTGTAATTCATTCTGAGGCTAAAATCCTTTCTTGATCGATGGAGCCATCAACGGTCAAGTTCACTGTTGCAACCTCTGCCCCCGCCATCTATAACGTGGCCAGTTTGTCCTGTGCTAATTGGCATTTTTCAGTTCATGAATCACCTAAAATAAATCTCCAAGCCGCACCTTTCACGCAGGTTTACCTAGTTGCATTCAGAATAACCTGAACCTTCTCATTAGAGAGGACATACGGTATTCTCCTCCAGTTATCTGTGCTGAGTAAACTGCCTGACTTTTGGAAAATCAAGTTCTAGGGTTTGGGCCATTAAAATTGCAGGAGAACGTTTTTCATTGTCAGTTCTAATGCTACTTTCAGTTGACATTGTGATCAGAAAACAGAAAATGAATGAGATTACCTAACAAACTGGATGAAAACAAGGCAACAGCCAAGAAGAAGAAGAAGACAAAGGGAAACTAAAGGGTTAATTTATTCTTACACTGATGAAGCACATGGATATAATTCATTCAGTTAACATCACTGACATCCCGTCAGCCTTTGAATGCAAATGAGCAGTGCTGCAACACTGACCCCATTTTTAACTCTCATACTGGAACATCATTTTAAACTCCTAATGAAAAAAAGACAAAAAGAAAGAAAAAAAACATCAATCCCACTTGAAAAAAACTTACACCATCATAAAACTGCAATATCTTAATTTTTTTAATTAAATTTTCATTCCGGGTAGGATCTCCACTCTGCAAAATATTATTTCACCCAGGCTGTAGTTTGTCTTTTAATTACCATCTTCTTAGAATGACTTAAGACAATTTGCCTGGAGGGGACCTCTGAATGTTAGAGTGGGCTAAGCATTATTTCATCAGTTATGATAATATTTTTTCAGTCACTGAAATTTATGGATGCTAAGCCTCGACACAGCACGATGGAATTAGAGTGGGTGGCAGCTCTCACTGCTGGTGGACTTGGGGGGAGTGGTGGTGACATGTTTCCTTTCATAGTAAATAATAAGCTCATTAAATGGCTGAAATGTTTTTAAAAGCTATTATCTGCCCCATTTCACTTTAATTAGCCAACTGTCTCTGAAACCTGCATGCACAGCTTACATAAGATTTCCTTTTTTTTGTCAGACGACAACAGAATGTTGAGTGAAACTAATCCAACATAATGGTAATGCCAGCGGCTTGACAGGTGAATAAACAAGGGAATTAGTTATCCTGGAGAAAACCCATAGAGGCCAAGAGATATGATGGTGTGTACCTGTGATAAGCGTGTTTCTGGTAAGATCTGAGGCAAGTGTGTTTGTAATTAGTTTTCCAAGTAGAGGGGGAAACTATAACCCTGTGTCACTATCTGAATACAACTTTGATTTTCTGAGCTCAAAGGCTCCGTTTTAAAGATTTTACGTTTTTAAAACTAACATTTGAGTAGAAGACAAATTCTCTATTGTAGAGCTGCAGTTGAAGTCGAAAAGGAAAAAGAGCCCTCTCAGCCATTACTTTCATTAATGTCTCAGAAATGTCCCTTCAGCTGTGAGCTGAATGTAATTAAGTTGGACCTAATACTTTTCATGTGGTAATTTGCCCAGCTGGATAAAAAAAGGTAGCCAGTTTGGTCGCTCTGCTTCACACCAGGGCTCAGGAACAGTCCCCCTAATGAGAGAGCTGCAGGGCCATGGAGCTTCACTCATAAAACATTAAATTCATATTAGCAATCTGAGGTTTTGAGGCCAACCCTGTGCAGGTATTGTCCAGCACAGAGCATGTTAGAGTCCCACGTCAAAGGGCATACCAAATAAAATAAATGTAAAGAATTTTATTGTCTGCAGATGAATGGAGACTTTTTTTTTCATTCTTTAACAACAACGTGAGAAATTGCAATTAATATGAATGTTAGTTACTACTGAAAATGGATGCTGCCCGTTGTACCCTTGAAACTTGTTTTACTTTTATTTTTTGGAATAGCCAGAAGGATTAATGATGATGACAGCTTTTAGAACAGTTGACAGCAGGCAAAGTGCATTCACAGCGTTCAATGAAAATATACTCCTAGAAAAGCTAAAGAGGGGATGGGGGGATTGTCAATACTTGAAAAATAAAGCAGACTTTTGTTGAGCCATTAAAGATGTTTTAATTTTCGCTTACATGCAATTGTCACAACAACAAGTAATAGAGCTCATAGTTCGTGATTAAAAAAAGCACAGTCTCTCAGGGAGAAAAGAAAAAAGATGAATACAAATGTAAAACAAAACAAACCAAAAAAAATCCTTTGTGCTAGTGATGTTACAAGCCCTAGCACAAAGGCAAAGATGCACTGTGACCACTTTTACAATCTGAAATGATCAAACTAAAAAAACTAGCTTTCAATACAACATAACAGCAATAATATATGCTGATGTAAAGAGACTGGCCTTAAATACAGACCTTAGTTGGAATTCAGAAATTCGTATTGGACTTTTAATTGGTTTCCCAAGGTGCCATTTGAATTTCAAAACATAAATGTAAGCAGATTTAAATAAAACATCCTGCACAACCATACATTCTAGCAGCTGTAGCCTGTATAATGAAGACATTCAATTATACAGAGGCAACTGGAGGAAATGATTAAAAATGGTTACCGAGGAGCAGAGACAGGGGAATTAACTAAAAGTCTTTAATTATACTTGGTGGACATTAATCACACTGAAAGATGAGGTTCATTTCCCGCTCATCTTAATCTTCATCATGGAGGGGATAGTGAAGAGGACTCCTGACTGGGCCCACGTGCAAACTGTACATCCTCTCACCAGTGCCTCAGAGACAAACAGTGAATGTCACAAAATAAACTTGTTTTCCAGGGAAACCCAGCCCAGTCTTTCCAAATAGTTTCATACAAGCCTGGAATGAAGGCGTTTCAGCTTGTAGAGAACCAAAATGTTAGACACTGCACACATTAACAAAAAGGCTCTTTAACATAACTTATGGGGGTTGTAACCTAAATACAGGGTGGCAGGGAGACTAACGAAAAGTGGCTCAAGAATCCAGCAAAGAGTAATGAAGGTCAACAAATCCAAAGAATACAATAGCAATGAAAACAATCCAAACAGGTAACCAAAATATACGAGAACAAGTCAACAACTATACTGTTACTACTTCTAGTATTACTAATATTATATTTACTTCTCTTTGTTAACACTAATAACCTCCATACAATGTGGCTGTAAAAGCTCTGTGTTCATTTTCTGAAACATTGTGTGTGTGCTTTATGTCAGGATCTAGGTTCTTTCATCTTTATTTACATTTAACTGAAACATTTTCAGTATGCATTAGTTTTAAGAAGAAATTATTTAATCAGACAAGTTGTGTTATATAAAAGGTTGCTTAAAAATCTAGAAATCCTTGGTAATAACAACAATCAAAAGACCCCACTAACAGATGTTAGAAAAAAAGGTTAGGTTAGGTAAGATTTTAAACAATTAAAACCAAGTTGTGAAAAAAACAAGTTCCTGAAATATGACTGAATGCCAGTTTTGCTCAGGCTTAGATCCAGACAGCTAGAACTAAATAACATATGAAAATTTGCACACTGTGAATGGCACGCATATAAGAATGATTTTATTCACCCTAAGCAACATATCTAAACAAGAAAAAAAAAAGGTTGAGCACAGTGTTTTCCAAGGCTTTTGTATGGCTTTTACTTTGAAATCAATTACATTAAACAGAGGAGAAAGAAAAAGAGTCAGCGTAGATCAATACTAGTATTACACAGTCAATTTGGAAAGAGACAGAAAAAATAAACCTAAAAAAACATAATTTAGACTGTTTTCTCAGAGAATGAGAGATAACATTTGAAAATATAGAAACTGTCAGTATACAGATTTGCAATGAAATGAATCTCTTTAATCCTTTTTATTTTTCTACCAGCATATTGACAATACTGACATCAGTCTGATTATTGTCAAATATAATGAAAGGCAGGCTGGCTAGAGGTGTAAAGCTCTTGAGAGTGCTAATGTCTGAACTCAAAAGTGGACTAGAAAAATATGCATTTCCTGCGAAACTGCTGTGTGAATGCTGCGCGGCTGAAACTGTCTGCTGAAAATAGCTGAAGAAGCTGAAGTCAGTATTTGAAAAGTAGCTGAACTTACCTTTGCAGAAGCATAACAACTTAGCAAAAATGTAATAACTTAGCAGAAATGCAATAACTTGGAAGGAACATAATAACTTGGCAGAAATACTATAACATAGCAGAAATTAGCAGAAACATAGTAACTTGGCAGAAATAGTACAACATAGCAGGAGTATTATAATTCAGCAGAAATGTTAATATTTAGCACAAAAATAACAACTTGGAAGAAATAGTGTAACTGTATAACTTAATATACAATAGCATAATAGTATAACTTAGTAGAAATGTATATATAGTAGCAGAAGTATTATAATTTAGCAGAAAAGTCATAACTTAAGCAGAAATATTAGAAAAGCAAAATGGCCAAATATGGACACAAACACACACAGAAACACAGAGACACATTACCCACGTCCAAGCTAAAAATCTGTACAAACATGGACGCAAAAATAAACACAGACACAAAAACATACACACACATGGACACACACACACACACACACACACACATAGAGCATGGAGTGTCCTGTGTGTTTCTATGCCAGCCAATCTGTCTGAATCTGCTCAATTTGAATACACCAATCAGAGAGGCTGTGTAATTGTTCCTGTCAAAACAGCTGCAACTGCTGCACCCGTCACACACGCAAACACAGAGACGCAGGTTTTCTGCAATGTATTTGTGACATGGAGCATTAAAATAACATCTTAGCAAAAATATTGTGATTTAGCAGAAATATAATACCTTAGCACAAATATTATAACATAGCAGAAATACTATAATTTAGCAAAAATGCAGTAACTTAGCAGAAATACTATAATTTAGCAGCAATTTTGGAAAAGCAAAATGACTAGCTGAAATACGCTAAACAAGCTAAAGTTCCCTCAAAACTACTTGCTGTTCAACTAAGACAAATTGGCAGAAACTTTAGAAAAGCAAGAGAGAACAGTCAGCAGAAACATACAACTAATGTAAAAATTACATGGCTAACAATGTTTACAAATACAGACACAAACACCCGCATGCACACAGAGAGACACACAAACTGAGCATCAAGTAAACAAGGGCTGTTAATAGTGTGGCCTGCGTGTATCTATGTCAGTCAAACAGACTGGATCTGCTCAATCTTGTCATGGTTCTGGGTCGGTTCGACCCAGCTTTTTGGAGTTGTTATGTTTTGGTTTTGAATGATGGATTTTTCCTGTATACTGGTGGTGGTGATGATTATGATGGTGACAGATTATTATTTGAGTTCCATGTTTCTGTTTATTTGTGTTTAGGATTTGTGTTCTCATGTTTTGTGTGGGTTTAGTTCCATGTGTCATTTTCTGTCTGTCTCTTAGTGTCAGGTCCGCGTCTTTGTGTTGTGTTCTTGTTTCCTGTTTTATTGTGAAGGTCTGCGTCACATGTGAGTGTGTTCAGTTTTACCTCTGTCTGTCTTGTTGATTACTCCCAGCTGTGTTCCCCACCTGTGTGTAATCTCCCTGTGTTTCTCTGTGTGTATTTAAGTCGCGTCTTCTGTCTTTGTAGTTGCTGGTCCGTCCACCCTGCTTCATCTGTGTGTTTCCCTGCTGTCTACCGCCATCTGTTTCTGCTCGCTCTCATTCATGTTCAGGTTTGTGTTCTGTAGTCAGTTTGTTCCCAGTATAGTTTAGTCTTTGCTCCGTTCGCCTTTTGTCCATTTTTATTTTGTGTTTAATAAACCACCCTTTCACCTTCACTACTGCCTGCGATTGGATCCTCCTTTATTATTTCCACACGGCTCATCTCACTCGCCGTGACAAATCTGAATCCACCAGAGAGGCCGCTTCTTTCCCGCTCAAACAGCTGCACCTGCTAGTGGTGGGCGGATCGGTCCAAATATCGATTGTATCGATACCAAGTCGGCATCGGTATCGGATCGATACTAACCTGGTGAGATCGATTCTTTACTTTAAGTTCTGCTCTTGTTTGCGATGCTGTGCTTTTGGTAAAGACGAAACAGCCAGGTCGCCGGACTTGCCGCTCCTGTGTCAGCGCAGAGCAGGCACACTTTGCTCCCACTCCCCCTTGTGGTTAGATCTTGCGCTGTCACGTGACTTAGACGCTTTGGGGGTTGTTAAGTTGTTTACATATATTTTCACCACTTGTTTTTGTTGTTTAGAATTTTAATTGTAATTTTTGTATTATAGTTTCTCAACAGTACTTGTTTTAACTTATTTACTGATTCATGTGCACTATGATTGTAGATGCTGTGCAGGTGAGTCCATCTCACCTGCAGCGGCATCGCAGACCAGCCACAATAATAAAGCATTTTCTATTTAATTATAAACTTTGTCCTAATTATGTCCTGGGTTTCAACTATTTAATAATAAAAACACAAAAAACACTTAAGGTCATGAAAATTAATTAAGATTTAGCAATTCAATGACGCATCCACCTTATTTATTAAATACCGGCCCGTATTATTTTGGTATCGGATCGATACCAAAATATGCAGTATCGCACACCACTAGCACCTGCTCCACCCCTTACGCACACAGAAACACAGACAGAGACACAGGCTTTCTGCAATCTATTTCTGATATTGAGGATTCCTATAAAAAAAAAAAAAAAGGTCATAATTTCCAAACCGTAGAGACTAGAGAGGTCATTCTTGGACCGTTTTGTTCAGAACAGATGGGGGAATCTTCAGGTCTTGACAAATCATAATTAAAATATGAATTATTAATGATATATGACTTGTAATGTACCATAACTGAAGAGACTGCATTGGCTTGCTCTCAAACAACGTTTTGTAACTCGGAATCTATATGGACAATCGATATCATTCTTTCACCGTAAGAATCAGCAGGCTTTGGTGACCAATCATGCCTTACAGCATTTACACAATAAGAATAATAAATCTGGCGAATAGTAATAAGTGTGCTATTGCATAGGCACACTTAATGAATTTATAAAAAATATGATAAGTAAATAAAAATATATTTTTTTAATAAAGTCCAACTTTAAAGCACTGACATCACATTTGAATCTGACGTCCAGTATGACTTCACGAGTCATCGTTAGAACCCCATATATCCATGACAACACTCTGTGGAAAACATTTAGCCACGTTTATTGCAGCACAGATTAGAGATTTGTCTACAGTCACTTTGCGTGTTAACAGCTACAGCAGAAAACTCTTTTGAACCTTTCAACTATTTTAACGACTTTCTACAGTCAAAATTTTAAACAGCCAGTTTAAGTTTGTCAGCTTTACTGGTCACTTTCCTGCAGTCCGGTGGATTTAAACATATGTAAAATGGATAGCGGAGACGGTGTGATCAACGGCCCCAACCAAAGAACATCTCATTTCAATTTTCTGATGTATTATCAGTTTGACAGTTTGTTGCAACACATGCCGCTTTCAAAAGCTCGTAAAGGCCTCAGTCACACAGTCTAGATACCTCCGTTTGGTCCGTTTGTTTTTCCCGGTACATCAACTGCTTTGTGACCACCAATGGGGAATTGGAGAATATATATGTTTTTCTCTAGGCAGGGATATTTCACAGGCTTCTTTAAATTCTTGTGCTGCATGCTATTTTCAACTTGTTTTGAAGATTGAATTGCTTTGTAAAGTGAAAAAAATGACGTTAAAATATTTATGAAAATGACTAAGACAGGTCAAAGTGACTGTGGCCTGAGGAAAACATTTAAACACTGAACAAAGCTAGTAAGCTCATCACAGCTGTGTTTGATTTGATGGGAAAATCTTTCATAAACTGCATTGTATGCAATAGTAACCTATGTAGTTTTCAGCATTTAGTTTTCAGCTGCACCTATATTGCGTGTAATATAGCACATATTGGAATTTGTGGACTGTTCTCTCATCATAAGTGTTAACTATAAAATATTTCTCTGTTTCTAGATGTGGGACTAAGATTTTGCCCGCTGCTTCATTTAGTGGAGTGCTATGAACAATACAATGCAGTAAGTCCAGAGATGAGTTTGCTCTGGGCTAGTATAATGCGTGGTCTGTTCAATGAAGACAGCCTGGAAACTGATTGAAATTTTTTATGATATTCTATGGCTTGGGAATATTGAGGTAGAGGCACCAGTGGACCACGTTGCTCTAGCTATGCTACCAGCTGGTATAGGAATAAATCCAGCTGTGGGAGCAGGTTCCTGGGACAATGAAACACCACCTGTTCCAGCAGTTGCCATAGAAAAAAACCTAGCAAAAGATCCCTGGGACCCCCAAGGTGTTCCTCTACCAGCAGTCAACGTGGACGATAATCTGCCCTGGGAAGCAGAAGATCAGTTGGCTGATGAAATGTGGTGGATCTGGGAAAGCAACACTGATTCTGGCAGTAAAAATGAAAGTGACACTGGAGGTGAATCTGATGATAATGTCCTAGAGTTAATACCCATCATCCCAGAACCTCAAGGATCCAGGAGCCCTCCTAGAGAGGAAGCTGATGAAAGTGGTCCTGTGATTAATGCCCCAGACTTTGAGTCTTCCAGCCCAGAGCCTGAAAGCTCCAGGAGGCGCCAAAGAGAGGAAAATGATAATGGTGGCAGTCACAAGATGTACAAGAAGCGATTCAGGTTCTTCAATTCAGGCAACAAACTGTCAGACCTCTGAAAGTGAGGATGAGTAAAATGAAAACAAGGTGCCATCACCCTCTACATCAACTGACCAGAAGCAGGACAGAAGAAGAGAAAACAGGATGATGATGAAGAGGACAATGGGAGAGACAGAAAAAATTTGTAAAAACTAGCAAAATTGCGGACTTCCGGTTCCACAAGAGAATGACAATCTAAACTTTTTTTTTCCCTATTTGGTTTAAACCACCCTATGGTACTCTTTTTGATAATAGGGGAGGAAACGGGTAGTCACAAGAAGCATGAGAGGCACAACTCAGACAGAGAAAAGCCACGTAGATAGGAGCTACTCTCCTGAGCCAAGGTTAGCCACAGAGGGCATGGATACGGATGAGCCCACCCTCCTGAATATCTTGAAAGCGCTTTGTGACTTTAGGAAAGACAAAAACAAACAATACGCAGATATTAAAGATGAGTTAAGAAGTTGATGCTAGAAGAGGCAGAGGGGTGAATCGAAGAGACTGAAACAGTGCTGTAGGCATTAATCTTTAGACATGAAAAGATGAATAAAAATACTTAAGAAAAAATCCTGATTGAGGTTGTCATAATTCATGCATGACAGGGTTAAATAACAGTAATTACAATGAAATACGTCATACATCTATAGTAATATTAAACGACCAGTGTGTGGCAGGGTATGGAGTGACACATTAGTGTCCAATGTAGTTGTTTATGTGCAAGTATACCATCAACACTCACACAAATACAAGAAAACAGCCTTTGAATAAGCTGTCCACTGCAGTGACTAGTGATGGTAAATTCGATTCTTTTTACTGAATCGAGTTTTAATGAGTCACTCACCAAAGTGAATCGGGTTTCTTGAGTCATTTGAGTCACTGAGTCAGTTGACCAGAGAGTGCAAAAATGTATATTTTCACTCAAGCTTAATTTGTTTCTCTTTTAATATAAATCCTACTGCTAAGATGAATGATTGTAAAAGAAAACAACTATTTTTTTAGAGCAAAAAAAATTCTAAAGGGAACATTTATTTATTTTTATTTTATTTTATTGGTATTTTCCTTAAATGTGTCAAATATATATTTTCTCATCTAAATGTCCACTGAGCTGTGAGCCAGGGGGCGGTAAAGCGCCTTAACATTGGTTGCCAACCAAGAAGAAGAAGCTGTGATCCAGGAGGGAGGGGGTGAGTGAGTCAGTGATTCGTTCAACTCGTTTGAGCTGTGAGCCAGGAGGGAGGGGGTTAGTGAGTCCTGAGTGATTCGCTTATGCTATGATTCTGCACAGCAAGGGAGGGGGTGAGTAACTCAAATGTGCTGTTAGCATGCTAGCTGAGCGATATTACTGTGAACCGAGGAGCTATTGTCTTGATGTGAGCTTCTACTCAGGGTTTTTTCTTCCAGTTCAGAGCAGAAATGTTTTTGTTAAGAAACTGGCTGTTGTGTTTTTCCCCACAATTTTAATTATAAGCTAGATATATTTCTACTAATGGAATTAGCTTGCTAACAGCAACAGGGATGAGTCAGTGAGTCAGTTGCGCTTGTCAATCATGATTCACGAGTCAGTAAAGTGATTCTCGAGTATTGAACGATTTGTTCACAAATCGAACACCACTATCCTGGACCGTTTTTTCAACCAGAAGGATCCAAGGCCCTTTTCGGCTAAGCAGGGAATCTCTAGCAGTGTTGCTAAATCTCCTGAACCAATATTATTTTTTTAACCACTACAGGTCGTAACAGCATGTGCTGTCCTCCGTAACATCCCCACCGATAATCACACTCTGTTTATGTGATAAAAGGGAAATAATTTCCTTTAATAATTAAATAATTTTCAAATGAAAAAAATGATTTTGAAAATGTTTTTAAAAAACCTCATTTCAAAAACCATTTTCGAATTCCAAATTAAAAAACAGATTTTCAAAATGTTTTTTAAAATCCATTTCCCTTTCATGTTCGCTCACGGATTAACATTTGGAATAGCAGCTGGATTCTTTTAAAAATCTTGCTGCAATGCAAAATAGTCACACTGTGGGATGTAAGGAGGTTGGACAGACACCGAGTGGCTGCCTGGATTTTTCTACACTACTGTTTGTGCTCATAGCTTTGCCCTGCTAAGAAGCGTGTGCTTGTACAAAGGCCGTTCAGCCTCGGGACACGGGTATGTGAAGAATGAAGGGACCCTGCAGTGAAACGGAGAGCTGAACCTTTATGCGCCTGTTTACTCAGTCTGACTGCCTGTTGAAGGTAGAGCTAACACAGCTAACACTAGCATTACCACACGTAGCCCGTTATTAAAATTTTACATTGCAGCAGTACAAGTTAGCTTTGTGTTTTATAAGCTGCTGTGCTCTTCATAAATAAAGCTTGAAGCTGCTTAGACTATTAGAACCAATACTGAGCCCTGTTACATTTATACAGTGTTAGAGCAATGGCTGCAACCTGCAGCTTTTAAAAAAAAGTTTTGTGTTCCTTTCTTCCCCCCAGTACACCCCGAGGAAATGTGAAACTTAAAGAAAAGTGCACTTTTCCTACAGGGCCAACTGTGGAAGGCTGTTTCCGCCACTTTAAAAAAAAAAAAAAAAAAAGGATCCATAACTCTTATTAACTCAAAATTTCGACTTATTTTCTCAAAAGTTCGACTTATTTTCTCAAATATTTGACTTATTAACTCGAAATTTCGACTTATTAACTCAAAATTTCAAGTTCGCTCTGCCAATCAGTAATCTACGTGGAAAACCTGATCGCAACAAATTGGCGCTTTCGAGAGTACATTTGCTGATAGTAACGCCATGTGATTCAGCTAATAACACAAGGATTTCATCATTTGTGAAGCCACACTGAAAATAATCAGCAATTTGTGCATGCATGACTGGCTGTAATACTGGTAGCTTAGGTGTAGCATTTGTAGCTGAGGGCTTCAGCTTCCGGGTAACAAGGAAATGACATCATTCACGTAGATTACTGATTGGCAGCACTAACTCGAAATTTCGAGTTATTAATTCAAAATTTTGATAAAAGTAAGTCAACATTTCGAGCTACTTTTCTCGAAATTTTGAGTTATGGAAAACTTTTTTTTTTTAGTGGCGGAAACAGGCTTCCATAGACAACAGTGATTAAAATGCTGACAGTAAACATATTCACATGTTACCACATTACTTTAAGAAACTGAGGAGTTAAAAGAACTGAGACAGGCTGATTAAAATAATAGCTCTCAGTTCTCCCATTTCTTATATCAAGACTGGACAAGACTGACAGGTAAGGTGCAAGTTACTTGGCAGAAAATTCATGCAGAACTAATGTTTGACATTGGAGTCACTTTTTTGGCGGAACAAAGAAATTTGCGGCAGACGCCCATGTAAGTCGACAGCCGCAATAGAATCATCTGAAATTTTTGAGGTTTTAGCTCTGTACAGTTACAGAAGAATACAAATAATTATCAGTCAAAATGTCCTTGGTTTATTGAAATAATCCCGTCCGATAACACGCGAGAACAATAAATGTATAATATTTCACATTTTCACAGTTCATTGCTTCCACGTCTAGTTGGTTGTAATGGAGGCAGAGTCAAAAACAGGCTCACTGCAGCCAATAAGAGTGAATAGTATTAAACTCTCACTAAATTATATATTTTTCATCTCTGTTCACAAGTTTCTGGATTTCTTTCTGTTTTTTTTAGACTAAGACTAAGACTGAACTTTATTTTTCCATGTTTGGCAATGTTTACATTCTGTTTAATCTGTTGCTTTTTTGAAGAAGTGGTGCAGACTAATGAAGCAGTCTAGTGACAAAAGTTACACATAGTTGTTTGACATGAAAGTTGTTTGTTTAAAACAAAAATTACTGAAGGATTCGTTGTGAATAAGTTTGTTATCTAAATAAAGTTGCAGCTAGGCTTTTCTGTTATTGTTCTGTTTAGCTGGGGCGTGAAAAAATTCTTCCTGCCATGTGGGGAATGATGTAAAAAGTTTCAGAACCACTGACCCTACAGTATATACACCTGTGTGGTAAAGGTACAGATTATGAAATATCCATAATAAAAACAAAAGCTGAAATTGATTCAGGCTACGTCCACACGTACACGGGTATTTTTGAAAACGGAGATTTTCCGTTTTCGTTTTAAAAAATAATCCCGTCCACACGTAAACGGAGACATGAAGGAAAACGCTGCTAAGAACATGCCAAAGCAACAGGTGGCGATATATTCCTAACCGTGTAGAAGTGTTGGCCAATCAGAAGTCTAGACGCCTCGGTAGGAAATAGTAAACAAAGATGGGGCATAGAAGCAGAACCGAGTTGTATGTGTGGAGGGACAGTAACTGTGTGTGTATATGTAAGCATTTAAACACTGCAGAGAGTACAATTAACAGTAACAGTATTGTAGAAATTAATTTCACCAAAACAATAACGTGGCGCACAGTGTGACGTCAAAAAAGGCGCACACCTTTGGCGCTGCGTTTTCTCCGTTTTCCTTGTCCACACGTAAATGCAAAAACGGAGTTTTTGAAAATATCCACCCTGGCAGGCGTTTTTAGAAATCTCCGTTTTCAGTGACCGAAAACGCCGTTTACGTGTGGACGAAAGGTGCAAACGCATAGAAAAATCTGCGTTTTCAAAAATACCCGGGTACGTGTGGACGTAGCCTCAGTTTAGTCATTTTCTCTGTTTGCTCTATGCTTATTAGTGATGTGTCGGTCACGAACATTGACTGTAGAAAACAAGGACGATGCGACCCCGCCTCTTCCCATTGTGCAAAAATGAAGCCAAAATATCCCGCTTGTGGAGGCTGCCATCTTGCAAATTTGGAGCCAGAGTCTGCGCAGTAGTGACTTGAGGTGGAGCGGTGGCATGGAACTCCCGCCCACAGTCATACGTCGTTACACCCCCCTCTTAACTTTTACGTAGCATGTCCTTTTTCCCGCTGCTTGTGCTACGCAAATTTTTCCAAAAGAGAAGGACCCATTAAAACAAGGTAATTACAACAAATTCATACCTTGAACCCCCCCCCCCCAAGTAAATTTTTAAAATCAGTAACAACATACCTGTTAAAACATGGTGAATAGCTACATTATCAGTATATTTTATGGTTAGGATCATCGTGTCTCAACATGCTAGCAATTGGCAATTAATACACCGCTGCTTTTTCAAATGTATATTGATCTTCTGCCCAAGCAAAGAGTAAGTGGAATATTATGGGTTGTTATTTCAACTTCTTAAAGATCTAAGTGTGTTTAAATTTAAAAAAAAAAATGTATTATAAAGTGACTCTACAGCTTTGTTAATTCAAAAACAGTGAATATTACTTTTACCAAAAAGAAATGTAAAAAAAAATCAGCAACTCATTTTATACAAAATTGTTTATTAATTTCACAATCAACAGAAACTATGATCTTCATCACTGGGGACAGCTACATCCGCCGAGGGGAAGCACGAGCGAGGGAGACCATCGGGACCAACCTAGGTCTGGATGCGCAGGTCCAGTGGTTTGGCAGGGGTGGGATGGTTTGGCAAAACCTGATCCCTTTTCTCTTCCAATGCCTTCAAGGAAGAGTGATACCTGATGTCCTGTTGATCCACTGTGGTGGAAATGACCTTGGCAATGTCAAAAGCGTCAGGCTTGTGGCAGCAATCAAGCAGGACTTGCGTGATCTCCACCAGCAGTTCCCGCAGATGAAAATCATTTTTTCTGCCATCACCCAGCGATGCCAGTGGAGGCATGTTAATCCAAAGAAGGTGGACAAGGCTCGACGCTTTGTAAACAGTGTGATGACTACTTTTATTCTGTCGGTTTGTGGTTGTATTGTACATCATCCACAGATAAAGCATAGAAATCCTGACCAGTTTTTGCATGATGGAGTTCATTTCACCCCTTTGGGAAATGATTTATTTTTAAATAATATTGCCTTGTGTCTGAAAGACCAAATCCGGTAGGGTGATGCTGGCTTTCGACTTTCCACTAACATTTTGGCAGCAAAATCTGAATCAGGAATTTTATTCTTTATGCTGTTTTTTTCTGCTTTAAACTCATTTGTTAATTTTTCTTTAAATGCCAGAGGAGCCATCACACTTTTCAGTGATTTCACAATTATTCCCCGTTCTTTCTTTTGCTCTCATTCTCTTCTAAATTTGTTACTGCTGAATGTTCTTGTAATAAATATTTTTAAATTATCTCTGACATGCATGATTTCGATTTAATATTGCATTTTACATTCAGCAAATTTTCAGACTGTTTAGAAAGACCATTGCTTTTCATGACACTGTTTTATTGAATCCTGTTAAAGACAACATGCAAGAAAATTCCATCTAAACCTTTCATAAAATAAAAGAAGCTGCAGTCTACGGTTAACAACTTTAGAAATTAAATACATAGCACTTGTGCTAGGACAGTGAAATAACAGTAAAAGCTGCACGTAAGTTCTATCACTAGCAGGATAACAATTTTAAGAGAAGCCAATTATATGTATATTAAGACAGTGACTGTTGTCCTCAACATATTACTGTTCCATGAGGTTGCATGTTTCTCTTAAGAAACATAATGTGGTGTATTAGCCTTTGTATTTTTCAAATTCATTGTTATTCTATGAATTACTAAAGAAAGACTTATATTGTTAGTTTGGGGTGGCTGTAGTTTAGGAATAACAGCTGGTCATCTTCTGATTGGAAGGTTGGTGGTTTGATCCTGGCTCCCCCCAGTCTGCATGACAAATATAATAATTTTTTTTTTTTTAAAGTCAGTATTTTAAATAGATGGCATGTCCATCTTCGTTAACTGCCACTGAGGTCTCAATCTGAAGACGGCTCCTAAAGAAAATGAAAAAAAAAAAAAAAAACAGACAGAGGGGAGAATAATTAAATTGTATGTATGACGTTTAGCACATTTTGTTATACAATTCTACTAAGCTGATATTTGGCAAGGATTAATCAGTGTGTCTGTGAAGTTTCTCAGTCCACCAGATCATTGTAGTCTAAAGAACTTGGAAAGAAAAGCATCTGGACTTCTTTAAGTGTCTTGAAGATGTTTCACATCTCGTCCCAGAAGCATCTCATCTGCATGTCCACTGAACCTAGAACAGAGGCAGACAGACAAGTGCAAAAACTTGGATGAAGGAAATGTGAGAAGGACCACTCCCTGACTACTTCTTTAGATTACATTATCCACAGTATTTAAACATGAATACATTTAATCTCAGTAGTAAAAAGTAGCATTTTGCTTTCTTTTCAACATATGACAACAGAATGACAGCCCATCTTAGTTGAAAGCCCACTCACCACGACAAGGTGCGGGCCATGAGTGGGAACACGGGACAAGACATACTTGGCAAACAAGACAAACTAAGACAGGACAAGGTACAGATATACATATACTTCATACACATCAGCAATACAATAAAAACATTTAAACAATAACAATTTATTAACAATATCATTATATGTTAAAGTTTTGAATTTTAAATACTGAATGCAAAATCATTAGAGCAAAACGTACTCTCAGTTTTAATTCCCACAAGGAAATAAACAATAACATTTCTAAGGAATTATGTGAAATCTCAAATTGAAAAAACAGTGGTGTTATTTATAGAAAAGTGCAATAAACTATCCTGTTGTGGGGCGTAATCTGTGCCGTGGCTGTGGGGGAGGATGGCGCACCTGAGGTCAATCAGTGCATCACTCCTCCACTCCATATAAATGAACTAGGGCGTGTTGTGTGTTTGTGTGTTTGTACAGCAAATGCGAATAAAAGGGATATGCCACTGAATGGTGAGTCGTGGTCATGTCGTGCCTCCAACCTGTCACAAATTCATATCAGCAATTACAAAAGTAGCAAACAGTGGCAAGAGAAATTTTTTCTGTTTCTTCTGCTGATGATTCAGTCCTGTTTATGCGGACTGTAAACCATGGGCAGCAGAGGAATAACTGGCAGTAACTGATAATGACAGCTAGGACTGAACAACTAGTGATTTATTGTAATTTAAATCAAAATTTGTTATATTCTTTTACCATATATTTAGTTAGTAAGTATATATTATATGTATTTCAATTCTAATCTAAAATACAATATGTTCGAACAATCTGAAATAATGTCAATAAATCATTCAGCCCTAAAAGGCATCGGGTATCGCACATTACTCTCCATAAAAATGGATCAGTTTGGTCATCTGTCTGCGAACCAACTTGCCCGTTTTTGCTATTTCATTTTTTCTTCTTGCTAAGTGACTAAATCTGACTTTGCAGTACCATGTGGAGGCCATTTTCACAAGAACATGAATGTGGTTCGCTTCAACACATGTGTCAAGCATATGGCTTTCAAGATGAGGGAAAAGGTTTTTTTCACCACATTCTTCCAGAACCTGGGTGACAATCGTTGCTGTGACTCCACGTCCACTGGGTAGCTGACCTCCATTGGTTTTGATTTTCCTCTGAATGCATTTTTCTGTTGTGATACACACAGTAACCATGTCTGGTGAAGGTTTTTGGAGACCACCTCTGTCTTTCTGCTTAATAAAAGTATGCACAGCATCTTCAGTTGTCAAGGCCTGTGAACAAGGCAAGCAGGTGATTTTCTCTTTGATCTTCTTTACTACAAATCCTGCGATGTAGCTGATCACTGCCTCCTCGTATTCAGACAGGTTGCATACATCTGTGAGGTCAGGAATCGAGTGATCATCAGGGTCATTTACTTGCACAAGGTGGACTTCCATTCTGCGAGCAACATTTACAGCTGCAGATGTTGAATCAAGAATGTATGTGTTGTCTCGAAGTAAACAATTGCCTGTTCCCGTTTTAACTTGGTGCCTAACAAGTAAACGTTTGTAGGCTCCCCTGAACTATCTGGCAAATAGGATTGTCATTGTGCCCACCTCTTGCTCTTATGGCAGAGAAGAAGAGCTCTAAGTGGTCCTGACTCAGTTTGTAGGTCAGAAGATACCTGCATGGGGCATCGGTCCTCTCAACAAGTTCATTATAAATGTTAAGTGCACTTATGCCATTAGCAATGAAGTCATATATGGCAGTCTTCTTTTTTGTGGTGTGAAGTGGCACCATCTTGTCATACTGCTGGACCTTCAACCCACGAAGCAAGGTTTCTGCATCCTTCAAGATTGTCTCAGCCCTGTGTTTAGTTGATGGCTTAATTGGAGCTTTGGAACCTTTTCCAAGAGGATTACGGCTGTTGAGCACATCAAAGGCTGCATCTACAGTGCGCACAAACTCCACAGTTGCAGAACAACCTTTAAACTCCTCCAATTTCAAGCCTTGTTCACAGAACTCCATTGCATCCGCTACACTTCTGCTGAAGAGCTGTGCTGCTAGGTGGACTTTCATTTTTTGTTTTCTCCACTGTAAATGAGCCATTTTTAGCCTGTTACCTAGTCGTAGACCCTCTTCATCTTGGCTTCAAAGTACTTCCACTTAATATTCCTCCCATCTTCTGTCTCAAATTCCATTGAAGATGCAAAGGCATTACGAAGAAGCTTTAGCATATGGCATGCATCCAGGATCACATGCACTTTTTGTGTGGGATTCTCTGGATGAAAGAAGTAGGGCTTCATGTTGTTGATATTTAACTCTGCGCCAAGTTCCCTTATCATGGCGAGGTTACTCGTAGGGGCATCACACGTAAGGGAGACAACTTTAACACCAACTTCATGAAGCCTGCTAAGGCTTTCCCGAATGACATTGGCCTTCTCTGATCCATCCATACCATTGATGAGGAAGTACGCAATGGGAATTTTCCATGACTCATTGACAGCCACAACCATGAGGACAAAGGCCTGGGTGGCAAGTGTGTTGTCAATTTCACCAGTGCCTATATCTACATAGCCATGGAACCGGTCACCTGCAAACTCAGTCATTTTGTGGATGTACATTTCATCCATCATTAGAGCACACACCGTCTCCTTTCCCTGTTCTCTGTTTGCCTCCACGTGACTTGTTAGTGCTCTGAAAGATGCTACGGTAAATCCAGGATCAGCTGAGACACTACTGTACCAAGTGCGAATGGTATGACTGTGTGGCAACGCTTTATTAAAATTCTCACGCACGTACTCATATGCTTTTGGGGAGTAAAAATGAAGTGTGGTGGCAAACTGTTTCAGTTCCTCAGAATATTTAGCTGACTTTTTCCCATCAAGGTTTTTACTCAAGATGTGTTTTGGAACTTCATTGATTGAGTCAAGCAAAGATGCACGCTGATTTGAGATCAAGAGCTTGTTCTTTAGTTCTTTGGTGACATCCTTTAAGGTACAAACTCTTGTCTTTAAACGCCTAGACTTTTGGGATTGCAATCTCAGCTTTTTCCTGTATTTTGTTAGCATCTCTTCTGAAGCCTGATTTTTACGCTTTAATGACTTTGGAGACTCAAGGTTGTAGCAGTGATCCTCTTGAATACAGCCTGGTTCTGCCAATGTGGTTGGTAATAACGCGTAACTATGGTCTCCTGGTGTCATGTTGTGGTGGAATTTTGTATGTGTTTGACCAACATTACTGTTCCCTGACCAGTGTTGGGGAGTAACGGAATACATGTACCGCCGTTACGTATTCAGAATACAAAATATGAGTAACTGTATTCCGTTACAGTTACCGTTTAAAAAGGTGGTATTCAGAATACAGTTACTTTGGTGAAATAAATGGAATACACGGCGGTACTTCCCTGTTTCATATTGTCGCGGGTCAGGACTGTTTGGGTTTGTTTGACAGCTACGCTCTGTTGCAGTGTTGCCAACTCCTCAGTAAGGAAAATCGCTATTGGTTGTCCTAAAAGTCGCTAGAAGTCGCTAAATGACGTCATCACCTAATTTGCATAATTTGTCATGCTAATATAATTGTAACCTATGTTGTTGGAGAGAGAAATAACATCGTGGAAGAGACATAAAGTGAGTAAAAAACGTCCTAAATGCATTTAGAGTTTATTTAGAACTACAAATTAAATTTCTTTTAGCAATTATTGTTTTTTTAATGTCACAATTCCAACCCTGCTCCTTCACCCGGCTTGGACCGCAAAAGTGACCAAATAGGCACTCTGGCGGAGTTACTTTGTGTGTGTGTGTTTATAAGTAGTTTTAAACCTTGTGATCCACAAAACAGCATAAGAGTAAAAGAGTAAAGAAGAACTGACTGTGTTACAGCACCCGCTGCTTGTTGAGAGTAAAAGCGATACGCGCTTTCGTCTTTTAGCGACTTTTAAAGAAAAAAAGTCGCTAGGGGGTCTGAAAACTCGCTAAATATAGCGACAAAGTCGCTAAGTTGGCAACACTGCTCTGTTGTTCCAGGCGGCAGCGTTACGGTTGCCATGGTTACAGGGTGACGCGCTCTCTCTCTCTGCGTTTCCTGGGTGAGAGAGCGCTTTTTGTTGTTGTTGTTGTGCTAAGCTAAAAGGCAGAATGCTACAGGCATAGCTCTAAAGCATGTAGCCTGATGGGCAGTGTAGTCCGTGCTGCAGGGAGAATGGACTACCATACCCGTTATGTGTCTGTGAGCGAGGGAGGGAGAGAAAGGAAAAGTCCGAGCTGTCACGGAGCAAAAACGGGAGCTGGAAGCATGTAAATATAATAATAACCACAGCAGCCAAGAAGAGTGCCTGAGGAGCCCATTTGTAAGTAAGCTATTAAGACTCAACTGTACACTGTGTTCGTGTTTTCCTCCAGAAAAAATAAGTTCCGTTGGAGCAGCCTTTCAACGCCTCTCTCTGTCTCCCGCAAGCAAAGTTGACCCAGACAACAAAGTAAAGCTAGTTTTCGGCTACCAGCCCGACAGGGAACCGGACGTATTAGCCAGAGGTCCCTTTACTACGGTTCGGAGCCGCGGACCTTCAGTAACAGTAATAAATCACAGCAATAGGACATTCATGTAGTTGTAAACAGCATGATAATATATTAAGTATTCCAAAGTATTCAGAATACGTTACTCTCATTGAGTAACGTAACGGAATACGTTACAGAATACATTTTGGGGCATGTATTCAGTATTCTGTAGTGGAATACATTTTAAAAGTAACCTTCCCAACACTGTCCCTGACACATCGCTTGATAAACCTGGAGAGCCACTTACCTCTGTGCCAGTACTTATCAAAATGTTACGTCTTGCTCCTCTCCCAGTTGACCTCACCTGAATACATGGAAAACTGAAAATAGTTGGAACTGCTGTGCTGCTGAGGCGACAGATTCCCTAAAGCAGCACAAAAAAAAGAATGAGAAACTTTATATTTAAGGTTTTTTTCTTATAATATTACATAGGAATAGTTAAAGATTTTATTAACCTTTGAGTCTGTGATGATGTCATTTTCTTCAAAATGAGCACCGCAAAGACGAGATGATGGCCCAGGTGTCCAGTCCTTCCTTCTCATGTTAGCCAGCCACTGGTTCAGTCTTGCTGCATCACCTAAAGAAAAACTGACCACCTCCACCACCAGAAAAAGACATGCACCTAAGATGACTGTTTAGCAGACTGAATCCAGGTGCAGCTGTGTCAGGTTAATCTGATTGGATGGTCATAATGACAGCGTAGCAAAATCAGACTAAAAAGCCTCTGTGAACTACAGTAAATACTGTCGTGGCAAGGCCGACCAAATCATATCAAACTACTGGTAGAATAGCTATAGAACAGTTTAATGTTAGCGACATCATATTAATTACCACTTTAACTCACATGCTCTTTTTTCTCAAAAACGTAGCGGTGCAGCAGACTTTGTTTTTAGTTATGCAAACAAACGAGCCCAAATAGTAATTTTTAAAGACGAATTATTCACCGCGCTTATTTCACTTTTGTTGGCAGTGTCTCCTGAAACGAAGTCTATCCATGTATTCACAATCACCAGTTAATCTGAGACACTGGTTCGCACAGCCAATTAACAACAGAGAGAACGGGCCTGCAGCCCCAGGTAGTAGCCAGTGGTGTCGTAACAACCGCTAACTCCCACTATACATTAATAAAATAATAATTCTAACCTAACAGTATTTCTGGCGCTAATCACATGCATCGTTTATTATGTGGGCAAGCGATGCGTTCATATTTAGAAGCTTTTTATTTACTCTTTTGCATTACCAAAACAGGGCAAGATAATTAGCTGAAGTAATATCACAGGCAGTAAGTAAATGCCAGAACAGCCTCATCTGAAGATTATCTAAAGATGATTAGCAAACTGTATTTAGTATGCAATGTTGGCGGGAATGCTCTAGTTGTAATTTTTTAAAACATCAAGCAAATATATTACAGTTTATGCTAGCCAGTGCAGCAAAATGGCTGTGGTGTGACAGTGGTGGGTAGATGACCACAACCTATTAACACGGTTCAAACAATTTCTTGACTAAAATTAAATTTATTAGCAGTTTTTTAAATGCCATTTATTTAAATTAAACAAAGAACTGGTAGCTAACACTGCTTTATATACATATTCAATGCAATACCGGTGCTAACTAGCAAACCATATCATGTATTAGCTTATGAAACACAATTTAGACTTACCGAAAAAACTGCAACGATCCATCAGAGCCCTGTGGTCAGTTAGTACAGTTTACTGCTGAACAACTCATCTTGATAATTTCAAACCCAGTCGATATTTTGATGTTAGCTTCTTCTCTTGGCTTCTCTCCCGAATACACCTGCTCTACGCAAGAAGCGCAAGTTTCTCCGTAACTGCAGCTGTCAATCAAAGCTTTCATCATGACGTTTCACCCCAATTTTTAAGGATCTAGTTAATAATCATAATAGATTTTTGAGAAAAGTGACCCCTTGAACCCAAATCAATGTGATAAGAACTACATAAATTGGCAGATTGCATCCCTTGAAAAAATTTATCTGAGGAGAAATAATTTATTTTAGTCTGACCCCAGTCCCATCCGCTAACATGGAGGAGGCGGGGTTTATGACCTATACTGCAGCCAGACACCAGGGGGCGATAGAGACGTTTTGGCTTCATTTATGGGGAGCTGTGGCATCGTCCATGTTTTCTACAGTCAATGGTCACGAACAAAATGGCTCTCAGAGCTGGCTCTTTGAAGTGAACGACGCAAGCCTAAGGAGCTGTTTTTTTTTTTCTCCCACCCTCTCTCTTGCACTTTTTTTCACTTCACTCCGGCCCATGAGCCTTGTCCTTGCGCTGAAGAGAGGGGGGAGGGGCGGCAGTAGCACAGGAACAGAACGGGAGGGAAAGAGAGCCAGGGGCAACAACAAGAGACAACATCGTCACATTAGAAAGGTATAGTAATCATCCACAACTATTTTCAGTTGCGGATGATAAAGGATTCAGAAAGTTTATTCATGCAGTAAATCCTATGTATACAATTCCAAGCAGGAAAACACTCTCCAAAAAAATCATCCCAGGCCTATATGACAGAGAATGTACATCTTCTTTTTGTTTTGCATATTTTAATTTATATTTTATTGTGTTGTGGTTTGCAGTGTTTTGTGTTGTTTCACTTTAAATTTGTTTAAAAGGAAGAAGCTGAAAATTTGAATAGTTAAAAGTGGAAATGTAAATAGTTGGTTTTTGTATTTTATAATTTATTTATTACATTTTATGTGGAGTGAATAAATAAAAGTATATTTACGATGGCCCCAAAAGACAAAGCACATACAAACTCCAAAACATGTACAAACTCCGAATCACGTACAAATTCCGAAGCACGTGAAATCTCCAAAACACATAAAAATTCCAAAACACAACGAAAGTGCTCCAGGATGCTAGGGGCAGTGTTGAGCTTTTGGTACCTATTGGCTACACCAGCCAGGAAGTACCAACGACCGGATTTGGTGTGGGGTAGTAACAGGTAACAGGTTTTTTTAAATTATTTGAATATATATGTATATGTGTAAATACACAAACAATACACATATGCTTTCAATTGTGTAATTTAAGTGATCTAGGCAGCTTTGTACGTGCTTTGGAATTTGTACTTTTTTTGGAGTTTGTACGTGTTTTGCCTCTAGGGGCCACCATATATATTTATGTATAAACATATATAAATAAAGCCACATTTTTTTTACATTAGTAATTCCTTTTGTGCATAATTTTATATTGTTGTTGATAATAAATTAATTAAAGCAACAAAACAACCTGAAGAGCTGGTTGGGAGCCAAAACAGCCGGCTCTTTTTAGTGATCCGAGCTGGTTCTCTAAAAAGAGCCGGAATTCCCATCACTACAGGGCAAAGCTATGAGCACAAACAGCAGTGTAGAAAAATCCAGGCAGTCAGCCTGTGTCTGTCCAACCAATTATTGAGCTGCTTACATCCCACGGTGTGGCTAATTTGCATTGCCGCAGGATTTTAAAATAAAGTTGCTAATCCAAATGGTAATCCGTGAGCGAACATGAAAGGGAAATGGATTTTAACCCTTTATTGACCAAGCGTCATTTAGGTCGCCTGGACCTTTTGGGTAATTTGGGCTGTAAAAGGGTCAAAAATCATACTATAACTGAATGCTTTTGTCACGGCGAATGGAATGAGCCGTGTGGAGAAAAATAAAGGAGGATCCAATTGCAGGCACTCGTGGAGGTGCGAAGGAGGTTTATTGTAAAATAAAACAAGTTGAAAACGGCAAATGGAACTAAAGATAATCTGAACTGGAAAAACTAAACTACTAAACACGAACATGAAGGAGGGTGAGCAGAGGCATATAGAGGTGGATAGCAGGGAAAACACACGGATGAAACACGGTAGATTCACAGTTGACACATGGGAGGTTAACAGACGGACCAGCGACTACAACATAAGAAGACACTACTCAAATACACACAGAAGAACACAGGGAGATTACACACAGGTGGGGAACACTGGAAGTAATTAATGGGACGAGATAAGGGAGGCAAAACTGAATACGCTCACATGAGACACGGACCTTCATAATAAAACAGGAAACAAGAAACAACTGCAGAAAGACGCAGACAAGACAGAACTAAATCTACACTAAACATGTGTTCCGCTCTTAATTTTACTGCAATATAGGCGCTCTTTGTAGTGAGCTAATTTTATTTTGAAATTCGTTTTATTTTGAAAACCAGTTTTGGGAAGTGACAGGAAGTCAGCCATGTTTGTTTAGTTCTTAGCAGATCACATGTGGGGAAATTTGATCCAGCGACATCTGCCTTTTATTTGTGCCATCGACACCACCGTCTGTAAGTTTTCATTTGTATTGAATTGTAGGATTGTATTTTATGTATATTTTGTGGAAATATTTGCTATAGACGAATACTTTAGTAGTTGTGTGCTAACGCTAATGGATGTGTATTGGAATCTAATTTTGTTGTGCTACAGAGGTGGGTAGTAACGAGCTACATTTACTCCGTTACATTTACTTGAGTAAGTTTTTGAAAAAAATGTACTTTTTAAGTACCTTTTTTGCACAATACTTTTTACTTTTACTTGAGTACATTTATGAAGAAGAAACGGTACTTTTACTCCGCTACATTTGCAAAATTCGACTCGTTACTTTAAAAAAAATAATTAGTTTAACACATTAGATAACATGCCGTCAGTGGAGTTTCCGGTAACTTTTTTACCAATGAGACGTGGCCATACAGTCACATGACCAGTTTGAAACCGTGGCGGGCAGAGCGTTTCAAAGTAGCGGACACACGGAAAGAAGAAATGTGATGGCAGAGTCTACGCTAGAGCTGAAGAGGACGAACATCTTTGGCCTCATATACAAAGAATGTTTCGCTTAAAAGCAGCACAAAAGAACAGCTATGTCTTCAGTGTCGGTGTCTTCAGTGAGAGCCAAAACAAACCAGCGTGAAACAACTCAACTCGTTTAACCTGAGGAAACGGTAAGTTTTCTCTCAATATCTTTTTAGCTGTGGTTAGCTGGATGTCAGTCTTATGTTACAGCAGCTGTGTCGAGCTCAAGCTGCGAGTCATATTTCCGGCCCTACGTTGAAGTGAGATAAGTTTGTGGGTGTTTTGTGCAGCTTCGGCTGTCTTTTTAACTGCTTGCTGGTTAGCTAGTGTGAGCTATAAGCTAACAGCTAGCCTGGTTAATGACACTAGAGTTCCACGCACATGCAAACAGCTCGTCTCTACTGCTTTAACTGTTAAAACAGAAGGCAATACTGCGGCTGACAGGGTTTATTATGTGAAACAGCAGCTTGTTTAGTTTAAACAGTCCACATTAAGCTGGGCAAACACTGTGCGAGTTTTTTCAGTCACGTTATTCCGCTACTGCTCAAACTGTACAATTAAATCGCAGAGGTTAGAAGTTCATAGGTCACGATGCAGTGTCTCACACTATACGGCCTGATGCTCTGATGCGACCTGAGTACTCAAACTGTGCGTCCATAACATGAAGCTTATCATACAAAATCTGTCACTTGCTCTCCCTCTCTCTGTCTTTCACTCACTCAGACACACATCAACTCTGCTAAATTACTAATGAAAAACATTGACCAGGCAGCTGTGATTGAGCAGCAACGTCCATCCAACTCTTGGTTGTTGTAGTCGTGGATTTCAAACTGGTTTGATTATCATGCGACAATACGATTGATGATTGGGAGCTGGTCGTGAGGTGTTAGCTGCTTTTTGTTACCCCATGTATACTACACGATGCACACACGATTTAGGCAAAACACGGCCGATCCCCAAAACTGTTGCGCGACTGAAAAATCGTCTCAAAATGGGCCAAAAATCGCACAGTGTATGGGCAGCTTTTGGAGGCTAGCTCCAAACAAGCATCTGCAGCTTGGCAGTGTATACAGCACTATGATGACCAGACCTAATTCTTTTGAAAACCTTACGTCTTTCCACAGGTCTCCACTTCATCAGACATCACCTAGACACAGAGCTGGATGAGGCCAGCACAAACAGCAGCCTAACCGACGAAGATGATGGATCCATGGGGTCAGGAAAGCCAGAAGCAGAGGAACTGGAGAGGTACCTTTCATGTCCATTCACTGGAGGTGTGGATCTATTGCATGGCTTTCCTCAGATCAAGAAGCTGTCGATCAAAGTCAATACAGCTCTTCCTGCATCTGCAGCCTGTGAGAGACTTTATAGTCATGCAGGACTCCTGTTCACTGCCAAACGGTCACAGCTTCACAGCAAGAACCTTGAGAGCCAACTGCTGTCTGATTTGATGTCACAATTAAAAATGTTTGTGTTTTTATCTGAAGAGTTTATAAATATCTGGTTTCCACTGTATATATTTGATGAATGTCAGCAGAAAGAGGAGAGAGAGGAACAAGAGCAGGTGAGACACACATGTTAGTCAAATGGTTGTTTACCAAAAGTATCATCATCGTATCATAGGTACTCATGTATCTCGTACCTAGTGTTTCTTTTAGGTTTGTTATTTTTCAAATTCTATATTTATTAAGTTATGCAGGCTTGTTTGCACAACAAGGCTAAATAATTATATAAACTTTTCTGAATCTAAATAGTGGACTTTGGTAGAATTAAAAATAAGTGTAGTGCAGGTCTATGATGGTTTTAGTGCTACTATCATCTAGTTCTGGTTCTAGTTCTGTCTTGGTTAAATCCTAAGTAGTCCTGATTTTGAACTGTTGTAGTCCTGTTTTAATTCCAGATCAGTTCTGGGTCTGGTTGAATTGGGGTTTAGTCCTGTGTCTTGATACAGCCCCGACTTTGTTCTGCCTTGCTGCTTAATTTAAAAACTAGTTTAAGGTGTCCTGCATATGTGATATATATTTTTCCCTATATGAAGTCATTCTTTTTGAACAAAACTGAAAACAGAGGCAATTAATCTTTCAGCTGAAGCTGAACCACCATTTCACTGAAGAAACAATTTATGGTAAAGTGAGCTATACACATATGAACATCCACATAGTGGAAATTTGTATTTGTCTTTTATAATTAGTTTTACTCTGATTTCAGTGTTTATTTGTGAGTGTAGTTTTTACATTTTACATATTACATTGTGTTAATCCACTGTCTATACTTCAGGGTATTTTAGTATACAGAATAAGTTTTGTTAGAATGTCTATTCTTATGGAATTTTAGCACAGATGTGTTTTTTTTTGTTTGTTTTTTTTTTTTTATTCCTGCTGCCTGCCTTGGGAATAAACTTTTCCTGATTATACCCGTTGCATCTCTTTGTCATTTGTTTCTGATTTACTTAATCCTCCGTGTATTTAAAAGAACCACCCCTAGTATGACATTCTGGCGCATCAGCTGCAGTCTGTTATGTTGAAGTTGCCTCATTCTAATGTTTTCTCTGAGGCTGCTGTAAATGCGAATATATTCACTGTGGGTTTTGCTTGAAAAGCTTTACGTTGTGAAAAACTGAAATCTTGAAATTAGAATTGTTGTGCCTTATTTTGTGGATCTTTTACATATATTCCTTTTGAAAATACTAAAATTTGTATATTTATTTATTTTTGATTGTCTGATAGCATTTATTTATAAAATAAATCGGACATTTCAAACAGTTACTCGCTAGATACTCTTACTTGAGTAGCCTTTTCACCAAGTACTTTTTTACTCTTACTCGAGTAACTTTTTTGACGACTACTTTTTACTTTTACTTGAGTAATAATATTTTAAAGTAATGATACTCTTACTTGAGTACAATTTTTGGATACTCGACCCACCTCTGTTGTGCTAATGATGCTAGGTTAATTTTAGCTATGTTATTTGTATTTCAGTTTTACTCCATGAGGAAATACTAATTAAAAGGAGTTGGACGCTACATCCTGACTTCGCGCGTGATTTCAAGTGGAGTTAGGCTACTGCTGAATTGTGTAGCATATACACACAAGGAGAGCAGGATAGTAAATAGACGGTCAGCAGCTGGCAAAACAACTCTACGACAGCAAGCTATGTCAACAAACATGGACGAAGCACACTCCAAAGGTGCAAGACCTAAGGAACCAAAGCCTCCTCAAGACGGAGCATCAGTTAAAAGCACTAGTTCAGTTTCCAGATATTCAAGTAGATCAAATGTCAGTGAAGCAGCAGCGCATGGGAGAGCCAAGGCAGAAGCTGCTCGCGCACATGTTGCCTTCGCACAGAGAGAGATCAGCATTAAAGTTGACAAAGCAAGATTAGAAGCTAATCTCGAAGCCTTAAATCTGGAAAAGGAAGCTGCAGCTGCAATTGCACGAGCAGAAGTTTTGGAAGCAGCAGCAGAGATAGAGGTTGAAGCACATCCAAGTTGGAAACGTCTCCCAGTTATGGTGCAGAGTACACATGAACGTGTAAGTGACTATATCAGAGACCAAACTATGCAGCTTAACCAACGCGATGAACCAGTCAATCTCTCAATATCAGAGCATCCCATCGAGAAGAGCCCTCCACCATCGGCTAAGTACATCATTAAAGATGAGTATATTGTGAAAGACACATGGCCCACACTTTTCCAGCCACAACCAAGTTCCAAGGTAACGCATGCATACCAAACCGCTCACACCTCTATCCCATCAGCTCAGCCAGATATAAACGCTCGCCTCCAAGTTAACAGTGAGGGACTCCTGCAAGAACAAAAGAGCAATACACCCTACACTAAACCAGAGCTAATTTTTCCTCATTACTCCAACAATTCTCATACACACCCTCCAGAGTCTTCAGTGATGATGGACATGGCGAAGTACCTGGCACGAAAAGAGCTTGTGAGCACTGGCTTAACCCACTTTGATGATCATCCAGAGTCATTCAGGGCATGGAAATCTGCCTTCTCCAATACCATTAAGGGTTTGGACCTTACTGCAAGTGAACAGCTGGATTTACTTTCACAATGGCTTGGGAAGGAATCTTCTGCATATGTCAAGCGCCTAAGAGCAGTTCATATTGACAACCCAAATACTGCACTCAAAATGGTCTGGGACAGGCTCGATGAATGCTACGGTGCTCCAGAAGTCATCGGAAGTGCCCTCTTTAGGAAGTTGGACAGCTTTCCTAAAATAACAAACAAGGACAATTACAGGTTAAGGGATCTTGGAGATCCATTGATGGAACTACTTCCAGCAAAAGAGGATGGCTACTTGCCCGGCTTAGCATACCTGGATACCGCCCGTGGCATCAAACCCATCTTGGAAAAACTGCCATATAACCTGCAAGAAAAATGGATCACTCAAGGGTCAAAATACAAAGAGGACTACAAGGTTGGTTATCCCCCCTTTTCCTTTTTCACTTCCTTCATCTGCTATCAAGCTAAAACAAGAAACGATCCCAGCTTTGCTCTTTCTGGAAGCAGTCCTGTCACAGAAAAGCCTATCTCACGCCACACAAATTTAAGAACCCCAGTCTCAGTGCATACAACCAAAGTCGTTTCTGAGGCCCCACAAAGCGATCCAGATCCTAGAGAGGATATATCCAAGCATTGCCCCATCCATAAAAAACCCCACCCCTTAAAGAAATGCCGTGGCTTCAGGCTAAAGACTATTGAAGAACGCAAAATGTACTTGAAAGATCAAGGCATCTGTTTCAAATGCTGTGCATCCACATCTCATCTTGCACGAGACTGCAAAGTCGTCCTGAAATGTGAT
Source organism: Oreochromis aureus (assembly GCF_013358895.1). Classification (NCBI taxonomy): domain Eukaryota; kingdom Metazoa; phylum Chordata; class Actinopteri; order Cichliformes; family Cichlidae; genus Oreochromis; species Oreochromis aureus. Next base: position 29,392,056 of record NC_052958.1, on the reverse strand, counting down.
GAGTGCAACAGTGACAAGCACATCACAGCTCTTCATCCCGGTCCACCACAACTGTCCACCAAGGCCTCAAGTCCCCCAACAGGTGACGGCGGAGAGCCGGAAAAAGAAGACACTATCCCAGAACCAGTTGCAAACCCTCTGTGCACTGAAGTTTGTGGCGATTGCGCCAGGTCAGAATCTTGTTCCAAGATATGTCTTGTTAAGGTTTACCCTAAAGAGTGCCCACAACAAGCCATCAAAATGTATGCTATGCTCGATGACCAGAGCAACAAGTCTCTAGCCAGGTCAGAGTTCTTCAACTTATTCGGAATCAAAGTTGGCTCATACCCCTACACCCTGAAAACTTGTGCTGGCTTAGCCGCAACCTCCGGCAGGAGAGCAAATGGCTATCAAATCGAAGCAGTAAATGGTGAAGTTAGCCTTGCGCTACCAACACTGATCGAATGTGACGACTTACCAGATAATCGTGATGAAATACCAACACCTGAAGCTGCCCTCCAGCACCCGCACCTCAAGAGCCTTGCTAGCAAAATCCCGCCTCTCGATAATGATGCCAAGATCCTTCTTTTGCTTGGGAGAGACATTCTCCAGGTTCACAAGGTGAGGCAGCAGATCAATGGTCCTGGTGATGCACCCTTTGCTCAAAGGCTTGACCTCGGATGGGTCTTAGTAGGTGATGTGTGTTTGGGAAAGGTTCATAAGCCCATTGTCCACTGTTATAAAACGAACATACTGGAAGATGGAAGACCATCATTGTTCAGACCTTGTACGAGCCACATCCATCTCAAGCAAACGGTCAACTCCAGTCAAGTCAAGGGACTCTCACACAGTTGCCGTAGCACTACATTGGATGACGACTCACTCGGCAACACAGTCTTTGCAAGAACAGCGGATGATGACAAGCGTGCCTTCTCCATAGAGGACGAACAGTTTCTGCAGATAATGGGTGATGAGGTTTTCCAGGACGAGTCGAATAGTTGGGTGGCTCCTCTTCCCTTCAGGCCCCCCAGACCACCTTTGCCCAACAATCGTGAGCAAGCTATGACCCGCCTCTTCTCATTACTGCGCACACTAGAGCATAAACCACGGATGAAGGACCAGTTCATTGCCTTCATGCACAAGATCTTCTACAACAATCACGCAGAACCAGCCCCTCCACTCCCTAAAGGTAAAGAGTGCTGGTATTTGCCAATGTTTGGGGTCTATCATCCCAGGAAACCTGACCAAATCAGAGTTGTTTTCGACTCAAGCGCACAATGCAATGGCATCTCGCTGAACAATGTGCTACTCACCGGACCAGACTTGAATAACAGTCTAATGGGAGTCCTTATTCGTTTCAGGAGAGAGCGAGTAGCAGTCATGGCTGACATCGAACAGATGTTTCATTGTTTTGTCGTGAGAGAAGACCACCGAGACTACTTACGCTTTCTGTGGTATAGAGAAAATGATCCCAGCAAAGACATTGTTGAATACAGGATGAGGGTTCACGTATTCGGCAACAGTCCTTCTCCAGCTGTGGCAACATACTGTCTCAGAAGAGCTGCAAAGGAAGGAGAACAGCAGTATGGGTCAGACACCAGACATTTTGTGGAACGCGAGTTCTATGTAGATGATGGCCTTGTTTCCACATCCACAGAGGAAGAGGCAATTTCTCTGCTACAGAGAACCCAAGCATCTCTCTCTGAGTCAAACCTGAGACTGCACAAGATCACGTCCAACAGCGTTGACGTCTTGAAAGCCTTTCCTGCAGGAGATCATGCTAAGGGCATTAAAGATCTTTACTTGGATGGAGACGCAGTACCCACACAGCGAAGCCTTGGATTGAGTTGGGATGTTAAAAGGGACACATTCACCTTCCAAGTGTCAGTAAGTGACAAGCCGTTCACACGACGCGGGATTCTCTCCACCATAAACAGTCTTTTCGACCCTCTCGGCTTCGTCGCTCCTGTGACCGTTCAAGGCAAGTCGTTGCTGAGAGAGTTGACCTTAGATGGAACCAACTGGGACAGTCCACTCCCTCAGGACAAATGTAAGGTTTGGGAGACATGGAAAAATTCGCTTCAAGAACTGCAACATCTTCATATCCCTCGAGCGTATACCACCACCTCTTGTTCCAATGCCAGTCGTAAAGAGATATGCATCTTTTCAGACGCTTCAACCAAAGCGATTGGTGCGGTGGCGTACCTCAAGACAACAGATGCAAATGACCAGATTCATGTGGGTTTTATTCTTGGGAAAGCTAGACTTGCACCACCAACTGAACCTACCATACCCAGACTGGAGCTGTGTGCGGCAGTGCTAGCCGTAGAAGTTGCTGAGTTTATCGTTCAAGAGATCGATATCCAAATTGATGCAGTCACCTTCTACTGTGACAGTAAAGTGGTGCTGGGCTACATTCATAATCAGTCCAAACGTTTCTATGTGTATGTCCACAACAGGGTCCAGAGAATCCGCCAGTCCACACAAGCAAATCAGTGGAGGTATGTACCTACGGAGCATAACCCAGCTGACCATGCTTCTAGGTCCATTCAAGCCTCACAGCTCGCCAGAACCAACTGGTTCACGGGTCCAACATTTCTATACAAGTCACAGCCAAGCAGCGAGCAACATGAGACCTTTGAGCTTATCAACCCAGACACAGACGTTGAGATACGACCACAAGTTACAACCTGTGTTACGAGTCAAAAGGACAAGTTGCTGGGCTGTGAGAGATTCACGAAATTCTCTTCCTGGAAGGCCATACGGAGAGGAGTTGCAACACTCATCCACGTGGTTTGTTCTTTTAAGGCAAGCAGCCGAGGAACCAACAGATGTAATGGTTGGCATTGGTGCCCAAAACCTCTCACAGCTGACAAGTTGTCCAAGGCAACTACAGTGATTCTTCTTGCTGTGCAACAAGCTTCTTTCCTTGAAGATTTAGATGCTCTCTCCAAGGGAGCCGATGTTTCCAAGAGAAGCTCTCTAACTAAACTCAACCCGATCATAGATGCAGATGGGTTGCTAAAGGTTGGAGGCAGGTTGACGTTAGCTGATTTAAGCGACAAAGAAAGGGCATCCCGTCATTCTGCCAGGCAAACACCATGTATCTACGTTGCTCATCAAACACTATCATGAGCAGGTCGAGCATCAAGGTCGTACCATCACAGAAGGTGGCATTCGAGCTGCTGGCATATGGCTAGTTGGCGGCAAGCGATGCGTGAGTACTGTTCTTCGCGGATGCGTCACCTGTCAAAAGCTTCGTGGGAAAAGAGAGAAACAAAAGATGTCAGACCTGCCGCAGGAGCGACTAAGCACTTCACCACCCTTTACCTACACTGGTGTGGACATTTTCGGTCCTTGGGCCGTGATAGCCAGGCGCACAAGAGGAGGCATGGCTCAGAGTAAGCGTTGGGCCGTTCTCTTCACTTGCATGAGCACACGTGCAGTCCACATAGAAGTGATAGAGTCTTTAGACACCTCTTCGTTCATCAACTCCTTGAGGAGATTCTTTGCAATCCGAGGTCCTTCTGAGCACCTATACTCAGATTGTGGAACCAATTTCGTTGGTGCTTGCAAAGAGTTGGAGTTCCAAAAGGTTTTGTCAAAGTCAGAAGTTCAGAGATACACCAACAATCGCGGATGTACATGGCATTTCAATCCACCTCACTCCTCGCACATGGGCGGTGCGTGGGAACGCATGATCGGAGTTGCAAAGAGAATCCTAGACTCAATGCTGATGCGTACTCCCTCCTCCAGTTTGACCCACGAAATCCTGTGCACCCTGATGGCGGAGGTGACAGCCATCATCAACTCTAGACCGCTTGTCTCTGTCTCTTCAGATCCTGACGCTCCTCAGATACTTACCCCAGCAATGCTTCTCACTCAGAAGCAGTGTTCCACCTCCTCCAGGGACGTTCACTGAGGACCTGTATAAGCAACAGTGGCGCCAAGTGCAAAGATTGGCCGACCAATTCTGGAATTGTTGGACACGCGAATACTTGCAGACACTGCAACTTCGTCGTAAATGGCAAGAGTCCAGCCCAAACATCGAAAGAGGTGACGTTGTCTTGATGAAAGATGATCGTACATGCCGGAACGATTGGCCCATGGCTCTTGTGACGAACACCTTCCCCGGCGGTGATGGAAACGTCCGCAAGATCGAGATCCGGGTCGTCAGAGACGGAGTGGCCAAAGTGTTCCTCAGGCCTATAACGGAGGTTGTTATGGTTTTAAAGAACCAGGACTGAAAAGGTTATGTTGTGGTTTAAATATTGATATATGGCATCTTAGCAGATACCAGACGGGGAGTGTTCCGCTCTTAATTTTACTGCAATATAGGCGCTCTTTGTAGTGAGCTAATTTTATTTTGAAATTCGTTTTATTTTGAAAACCAGTTTTGGGAAGTGACAGGAAGTCAGCCATGTTTGTTTAGTTCTTAGCAGATCACATGTGGGGAAATTTGATCCAGCGACATCTGCCTTTTGTTTGTGCCATCGACACCACCGTCTGTAAGTTTTCATTTGTATTGAATTGTAGGATTGTATTTTATGTATATTTTGTGGAAATATTTGCTATAGACGAATACTTTAGTAGTTGTGTGCTAACGCTAATGGATGTGTATTGGAATCTAATTTTGTTGTGCTAATGATGCTAGGCTAGGTTAATTTTAGCTATGTTATTTGTATTTCAGTTTTACTCCATGAGGAAATACTAATTAAAAGGAGTTGGACGCTACATCCTGACTTCGCGCGTGATTTCAAGTGGAGTTAGGCTACTGCTGAATTGTGTAGCATATACACACAAGGAGAGCAGGATAACCGAAGAACTAATCCCTAAACACGAATAAACAGAAACATCGAATTCTAATAATGATCAAACCACAAGAGTCAGAATATAAAACAAAATAGAAAATTAAACCAAAACATGAGAATTCAAAATGCTGGGTCAAAATGACCCAGAAACATGACAGCTTTTGCCCCTTTTTTCAGAATAACCTCAGCTTTCAATACCTGGCAGCCATTTTATATTATTTTATTGTTATGAAAGTGAAACAACAGTTTAAAGTGAAAAAAACCCCCAAAAAACGAACTTTGCTTTTTGAGATTTATAATTAAGTGGAAACTGATATTCAACATTAACAAAATATAACACAACATCAACTTTTGCAATATGAACATAATAAATATGTACAAAAGAGTTTTTTAGCCTTGCTCACTCAGTTTTTCATTTATTGGCCTTTTTATATTACAAATGTTCAGGCGTTTTTGGGCCTGTGTGATAGACCCTGAAGCAGTACCTGGAGACAGAGACCCACATTGCACTGCTCACACTGCCAGGGAGTTTTTCTTTTGCACAGAGTGCACTTTCACCTTCCTTGGGTGGCCATGTTTGCCTTTGACTGTCCTTCCCTGCTGCTTGTGGGGACAGCAAAATGGTTGGAGCTGTGTGCTGGTGGGCATCCCGATTTCAGAGAAACACCAAGGAGATGAGTCTTCCTGGAACTCCTGGCGACTCTGCTACTTCTGCTGCTGTTTGGCACATAATTCTTTATGAATTATATAGCTGTTGGTCACACCAATGTCCAGGAAATGCTGGAAAACCGTAATGTGCACTGTAAAAAAAATAGTAATATCAAAGTATTTTACTGTGTATTTTACAGTTTTGTACTGTTTTTCCACAATATCATTAAATTTACATAAATAGACTGTGGTTTTACATGTCAAATGTAAAATAACATAAAATCACTGTAAATGTAATAAAAAATAATTTCCTTGTTTTTTAAATATATCTTTCTGTACATATGCATATTTAGATTGTGAAAATACATTGCACCTGTGGTGAGGGCGCGATCATGAAAACAATGTGACATGCCATTGGATGTTTGGACACATAACGACATGACCATAAACATCGGCCAATGAATTAGAACTGACAACCACAAGGTCGTGGGTATGGCTGTGGAAAGCGCGGTGGAAGAGAGAGATTGAAAGATCATCCACGCAGTGCTGCAAGGCAAGTATATCAAACTCGGCTCAGTAGAATTAACTTGGCATTGCTTGACCACTATGGCTCGTAGTTTACTGAGATGGTAAAAGGCATGGAATCCCTAGCTATGAAGGAAAAGCACGTTGTCTGTCAGTTTAAGGTGCAGGTAGCGGCTGGTCTGTATACTATCTTGCTGGCTAGCAGAGTTGTTTTTCGCTAATTTGTTAGCTGCCCGCTTTATGTGACCGTGTAAACACAGCAGTTGCTACGCAGATAGTTTCTACACCGCTAATACGCGTTAGGCGGCCTGCGCCGAAAGCTGCCACTGATGCATTTGTCTCAATGTGAAATTAAGTGTGCAACATAAGACCTAATAGGTGAGCTGTTCCACTCCAGCAACACACCTGCACTCCTATAGAGAGCTCGTGTGCGCCAAGATGTGCTGCGTGATGAAGTGAGAGAAATAGGAAGTAGAAGTAGCCCACTGTGCTAGCTTTGCCCTGTAAAATGTAATGGACATGTAAAGGATAAGCCAAGTATTTCCTTTTATTTTGTGGAGAGGAAGTAGGTAGGTAGGCTAAAGCACCTGAGGCGAATTATTAGACTACATATATTGCATACATACAGCATACAGTGTGTGAATGTGTGTGTGTGTGAATGACTGAATGTAGTGTAAAGTGCTTTGGGGTCCTTGGGGACTAAGTAAAGCGCTGTACAAATACAGGCCTTTTTTTTTTTTTTTTTTTTTTTTTTAATTTACCATTTACATGTATTTTGATTTTGGCAGGTTTCATGATTCATAAGGTTTTTTCTTCTGTCTCTGCAGATTAGTGGCGTGTATTCTCAGATTTACTCAGTAAGTTGTAAAGGTGAGTATTGTGCTGCATTTAAGGATGTCAAAACATTACACCTGTTGCAGTTGTGGTGCTTCAATGAGAACCCTAAAAGGGTATGGTCAGCATCAAGGGCTCCATAAAAATGAGCCACATTATCAGTTTGTGTGTTGTATAAAAGGTTGCAAGTTTCAGTTCAGAAATTAAAATTCTTTTAAATGTCATGTTTACCGCCATCATCAACGGTCATCTGCTGTGTCACAATGTCCGACTTTGCAAGGACCCTTTATATGTGAACAACCTCATTGTCAGAAACAGTTGATTGATCTGAAAGACCTATTCTGCCATCTAAAATCTCACATTGCAAGAAGAGAGGAAGTGCGTTGCCGTTTTAAAAACTGTGAAAAAACTTTTTCAGTGGTGTCGTCTTTCACAGCCCACTTATCTAGAAATCACAAACACTCTACAGCTGTCCATGTCTGTGGTTCATACTGTTTTCCCTCAGTTCCTAGTGAAGTTCAGTCCCCTGTTGCTGAAAGCCAGTTAGATGAAGGGTCACAGGATGATGTCCCTGAGGAGGAGGATGTACTAGACATTCCACAAATGAAAAGTTTGTACATGAAGTATCTGTGCATGTTTTACATGAAATTGCAGGCAAAACACCTCATCCCTTCCTCTACAATACAGCTGATAATAGAAGAAATGAATAGTCTTAATGGGATGTGCCTGCAATACACCAATAATCAACTTAAAACATTGTTACAAACAAGAACCGAATTATCTGAGACAGAAATGAAAGATGTGTTCAAGACCCTAGATGAGATAGATATCCATGCATCCTGCAGCTCAGCCCTTTCCACAGAGTACAAAATAAAACAGTATTTAGAGGATAATTTCCCTTATGTGCATCCACAGCCCATATTTTTGGGGTTTGACGAAAACGGAAAGGAGCAATATGCTCAATATGTACCCATAAAACATACATTGAAAGCTCTGCTAAAAGATGCTGGACCAGGGTTCTACATCAATGAATGGAAGTGCACCTCATATTTTAAATGTGCGATGGATCTGTATTTCAATCCAATCTTCTTTTTTCTGAGTCAGGTCTCACTTTAAAAGTGATACTGTATCAAGATACTTTCGAGGTGGTTAATCCCCTTGGATCGGCAAAGAAAAAACACAAAATGCTGGGTGTCTATTTCACTTTAGCAAATTTTGATGCTTTTCATCGATCCACTGTTGACAACTTGCAGCTTTTGCTTTTGTGCCGAGAAGCTGATTTCATACGTTTTGGCCATGAGAAAGTTTTTTCTCAATTGGTAGCAGATCTCAGAGAACTGGAGATAGATGGACTGAATGTTCATGGAAACATTGCTAAGGCAACTGTCTTTTTGTTATTGCTGGTGACAATTTGGGGTCACATAATGTCGGTGGATTCACAGAAAATTTTAGTACTTCTCACCATTTCTGCCGTTATTGTCTCATAACCAGAAGTGAGCTAGAAAATTCTGAACACCATGCCCCAATCCGTACAGTACAGGAGTACAATGACACTGTTCAAGAACTGCAAAATGGTGATGCAAGTGTAGTCAGAGGTTTGAAATTTAACTCTGTCTTTAATTCACTGGCATTTTTTCATGTTTGCCAGCCAGGCCTCCCACCCTGTATTGGCCATGATCTGTTTGAGGGTGTAGTGGAATCTGACCTATCCATTTACCTGAACTATTTTGTCAAAGTGAAGAAATTCTTCACATATTCACAGCTTAATCGTAGCATCAGACAGTTTAGTTACCAAGGATCTGATGGTAGCTCTAAACCAGCTGAAGTTCCAGAAAAGGGTGTAAAAAAATTAGGTGGCCAGGCAACAGAAAACTGGTGTTTGCTGAGGCTCCTCCCCATTATCATTGGTGAAAAGATCACAGACACAGAGAATCCTGTTTGGCAACTGACTGTCCAGTTGAAAGAATTAGTGGAACTGATTTGTGCCCCAACCATATCAGTACCTCAAGTTGCTTTGCTAAATGTTCTAATTGGTGATTATCTGGAGGTAAGGAAAGAAATGTTTCCTGCACAAAAACTAAAACCAAAGCATCATTACCTCACTCATTATCCTGCTTTACCCTGCTGGGGGTGCTCTGTCTCTGGGCTGGGGCCCTGGGTGGGCCTTGGGGGCTTTGGGCCTGGTTGGTGTGTCGCCGAAGTTGTGGGCGGGTGGGTGCATGGGGGCTCAGCCTTGGCGCGGGGGGCCTCTGGTGCATTGAGCCAACTGGGGGCTCTTCAACTGGTGGGGAGGCTGTTACATCATTGCAGAAGTTCTCTGGTTACAAGGACTTCACTCTGCAGGTGGGTGAGAGACTACAGGAGAGTTGGAGGAAGAACTCAACCTGGGTGTCTATTGTCTTGTTTAGTCAGGGAGATGGGTGAATGTTGGGGTGGGTGCAGTCTTCTCTGTGTTGGGGTCGGGCGGGCTGCCCCGAACTCTGTGGGGCGGTGCTGCTGCTGTGGGCCCCGGTCCGGATGGGCCTGGGCCCCCTTGCCCTGGTGGGTTCCAGAGTGTGGGGGTGCCTACTGGGGTCAGCGGGGGAGCTGGCCCCAGTGAGGGGCCTCTTGCCCCTCCCTTCCTTAACTCCCCATCTCCAGCTGCCTCCCTCTTCCTGCTCCACCACAATCACCAACACACGCAGGGCCTTGGGGTGCGGGTGTGTCACCTGGGTGCAGGGGAGGCATTCCCCCCCCACCTCTGTCCCCTTCTGGCTGCCTGTGCCTCAATTTTATTACACATCTTAGAGATCCACATTACTCACACTCTCATAACACATACATACAGGACTTTGGGGGTGGGCACGCCACACGGCATCCAGAAGATCGACAGGGTATACAACCTCACCTCTGGCGCCGATGGCCACCTCTCAATTTTAAATGCATCTATACATTGAGGGTTCTCAGGAGGGGCTATACGCTAACCTACTGCTCTCTGGGAGGTAGCACCATGCCTCCCTGGGTTTTAAATGCACCTTAGCACACACATGCATCAACACTACACATGAGCGGGCGGAGGGAGGTTTGGAGTCGCCACACACCCATTCTCTGTTGCCCGTTGGGGCGGGGGGGCTGGGAGGAGGAGTTGGCCGTCCAATTGGGGTCTGGAATGTGGGGCCTCCCTGCTACTGCCGAGTAGGGAGCGGTCTGCTTGTGTCCACCCCAGGGAAAAGGATGACACCTCCTGGGTCTGGGTGCAGTTTCCCCCTCCAGGGGCAAGGGCACCTAGACTGGGGGTATAGAGTAAGTTTGGGGAGTGTGATTGTCTGTACAGTGTCTACTCATGTAGACACTGAACTAAGACACACCTCGCGGTCAATCCAAAGGTTCTGACGTTGATAACCAAAATTGCGGACTACGAGTGGAGAGCCTAAAGAGGTCTTATTTTCATCCTGTGGTTGACATAATCTGGTGTTCAGTAGCACTGGTCTCTGGTTCACAGCCAGTGTCAACAGCACGGGTGGTCCGGTCCACTTGATAGGGGAAAAGTGAAATATAAGCTGCAACTCCTATTCACATTTAGTTTGCATTAGCGCTAGCCAGTTTGTATGTTACTGTCTGCTGACCGGTATCTCTGTTCATGCTTAAGGTGTAGCATTGTCTTAAGTATTATCTTCATTTCAGTTTATTGTAAAAGGCTATACATTGACACTTGTGGTGCTTACTCTGCAAACACAGTACCATCCGTTCAGTTATTTTCATGAAAGTTTGTATTACAGTGAAAACTTACAACATATCAGTACTTATCAGTTTATAATCAGCATAACACTGAGGCCTTTGTTTTACTCTATTTGTTCTTTGCATATAATTCCATTTCAAAATTCTCCAGGGGAACCCAAATGGCCAGCAGCAGCCCTAAGTGTGAGAGTTTATGACAGCTAGGGCTACTTCTAATCCCCCCCTCCCCCAACCAACCCCACCACCACCCCCTCACCCAGATAGACAGAGTGTAATAATGTAGTATGCAGTGGGTTTGCCTAAGTGCCTTAATAGGTAGATGATGTACAATGCAATGAGGTCAGTTTTAGTGATTAATTGTGATCATTAAAAGTATTTAGTGTCCTCTTTTCGTTGTTCCAGATGTGGGGAGGCAGATGAACATTCTCGGTGACAGTGTCCCCTTCTTTCGAATTGTTTTTTTTTCTATGTGCCTTTGTCCAGCACAAGTGGTAGTTGTTCCAGGAATGGTTATGTTTTTTGTCATTAAAATTCATGTTAATGGTTGAAACCATGTCTCATGTCTCATAAGTAATATGAACATGTTAAAACTGCTCATACACAACATATGATCAAGAATTAACATCATCTTGATGGAATTCTAATCAGGGGTTTTGTTTAATGAGGGTTCTTTGGATGTTTTGTTACAGAGAAAACCAACAATCTTCCAGGGAGCACACTTAATTCAAATTGGACGTCCAGTACATATTCACGGAATCTGTGTTAGATTACACATAGAAACTACATTTATATGTGATGTTATCTGGAATCAACAGTAAATTGTAATTTTCAATCCAATATCTAGTTTCTTGACAAGTTTTTGACACGTTTTGAAAATTATTTTTTGTTGTATACTGTAGTATTACATCAAATATGATTGGATAAACAACTTTTTTACATCATATAACAGTTGGTGTACATGACATTAACTGTATATTTCTGTAAATTTAAGCATTATTATTCATAATGCACATTCATAATTCATGGACCTTGTTTATAGGTAATTTAATTGTTTGATCACATTAAAATGTTCCTAATTTCATTTTTAAAAGCATTTGTAAAAGGCAAAATCCCATGTTAAATTACAGGAACAAACTGTATTTTCATTACTGAAAATAACCGTATTTTTATGAGACAGTTAATTTCAGTTATTTTACGGTATTATTTTGGCGCCCCAGCTGCCGGACGATTACTGTTTTTTTAGGATGTTTTTTTTAACGGTGGACTGAGTGAGTCCCCAGCATCTCGTCCGACGTGTCCACTCCTCCCATGTAGCGGCTGTAGTCAGCCACTGCTGTGGGCCTAGGGACAGGGACCCTTCGACGCTCACCATCTTCTCCTTTCTGCCATCGCAACACTGTGTCACCGGTGTAGACAGTGTGGATGTTGCTGCAGATTGACACTTCTCTGGTGTCCATGCACTTGACAAATAATAAGTCACGGTCCCTAATCCACCTTATAGACCCTCTCTGGGATTTTTTAGTTGGGGCATTTTCTTGGGTGGGTGGAACACCTGCTCTCCCTTGCCTGTAGGTGCTACAAGCCCCAAATCCCTGCTGGCCCAAGTGATGGAAGAGGAGGGGGCTTGTGTAGAAATTGTCACAGTATATGACGTAGCCAGAGCCAAGGTAGTCCTTGTTGATGAGAGATGTGACCACATCAAAGGAGAGTCCATTTCCAGAGGCCACTTTTGATTTGCCAGTGTACAGAGCTTGAAATCTATGGTGTACCCATTTACATCAGCTAGTACAAAAAACTTGAGCCCCCATTTTGTTGGTTTATCTGTCATGTACTGTTTGATTCCCAACCTGGCCTTTGTAGCAACCATCCTTTCATCTACAGAAATATTCTGCCTTGGATGATACAGGGGCATGCTTCGGGTCCTCATCATTTCCAGCAGAGGTCTGACCCGGTGGAGACAGTCATAAGACTCACTGCCTTTTTTCTTGTCATTTTTGACATCTTCAGCTGGATCGCTCAGGTGAATATTAGCTGAGATGGCAAAAAACTGCCTCTTGGACATGACAGAGGCAGGAAAGGGAACTTGAAAAATTGTTTTTGTCCTCCAAAAGTCTGAAACCTTTGGGAGGCGCATCACAGCCATGTACAGCAGCAGTCCAAGGTACTTCTGCATATCTACTGGTGTTAGCTCCTTCCATTCAAACCTCTTCTCTCTCTGTAGATTTTTTGCTGCACTTTTGTTGGTGTTTGTACACGACATTTTGAGGACGTCAGCATCAAAAAAATATGAAAATATTTCACCTGCTGAGGGATTTCCAGAATTTAGAGGTGGCTGTACACCAAGGGTTCTTTTTGGGATAAACCTTGGTGGCTGGAGGTCTGTAAGGCAGAAACCAGCCTAAAAGATAGAAATGCATTAGTTGTGAATAAAAGTAACTAAAGGTAAGTCAGATCACAACAGGAATAAGAATAATGATAAAAACCTTGCATACATAGAGACTAAAAACTAAAAGAATTATAAAATAGCATAATAATAATGGAGATATGCATACTGAGTAAGTAGAAAAACAAATTCATTGATAATTGAAACGTCTTGATGCATTCTCAATCATCCAGGAAAGTAAATCTCCAAAAGTTGAATCTGTTCATCTGGACGTAGCATTTTGTGGGGAAACGTTTCGTCACTCATCCAAGTGACTTCTTCAGTCCCAGCTGACTGCAGGTTTCCCCAAACCTTATAAACAGTACATTTGCATAATGACTGAAACCAGCCCACTGAAGGAACAATGGGCTGTGAGGTCAGTTCCTTAATCATAATTATGCAAATTCCCATGACCATTGATCAACAATCACTGACCAAAACCCACTGATCAATGGCCATGAGTACCTTTCACAGAGAGTTGGGGGAATGGCTGCAATCACAGCATTGTAAGATGGCGAAAGATGTACCCTTAGGCCCCCTCCTCGGGAAAGGGAAAGACCATCTCTGAATCGAGGAGGGGGCCTAAGGGTACATCTTTTGCCCCAACCTGCAGTCAGCTGAGACTGAAGAAGTCACTTGGATGAGTGACGAAACGTTTCTCCCACAAAACGCTACGTCCAGATGAACAGATTCAACTTTTGGAGATAATTGAAACTAATAAAGTTACAGATAATAATAATAAAAACATCACACAAAGCAGAAACTTAGGTTTGGCAAAACTGCCATTTTATTATGTTTGCAAAATTCATTACTTACTCTTGTTTAGATGGATCTACTCCAGACAAGCTTGGTTCCTCATCCAGGTCATTTTCCTCCTCTATAAACCATCTGGAAGGCTTTCTCAGTCTTTCACTTTTTTTTTTACCTCAATGTTCACTAAAAGATTTTTCAAATTTCCAATGCTGCCGCTTCTCAACTCCCGTCTCTCTCTGCTCCGTGTGTCATGAATACTTGTCTGTGATTGGACCGTTTTTGCTTGTGCATTTGAATAAAAGCACCGTAAAGTTTCGTAAAGCTCGTCTTCTCCGCTTTCAGTCGCTGTTTGAAATTCATCTCTTGTCCAAATGCTCAAAGAGTTACGGTAGCGCGACGCGCACATGGTAAAATCTAGGCGGAGCTTTCCTTCTGTGTTCAGACAGGAATAGCTTATGAATGCTTCATGCTAACGTAAAGCACCGCATATCTCCGTGAAGCTCTGCTTCTCTTTTTTTTCAAAACTGTTCGCATTTTCGCATAAGCGATGGCGGAGTTAGCATCATTTAAAGAGTGCTTGTAAACTGGGCCTGCCGGCGGGCCCGTACTCAATAAAGGGTCAAAAAACATTTTGAAAATCTGTTTTTCAAATTGGAATTCGAAAATGGTTTTTGAAATTAGGTTTTTAAAACGCATTTAGAAAATTAGTTTATTAAATTTGAATTCGAAAATTAATTTAAAACGCAGAATTTATTCTCCAATTCATAATTTAAGCACAAAATTCTTTATTTTGATGCGTGTGGCTCTTCTGGTCCTCCATAACATAATGCTGTGTATAGATGGAGATAGTGTCATGCTGAAATCTTATTTCAGATTTGGTTTTAGCTACAAAGAAATTGTTTCCCTTTTATCACATAAACACAGTGTAATTACACAGTGTAATGGAGGATGTGTAGAAAACTGCATCTGGACAGAAGGAAAAAGCACAAACTTGGAAGAGTTGGCTGGATTGGTCTAAATCAATCTTAAAATGGACAAAACAGCAAACAAACTCCTCAACTTTGAAATATATCCCTCCCACATCTGGCACAATCCAGTGTTTAAAATCGACTGGAAACCTATCAAATTCCCTACATAGAAAAGGAAGCACCAACCATCACCTATCACCATATCTCATGACCTATGCTCTCTTCAACCCCACAAAAAATATTTGTCCTGCTGAAATAAATATTTCCACACATTTTGGCTTAGTGCTGCAATAGAACAATTTGGGTTGGTGGTCAGCCTCAGCTTTTATTTCTAGACTTAGCCTCATTGCCCCCCGCAGAAAACAATTGTACTTAACTGGAAAGACAGAACACAGTTATACATGAACCAATGCCTCAGTTTAACAGATCATGGAAATTTAGAGAAACTGACTTTAAAGGACAAAGTGATCCAATTTGATAAAACCTGGTGTCCATTTTTGCTTTGTATCCAGAGCTGATTCCTGTCATTATACCCAACATAATATAAATCTCATGCTAACCCTCATGATTGGTACATACAACTAACATTATCCAATGTATTATCTATTTATTTGATTAAATAATAATAATAATAATAATGCATTGGATTTATATAGCGCTTTTCAAGGCACCCAAAGCGCTTTACAATGACATTATTCATTCACGCTCACATTCACACACTGGTGGAGGCAAGCTACGGTTGTAGCCACAGCTGCCCTGGGGCAGACTGACATCGGCCCCTCTGGCCAACACCAGTAGGCGGTAGTGTGTCTTGCCCAAGGACACAACGACCAGGACAGAGAGGCCGGGGATCGAACCGGCGACCTTCCGGTTACAGGTGCCCTTCCCAACCCCCTGAGCCACGGTCGCCCCCGTATAATGTATATTTTCATGTATTATTTATTCATTAATTTGCAAATAATAAGAAAATATATATATTTAGCTCATCCTTTCATGCAGCCTCTAGCAAACTCTGACAGTATTGCTCTGTTCACCTCACTTCTTCCTTTGCTGCAGTCCTAATTAATACTGCCACTAAAGGGTGTTTTCACAATGAAATATAACAATGGCTCAGGAGCTGTCTGTGCAAGCAACCTTTGCTCACTTTTTTATGGTACAGTAGTCTCTAAAAGCCATTGCTGTAGTAGATAAATGAAGTTTGCAATGTTACATGCACATTGTCTGAAAAAGTGTGATAAACACTGAGGGAAATTCTGAGCAGCTCCCGAGTCTGTAAATGAGAGTTGATGCTTCTTTAATCAGAGATTATTGACTTTAATACAACATCGCTGTTTCCACTGAATAACCAAAACGATTCTTTAGACACATCTACTAGTCTTCTCTTTTCATGAGTTAATAAGAAGCCTGTCTTCCTTTTTTTAAATCAGTGATGGATCGGGATCAGAGTAAAAGAACCGATTTATTCTTAACATTTAGAAAAACAAGGAAAAAAAAACAAAGGGAAACAAAGAAATGCTGTCATGAAAGCAGTTGGCTTAAAAATCAAACCATTCATTTCTGTGATTTCTTTTACACAACAAGCTGGACTCGACTGCCCGAAAGCAGCATTTCACCAGCTTCATTTCTCTTTTCTCCTTGCATTTGCATGCATCACATTGCTGTGAGCTCTACTATGGCAACAATTAGATACACATATCCCATATGCAATCACTGTAATTATGCTTGTATAATGAATAAAAGCATATACATACATGAGGTTGGAAATGTGTGAAAAGAAGTGAAATGTGAGACTGTTTGGACAGCTGCACTGATTAAAATAGATTGCATGCCTGACCTTTAGCTGTTTGTTAAAATAGACAACTTGGCAGCATTCATTGTCAACACACAGGATATGAAATCACTTCTTAATGTATAGAATGTAAATTATATAAGTTAAATCATTACAATTATGCAGTAAGCCAACATTCCTGTTATTCTTGTACTACAAATTTCAACAGGGGTGAGTGTGCTTACCCATTTTATTTTAATAAAAAGAATTAAGAGGAAAGGTCTCACATAAAAGTAAAAAATAGTGTTTATTACATGATAATTGTATTGCACTGTGCTGTGCTGTATTGATGCTCACCAACATTTGTTAGTAGAAACCCTCAGGCAGTTCCTCTTCTGTACATTACACTGTGAGAGTCAGCATGCCCAGTTATGATCACACAACAAAGAAAAACTCTTTCTCTTCATACATGAAAAAAACAAACAAACATTCATTAATTATTTCCTCCAAAGCATGCCTTAAACTCAAGTTGAGACCTTTTCCCATTTGGAAAAATTGCCTCCCTAAACTGAAGTGACATTCGGGCATATGCTGAGGGCTGCTCTGTGGTCTAAGCATTTCATTACTGATACCTGGCATGGAGCTCAGAGGAGAAATCTTCTCTGGCTCGACTGAACACTGCCCAGACGACTCCTTATTTATTTAAAGTAAACAATGTTATACAATAGAAAATTTGTCACGCATTGAAGTTAGTGTTTCCTCACACGTCTGTATGTGAGAGCTCACGTTTTGAGGAACAATATGTTTCTGAACGTATCATAAGATGGACCTGATTCACTAGTTAAGTTTCGATAACGGATGTCAGACGTGCATGTAGAGGGAGATGTTTTAGATTGGATTGCCTTTTACTTCTCTGCTCAAGTCAGTCACTTTGTGCCTTTGTGTTTTAGGTCTAATTGAAGCCCCCAAAAAAGGAAAGGAAGAGATTGAATTGCAGATTGAATTGCATCCCAAGGTCATTTGAGCACTGAAGAGATACACAACTGCAGCAGATCTGTTGCCTATGGGCACTGTATGTTCTCTCTCGCCTCTCAAAAGCAATTATAAAAATCCACTTTTGATTATTTCCCAGTGGCTGTTTTATTGGCCGTGTGTCATTTAAATGATATTCTTCTTAGCTCTACACTGTATCACCGTGCATGCTGAACGATGATGTGACTTTTTCTAATTTATGGGAGAAATTTTTACTCCTTAAAAAACTCCACGCAGTGATGATGGAATCAATATGGTTTCTTAAATCAAAACACTTCGATGAATTTTCTTAACGCCTTGGATACAATTATAAGAGCTGTGTTTGATATTTTTTCCTTCACTGTTAGTCAGACCAACAGCAAGCAACACAATTAGCAAAACTCCACATGTTATGCTAATATAACTTGCTATGTTAGCTGTTTTGTAAAATATTGCAGTGACATAGATGGATGACTCACATTTAGAAATAGAACTACTTATTTGTCCAGGTATTAAAAAATTGTGAAGAACCAATGCTATTGTTGCAGATACTTAATTACCATGTGTACATGTTATCTACTCTTAGCAATCACCAATAAGGTTCTTCTTTCTTTTGTTCATGGAAAAGTGCGGTAAATCATTTACCCCACAGTTGGTAAATGTGAAAACTGATTCTTCCCTAACCTGCCCTAACCCTAAGAACCATTCCCCAACTGACCATAACCATGACTACTACCAGTTTTAGCAGTGCATCCCACCCATTGCATCTCTCTGACAGATTGAGTCTAGCTAGCATCAGTCTTTTTTTAGCCCAATGACCCATGTGCAATACATTTTTCCATGCTATCGGAAGAGGCCAGGACTGAGTTTTGGGATGAACTGACTGATAGTATGAGTGAAAGCAGTTCAAGATCATTAAAGCAAACCTTTTGTCTTGGTCCTTGAAGACCTACAGACTCTAGCCTTTTTTGTTTGTTCTTTGTTTCTTTGGACCTAGAAGCGCCTGCAGAAAGAAAACTCGAATACAGCTCCTACAAACACTGTCTGGGATGTTATTTTGAAGCAAATTCTCCCTTTAAGCACTTTAATTGCTGACCAGTGGTAAATCTGTGAATCTATTGCCAGCTATTGTTTCCATCGATCATGTCAAAAATCAAACATAAGCATTAGACCAACTAGAAGGATTTACTATGATTGACAGGTTTTACAGGTGTTTCAGTGAGATTCTGAGTTGCTTCCTGCACTTTTTTCCAGACATAATTGCCAGGCTGTGTGAAACCTTCAATCTCACGTTACCTTTTTTGTCCCAGATGGCGCTGGACAAATTGTATGTTTATAATTATTCAGCTGAATTAGAGATCTAATTAACCTGAATATGTGAAAACACATATGTGCTTGGGAAATTGAAACTGGAATAGATAAATAATCATAACACTTACATATAAAACTGGTATGAAACAAAATACAGGTGGACATGGTGCACATAATGTCAAAGTAAATATTTGTGCAATTGAACACTCATTTATCCACTGAACGCTCCAGGGTGATTGTGCAACATGTCAAGTTATGTTTTCTGCACACAACAGTGTTTTTTTACTTAGATTTTTTTTAATTTTGTTATTTAAAATTTGCTAATATTGGTAAATGGACTGATTCTTATATAGCGCTTTTCTACTCTTCTGAGCACTCAAAGCGCTTTACACAACTTGTGCATTCACACAAGCACATTTTCTTAGTGCTTTCTAACTAACATTCACAAACACATTCATACTCCGATGGATGCATCGGAGAGCAATTTGGGGTTAGTATCTAGGGGAAGCCAGGAATCGAACCACAAACCTTCCAATCAGTGGAGTTTCAAGTTTGTTAGATGCCACAGAAGTTATGGAGAAATTCACATATGTTCTTTTCTTTGGGAAAGAAAATGATCTGATTAAAGTGGGGATTTAAAACTCATTTTATATTGTAGGCTACATATAGCACACTTTGATGTAAAGTGGGTGGGGCCAGTGAAACTTCCCTTTTTGTCAGCATGAAGAAGTTTAACTGACCATTTAATTCCAGAGATATTTTAGTGTAAAGCCAAGACGGGCAACTTCAGCTGAACATGATAAAGATATGATACAGATAAAAATCACTTGAATTGAAAGAAATAAATGTACTAAAAAGGTTTTGGTAGCTCATTGCCATAGACTGTCCTATAAGTATAAAATGAAAATCTTTTTGTTAATTGGGTGCATATGTCTTTTTTTCACTGTGATCCAAGTGTAAAAATCATACATTTCTATAGTAGATTCGGAAGTTTCTGTATCTGTATCTGGTATTTTAATATTTTGTATAATACCATCTGTCAAAGGGGGCCAAAGGCCTGTATAGAACTGGACTGAAGTACAGAACTTAGGTGCAGAGGCAGTGGAGTTAACACAAAACTTTATTTGACACAGAGTAATACTTGGTGTGGGGGTCATAACAAGAAAAAAGTGAGAGAATGGCAGCCTGGGCCAGAGGTGAACAACGGAGGAAAGGGCCCACACTGGAACACACCCAGCTGCTCACCCGGACCATGACACCATCAGTATCATCAGTGGTAAAACCAAAAAATGTATGAAAAAACACTTACAAGCTGCATAGTTAGGCCAGACTGGATTTTTTGGGTGACGGATTTCAGCTTCCAGGGCTTATGTTTGACACCCACAGACTAAAGCATCATGTTATTAAAAGAGACATTACAAGAGAAAGATCGTGATGAACGTATAATCTCCAGGGCAGTTAAGAGTCTTTAAACCTTTTTTTATTGTTTTCCATCTGTTGGGCAGTCAGCACAGTTTTTAAATAAAGAGTTTTAATATTTTGATGACCACTGCAATTAGTCTAGATACATGCTTCATCTGTGTAAATTACAGTCTGGAGCTACAACCAAAGTGGCTGCAAAGTGCTGATACTCACTTTGTTATCACTTCCAGTAACATAAGGCAGAGTTCTTAACCTCTTGAGCCCCAACGCCCCCAGCTCAAGAGATATGTACCCCTTTGTGACGTCAAGTGTTTTATTCAAATATCGACATGTGTGGTATCCACGGAAACCTCAGCTATATTCTCATATAAACCATTTTTTCAACTACCAAACAAAGTAAAACCAAGCAATGATTAAAAGAGCAGTTACGTAATTGCGCAAACGTCCACTAAACACACACACAACTAAGTGGATTCCAAAACACAAAATTTTACCATACAAAATTAATTGAACCAGCCACACCAGAAGACCAGATAGCGCTTAGACAGAGCATCACTTACTGTGCCAGTTTCCTCCATTGTTTTTAAGCGGTAGCCAATGACTGCTGTAGCTTCTGATAATGGCAGTGCTAACACAACACATCGGAACCACTTCTGTCAACAATCGCCATTTTCAGCCCAGTTATAGACATGTGACTGGATTACCCTGCCTTTCATAAATTTAGGGCCATGTGGGGTTTTCACAGGCCCTAAATGACGGCATCGTTACAGTGATTCTATAAACAATTAAAAAGAGGTGTCAATAATACAAATCGACCAATAAAAGCCGAGGTTACAGCCCCTAAGAATTTAAAGCGCCATTTAGTCCAAAAAACAAGCAATTTTAGGCATGTAAATGAAATTAAATCATTTCTGCTATCTAATACCTGAAACAGTTCAACTCAAATATGGTGCCCAAAGTGTGCCAAAATTGTACAAACGGCACGACGCCTGAATATTTATTTATTAAAAGTGCTGCAAATTTTCACTTTAGAAGCATAAATCTTTGCACAGAGGGTGTTTATATGTTGATTACTGCTTTTGTGGATTAAAATGTGAACTAAAGCATATTTTTAAAGGGGTAATGTGCTAAAAAATAAAAAAATAAATAAGACTAGGAAAAAATCTAATTACTTTTTCTGTGTTCCTGCCTCAGTAACTTTGACACAGTAACATCTGCTTTAACATTTACACCTTTATTTTGATACCGAGATTGTTTACACAGAGTTTGTAATTGCAGAAAAATATTCCATTCATTTTGGGCATGTCATTTTTGAGCAGGAAGCTCAGAAAGTTCTTTTGGGCTGAACAGGATAAAATACAGATGAAGGCATTGAACTGACTTTAATTCATAACCACTTATCTCTATTACTTAACTTCCCTTTTTCATTGTAAAATCAATGCAATTACCATATAAAGACAGAGTTTAACAAATCTTTGTCTTCCAAAATCATGCTTCTTTAGACATAATATTTGTTAATATGGAGCCCTCCTTGTTAACTGGCCTGATATAGTACATTGCAGGCATATCACAGTTATATTAACATCATGTATATTTACATGAAAAAGCGTGGCTTAAGAACAATTTTCAGCAAGGTTGGGTATTTGACTTTGCAATGCACAGCATGGCACAATTCTCCACAATCACTAATGAGCAATCACAGCAGCTCTTCTCATCTCATTTAAAGCAGTTTGCTGAGCCAAGGGGAGAGTCCACTGCTGAGGAGACAGCAGTTACTGCAAGGCGTCAATATACAAGACCCCATGTTCATATTTCATATTTTTGTTGTTGTCATTGACAAATGTTGTGAACGATTTTAGAAAATTTGTAATGTTGCTGCAGAGCCCAAGCTCTCATGATAGTAAGTAAATATTAATGATTTTTTTTTCAGTCCTCAAAACCATCTGTCCCTGCCAGCAGGATTCCAGCATGCCAGTGAAAATCAGTGTGTATAGTGGGTACTGCTCCAGAATCAGCTCTGTAGACAATCTTCATGACAATCTCAGCACTCAGGCTAAAACTTACAAAATTAGCAAGCTGGATATGCTACAAAAATCTTTCAGTTTTGATTTGTTTATTTTAAATCATTAAACAACATGTATTTGGTCAATCATACTTGATTACATTTGCATACCATAATGCCAAAAGAGAAAAAAAAAAAACTCTGGGCACACATGTGGAACCTGAATTTCTGATTTGTCATTGTGTACACTCACTCTGTGTTGAAAGGTTTCCTGTTAAACAGAAAAGATGTATTACATCCATAAATCCTTGGCAAATACACAGAGCTACCCATTGTTTTCTAACTGTTTTCATTCTCACAGTTTGAAATACAGATCACTTGTGTGTTTCTCAGAGGTATGCACAAGGTGTCCTTTGGCATCAGTGCCTTTGTCTACAATTAGCCCCCAAGAGCATATGGCCCCGGATAAAAGGGCAACAAAGTCCACAAAAATAGGCAGTGATATAAATAACTTTCAACCATAGTTCATGCTTCTTTGGAGAACTTTGTGTTTTTCACTTGTTTTTGGTTTGCTTTCACCCTTTAGATTTGGGTTAAAATATGGCCTTCACATCAATAATCCGACATGGTGAAAAAAAGCTGAGAGAAGTACTTGGTTCATTCAGATGTGACACATATGTGAGGAGT
Source organism: Oreochromis aureus (assembly GCF_013358895.1). Lineage (NCBI taxonomy): Eukaryota > Metazoa > Chordata > Actinopteri > Cichliformes > Cichlidae > Oreochromis > Oreochromis aureus. The sequence continues at coordinate 29,369,198 of NC_052958.1, read as the reverse complement.
TGCTGAAGTCTCGTCTCAATGTTACATCCAGACTGCATACTTCGCAAGTTTCTGACACACTAATAAACCATAATTGAATGACACCGTATGCTTCAGTCACCCCTGGAAAAGTCACCCTTGCAAAATTATTACAACTGGGTAGAGTGAATTTGCGCTCTCACTATCTTTGAAATGGTTGCTTCGAAGATAGGAACCAATTCTGCAGCAACTCACTCTTGATTTTGGTGCGCCAAGTCAGTGATAAAGCTGCAGTAAAACTGAGTCATTCTGCAAATAAAGGAGAATGAGTACAACAAAGGCATTGACTTGGTCTCCAAATTCTATAGATCTAAATCCTATTGAGCATCTGTGTGATGTGCTGGACACAAACGTCGGATCTATGGAGACCCCACCTCGTAACTTACATGTACAGGATTTAAAGGATCTGATGCTAACATCTTGGTGCCAGATACCAAAGGACACCTTCAGAGGTTTGATGGAGTACATCTATGACACCTTGGTAACAAAAAAGGGAAAAACACAGCTTTAGGCAAGTAGTCATAATTTTATGCCTGATTGATGTGTTCAAAGTTAGTGTATCTGAGTGTAGCTCATATCACATGCTCCCACCCAGGAGACATTGTAGGATAAAAAGGAATCAGTTTTGATCAAGGAAATGTGTCAGACATGGAGTAATGGAGCTGTTACTGTCTGTCAGAATGTGAAAAGTTAGCTGTTTAGTGTATAGAAATCCAACCAGCGTTGCCAGTGTCATTTGAGATACTGTCAGTCTGGAGACAACACATGTTGAGTGAAGGTTAATATGAGTGATAAAATAAGCAAAGCTTTTCTGACATCATTTTCTCTAGAATGTCTGCGACACTCAAATCACTCTTATCTAATTTAAGATCCTCATCTAAAAACATTTTGCAGCAAACACATATAGACCAATACATATTCAAAATCCAGAAAATATAGAGATAACTACAGCAGTGCCTGAAACAGAAAGTTACTGCGGTTTTTTGTTGTTGTTTTTCTACACCAGCAGAATAATCAAGATGCACATGCAGCATTGATAGAAAATTGATGTTTAGTCTGGTTTGATTAGATAAATATGGGCTTTTTGTGTGGATTGTGTTAGTTGATTTCCAGACACAAACATTTTAAAAGAAACATGCAAATATGCGCTGTGCATAATCATGGCTCTGTCTTACTTTCCAACTGATACTTAACCGATTTTATATTGTGAAAAAACACTGACTAAAATTTACCTCAAGGTGTTTTATTTATTCCTCAATACCAGGCACGTTTTAAAGAGAGTGAGCTGTTGAGCATATTCAAGCAGCTCTCATTCAATGTGGTGCTTTATTCAGTGTAATATATAAAGTGCAGGGTTTGTAAAGTAACATATTATAACCCAAATCAAAATCTTTTTCTAAAAAATCAACAGAATGTGCTGGTGTATTTTATGTCATTCTTTCTTTAATGTTTTAACTAGTGCTGTCAGCGTTAATCTTGTTAAAATGACGTTAACGATCATAACCGCATTAATGCGGCAAATTTCAGTTAGCGAGTTAATGCGGATCGCCCCGTTAATGCGTTCATGAGCTAACCGCACTAATGCGTTGCGACACAGTGCAGCACTAGTTTTAACTTATTCATGTAGCTGTTACATTTTTACAACTACATGAATAACTATATCATCATGGTAAGCACAGAATTTGATATACTATAGGTCTACATTTAAAAAACATTTCTTATACTAAAGGCATCATTATTCAGAAAGGCAGACAAGTGAACCAGGGCACAAAATCTTAAGTAATCTCTACAGTTCACATACATTCAAATCAAATGACTTGGACTGTCATTTTGAGAGCTTCCTCTTCATTAGCAGCACCACCATTCACGAGTCTGATGTAGAAATTCAAAATCCTTTTTTGGTATAAAATAACAGTCTGATTTATAAAATGAGTTATAAATAGTATGCCTAGTATGCTTTGACATGTCACAGAAATTAATAAGATATTTAGTTATGCCTGTTGAAACTAACTTTAGTTATTTAGCATCGTTTTTAGATATATATATCTAGAATAGCTCTGATTTGATATAATTGATTTATAATTTAGCATATTATGATATATTAAAAAGGTAAAGACAAATTTCAGTGATGCATGGGGATAAATAAGTGAGTCTGTAGTTCACATCCCACTGTGACTAATCCCGTACTGATGGCATAACAGGATTTCAGCAGCAAGCAAAGTAAACCTCCTATCCAGCAGCTGTCTGAACTGAGTCATATTTACATCACACACAGCAGGGCAGCAGTAGCACATGTTTCCTGTTTTCTGGGCTGCTTTTGGGAAGTTAAAAAAAAAAAAAAAAAGCAAATCTCAGACCTTGCAACATTCATTGGAAAGCAGTGGTACACTGCGAGGTAATGGTGTGCAGTTAAGGCAAAAATTTAAAAGTATTCAATAAAGCAGCTCAATTTGTAACAGCTGCTGATTACGCCTGACTCACATTTGAGCTACCAATTACTGTCTGCAAATATTCAGAACAGAAATCAAAGATACATTTCCAGTCATCTAACCACAGCCTCAGATATCAAATTTTAGTTTGTAAACTTATAGCTCTCAAAATGACAGAGATGGCCACTATCATTTGCATTGGCATCCATCCTTTATCAGCTATCTCTTTCACCCACAAGTGACACTATGAGAGTGGTGGGTGAACCAAAATAGTTAAAGTACAAGCTGAACACTTGAAAAAATTCTTTATTTTAATAAGTGTAAACTACCCCTTGCACGTGGTCTCTTTGTTTTTGTGTTACCATTTTATGCATAATAAGATATTGCTTTAACAGATGCTAAAACTCAATTTTTGTTGACTGCCAAGGTTATTTGGTGGAACTTATATAGGTTCTGTCATATTTAGTCCTCCTATGGCATGTACAAAAACGTTCAATGAAAATCCTGTTCAGCATTTTGTTTTGCTTAAATGCTGCACCACTCACACCAGTCCTGATATATTTGAATAGTTTCCTGACCATTTGTAATAAATTACTGCAACCACGCATATTTTTTCTTTAACATAGTAATGCACTAAAACATTTCAATGGTCTACAACATTTGAGGATTCATTTTTTGCTACATGAAATGACCTGAAATATGTCAACACTTTGTGTTTTGATTGATAGATAAACAAAGCACTGATAAACATTCAGGCTTGAGGGATTGTGGCTACAAGCCTCAGACACAACTGAATTAGATTCTGTTGAGCTTTATATATATGGCACCAAATCACAAAAACAGTCGCCTGAAGGCACTTTATATCATAACATAAGAACTCTACAGTAATACAGAGAAAACCTCAACAATCAGTTGACCCGCTATGAGCAAGCACTTGGTGACACTGAGAAGAAAAAACTTCCATTTAACAGGAAGAAACCTCCAGCAGAACCAGCAGCTTCCACGGTTCTAAAACTGACACATCTGCTGCTAATCCCGAGGGCCCATCTGGAACTCCTACAGGAGATACTTCACCAAAAAAAACAAACAAAAAAAACCAGAACAGGTTCCCCACAGAACCAGCCAAGGTTCTAGCCCAGTAACCATCAAATGTGGTGATGACAACTAGTGTGAGATATCATTTTGGACTCCAATGGGAAATAGCGGGAAGGCGGCCATGGCAACACAAATCTTCTTCTGCTGTCCTGCTCTGCCATCTTGCTCTTACATCTCGGTTGCACTCCTCTCCTTCATGTTCTTCGTATGGTGTCCTCCCTAGGCCTTAATTAGTTGTCGCACATGTGGCACCTCCAAATTGGTCTAGTCAGGTCAAATAACCAGTCTTTTAGTCAGGCGGCATACTATCTGGCTGAATATTAAAACTACACACACAGCTAAAAGATCTAAAAAAGTAAATTTGAACAGACTTGCACAAAACTAAAAATAGATGCACAAAAATTCTGCTTGTGGACACAGGGACTAAAGTTTAACCTTGTAAACCACAAAATAACTGATAGAAAATTCAAATTTTTTGAAGCTGGAGTGTTATTGAACCTGATGATACAAATTAAAACTGATATGACATTTCCTTTTTTAAAAAAAATATATATCATTTTTGTTACATCTGGCATTTCTGCGCAATTTATTCCTTAAAAATATATTGTACAACATATTTAGGTCTTTCAGGAAAAAAAAAATCACGCCCATGATGATGATGTCTCAAAACCTCATCAATCAAATATTATACATTTGGCGGTCCGGGGTTAAATCTCTAAAAGTATATTTAAAATATATTAAAGATATATTACATTAGCCAGTAGGTGAAGGGTATCCTTTTTAGTAGACTTGGATGGTTCTTTTAACTTTATCAGGCCATGACCTGGATAAAGCTGGACAATGGTAGGGTGGCCTCTCTGTGGGAAAGAGTTGCTGCCCCAGCTGGAGGAAGCGTGAGTACCAGGAGGGTGTTGTTCATTAGATGTGTGCAGCATGTGGATACTGTACCAGTCCATTGTGGAGAAGACAGAGCTGAGCTGTGGGTAAAAGCAAAGCTGTCAGTTTATGGGTCGATCTACATTTCCACCTTCACCAACTTTGTTTAGTGACCACAAGGATGAGATCAAGGATCCAGCTGGCTGAAATGAGCTTTGCTGGTCACTGGAGAGGGCTAAAGAGCTGGAGCGAATGGCTAGGGAGAGAGGAGTGGATGGATGGATATCAGTAAACAGCTTGGTAAATACTAGATTAGTAATTATTAAATACAACATAACTTCAAGAAAATCTTTTTTTTTCCCATTCTGTACTCAGTTCATTTAGAATTTTTTTTAAATTCTTATTTATTCACCTTTGATGTCTTTCATATTTTGGTGTTCTTTTTATTTGCTACAAGGCGAGTCCCAGAACTGTGAGCACAGACCAAGCAAACATATCCTTAGCTGGCCTTAGTCTGCTTTCCAATACAATTTCACAGTTAATTCAGAGAAGGTGAAGGACCTCCAGACAGTTGTGCCGTGTAGTTTAGGTTCGAGCTATTTCATCCACACAGATTTCCTGTTTGGTGAAGCCCTGATTAAAGTGGGACTGAGGCAGCTATGGCCTGGACTCCAATAAGCTTCCCATCATTGTGGCCCAGCAACAACTTCACACTTGTTTAGTGGGAGAGCAGATGAGGACGATAACCTCAGATATCAGTTTCATCCAACAGTGGGACTTCTGATAGAGTTTGAAGTGATGTTTTCTGTCATGTTTCTTCATTGTTCATGGTTTTAACTGGACATCAACAAAATGTTATCAATGCAAGTTATTACTGAGATTTGTATAGTTTTTTTTTTAAATTAATGGTAGTAAAGCATCTAAGTAAAACATGATTATATAATGTGATTTAAAACAGAAATGTTTATGGGATCACTGAATGTAAAACTGAATGACTTCAGTATAGAATAAATAATATTTTTTCTTTAAATTTCTGTAATGTTTATTATGTACTACATTTAAATGTGGACATTTTGGCTTGACAGAAAGTAAGAAAGAACATTTTTAACATTTCCACTTACTTTCTTTTTAAGAGTGCTTAAATGACCACAGCTACTATTTCATCATGTGCAGATGTCCTCATAATGCCTGAAGTTGCCACTGTTGTGCTTGATATTAATCATTCATGAGTCATAGTCTCCTGTAAATGATACAGAAGTTTAATTCATCCTACAACATCATCTTGCTCTTTGAATGACAACATGCTGAGTGAATGAGAACGAAAGAGGGGGACATATATAAGATAATTTGCCTTCTGTTCAATAATGCATGTCCCACTGAGGTACTAAACTAATTACTCAGTAATAACAATCCTGGACGGTTGCAGCAGACTTAACACACTCATGCATTGGAGAGGTAATTAAATGTACAAAAGACAGGAAATTAAAGGTCAAACAAGCCTCATTTTTAATGCATTGTAATCTTTCGTGGCGTAATAAATGACTTCATGACCTTTAGCATTATGGATAAAAGGATAATTGGTACAATTACAATCTCCGAATTCATAAATGCAAATGTGTAACATTGTTCTGTTATATTATGTCTAAACTCCAGTCAAAAAACCCCCCAAAACATTTGAATATTTAATCTAGATTCCTTCTCCTGAATCCTTCCAAAAGTTTTTTTTTTTTTTAGTTTTTAATGTTTCACTGTTGGTATGAAGTGGGTATTTCAGGTTAGACTTATAACGCTTTGTATTTTGACAGTGATGCTTTACCAATGGGATTATTAAATTTTATTTAAATGGATAATAAAGAGAAGTAAAATCCCTTCAACACTATTTATCCCACAGCAATGCCAAGACATTGATAGGAGCTAAAACAGTCTCAGATATTCAGAGCTCACCGTCTGTGTATTTTACATGCTAATTGTATTTCAGACATTGCCTGCATGGCTGAGAGGAAACCTGAGCCATTTATAAATGGGTATAATTATCAGAAAGGTGCTGCATTGCAAAATATTTTGTCGTTTCAACACAATTACATATGTTGCCTTTCATAAACAAGTGTCTGAGTTGTAATAACTCCCTTGACGCACACACAAAGATAGCTGACCTGACGATTAATCATTAGTATAGAAAACAGCAGGACCTCAGGGACTGCACTGTTATAGATATCAGATCAGTCTATAAATCTAACAGGGACCTATATCTAGGGGCACTAAAGGAAAGCAGAAAAGATAAATGCTGAAGTCTGTAGTCATCTCTTCTCATAAACACTGTGGCGGCATAAATTAATTGTTGCAGCTAGCAACGTTTGAAGAAACCAAAGGAATAAAAGAGGAGCTCATTATTGAAGAGAACTAAAGAACTTATTTACAGTGAGATAAATATACTTTAGTGTCAGGGCAGAATGCTGTGGTACCAACTTTAATAAGACTTTAATATGCTATTGTTTAAAACTACAAACTAGAGGGATCAAATTACCTGCTGGGTACTCTGCTAAAATATTGTAACAGAGAAGCAAAATCATTGCCACATAACAACTGCACTTTTTATTATTAACTGCTCGAAACATTCTCAATAACGGAGACAAATACCAATCATGATTGTACCAGTACCACCTGCAGTCGGGCTTAAAGACAAAATGGACAAACCTTAGCTGCCTTCCAACTTTTTCCACAGGTGACCACATTAATTAAGCACAGAACAGAGCCACAACTGCATACTTCTCATTACACCCCTTTTACCGGTCCCCCTTCAACCATTTGTCAGATTCCAGTTCTTGTGTGTTGCGTAAGTCATGGTAACCCATGCAAGACATCAAGCTGGGCCTGTCTTTAATCCTACAGCTTGTCACATTGAATTCAGGTCTGGTAGAGCAAATGGAAGCATCCCGCACGGCATTACTCATGATGTTACAACAGGGAAAAGCTGCTTGCTGCTTTCTTTGATGAATCCCACCAAGGTAAGTCTTTGGCATGCTGGGTTCCATAGTTTAGTGTAACACAATAAAGAGGCGTCTTACAAGATTTTGTGTTTCACTAAAGAAACAAATTAAGAAAGAAGGCAAAGGACAGAAAACTAAAGAAGGAACAAACTGTTCTGTTTCTTGTTCGAAGGGGTATTTTTTTTGGTGTGTGCATGTTATGAGGCCAATGGGAGGTGATGAACTCAAAGTGCCACCACTATCGAATGTCACACATTTATAATGAACATATGTTCCATGTCTACTCTATTCTTGTACCTCAGTGGTGTGAAACATAAACACTTTTTCTGTCAGAAGGTCCCCTTTGGGCAAGTAAGTGCTGGTAGGCGAGAATCCCTAATGTTGAAATTACCCACCTCAGTCTTACCCTTTCAAGCTCTTTGGTTTACGTCATTGAAACTCAAACTGTGGCTGAAGCGCATGTTACTGGTCTAAAAGAGAACAAAACATGAATCTGAACAATTTTTGATCATGTAGAATGACTTATGGTAGTTTGCAAGCACTACTCAAAAGCTTTTTGTGGGGTAATGACAATAAAATCACTAGCATCTTTTTGGGAATATGTTTGCAAAGTTTCCCAAAATATCTGCTCTTAAATCCCAAATACCACTTCAACGGGTTATCTAAAAGAACTTTTCATGATACAGAAGTGTACTTAAGGGCACCATGAGCCATGAACTACTATCCTGTTGCTCTGCAATGAGAAATAAAAAAGTTGAAGTCTTCATTTCTTTAATGATAAAATTAGTTTGTGCATCTGTATTAACAATGTGCTGCTATCAAGTCTGAACCCTCACTGAAAGCATCAAAAGATAAATCAGTTTAAAATACTTAGTGGGATCTTTTTATAAAGACTACATCAGTATCCCAATGAGACATTAAACTGCACATAACAGAAGGCCACAGCCACATTGAATCACCTACTGGTTTCCGCAGATTGCAGTGACCCAGATATCTGTTAATTACAAAATACTAGAAATTCGCTCTTCAAAGATGAAGCACAAACTTACATGGCTAGTATCAGGCTGCTACAAGAAAGTTGTGTATACCCATCTATACAAGATCTTTAAACGTGCTTTCTATGCTGTTGGGTATTTACAGTAGCTGTCTTTAGGGACTAACTGGTGCTTGGAGTGTAAATAGTACAAAGCATGCCAGACATTGTTACAGTGACATCACCTATTGGTTTGTGAAGTCCTGTTACATAGCCTTAGGATGAAGAAACTGACTATGCAAGCAAGTCACAAGTTGTAAGACAATGAGCATATGCTGGATTATTGTCCTTTCTGAAACTTTATTTAATGAACCATGTGTTCTTCAATATGACCTGAAGTGATCGACAGAGACAAAAAACTCATCAAGAAAGATAAGGGCAAAATGGTGTTTTAATGTAGTATTCTATTAGACACACTGTCTTTGCACTGCCACATGTGTCATCCAATTAAAAGTAAAGGTTTAATGCACTTTCGTGTTGGTTTCACTTTTTAGAACTATAAACTACATCCATGTTTTATATGGTCTATGATTTGAAAGCAGCCTCATGTGGCCACTTCAGGAGCTGTAGCTGTCATCTCATTATGTGTATTTTGATTTCTACATTTATGTACCTGACCACGGCTCAAGTTATATTTTCCAGAAATAAAATATGGAGATGAATTTGCAGAAAGGCAGTCTAAATGCTCAGTTAGCAGCCTTAGTCAGGGAAAGAGAAGGAAGTTAAAATGCTCTCCCTCTTAACGGCAGGGTACTATTTGCAACTAGTCAAGTACCTTATTGTGTGATATCTGAAAACTGTCAGAACTGTCATTAAGACACCAAGTATGCAAAAATTATAATTCCGTGAGGACACAATTTTGCTACAGACATCAAGGACAGCTATCCCACGGGCAAAAGGGAAATGCTGCTAGGAAAGCCGCAACCATCAAATGCCTGCAGAGGGTCAGGCAAATCCTGAGGAGTCAGCTAAATGGTAAGAATGGTAAGAACAAGATCCAGGCAATCGATACCTACGCCCTGCCGGTGATCAGGTACCTTGCTGGCATAATAAGCTGTCCAAAGGATGAGATAAAAGGCATGACATCAAGACATAGAACTTCCAGATAATGTATGGAGGGTTTCACCCTATATCCAGCACCCTGAGACTGTATGATAAGTGAAAGGAGGGAGGACTGGTGAGTGTCAAAACCACTGCCCAGAATGAGACAGCAAACTTCCTGAGTACATCAGGAAGATGGTCACAACTGACTGTGTGCTAACCCGAGAAAGAAGAGGAGCAAGGAGAAGAACCATTAAGGAAGGATAGGCAACTACATGGTATTGTAGGAAGTGGCTGACATCCAGAAATCCTACCAGTGGCTGAATAAAACTGGCCTGAAAGACAGCACAAAGGCACTAACCATCCCAGCACAAGTACAAGCTCTGAGCACAAGATTGATAGAGGCTGGGGTTTACTGGGGTGTAAAGACACCCCTGAGACCATCTAGCACATAACAGCAGGGTGCAAGATGCAGAAGCAGGCAGGGCATACATGAAACAACATAACCAAGTGGCTGGTATAGTAAACAGGAACATCTGTGCCGAGTATGGCCCTGAAGTCCTGAGGTCAAAATGGAACAAGCCCCCTAGAGTGGTCGAAAATGACGAGCTAAGATCCTGTTTGACTTCTACATAAAGATAGACAAACTAGTGTTGGTTAACCAACCGGACATAGTAGTGGTTGACCAATGGAGGAAGGCAGCCGTAGTGGTAGATGTGGCTATACCGAATGACAGGAACATCAGGAAGAATGAACACGAGAAGCTCGAGAAATACCAGGAATTGAGAGAAGAACTCAAGAAGATTATGAGGGTGAAGGCATCTGTGGTTCTTGTGGTAATTGGAGGAAAATTGCAGTGACCCCCAAACTGGGAAAGTGGCTCCAGCAAATCCCAGGAATGACATCCATGATCCAATTCAAGAAGAGCGCAGTTCTAGGAACAAAAAAGATACAGTGCAAGGCAATAAACCTTTGTTACATATATTTATATAGATGCTTATATGTGAGTGTGTTTGCGTGTGTGTGTGTGTGTGTGTGTGTTTGCGTGTGTGTGTGTGTGTGTGTGTGTGTATCTGTAATCTGTCCCTCACAAAAAGAGCAAAAACAGGACAGATGTTATAAAACCGTGATTACAATTACAGACCATTCTCTCTAGTGGCAATTGCATTTGTTGTGGCCTTAGTGAAAACAATATGATAAGAATAAGAATAATAAGAATAAGAATAAGAACAACTTTATTTATCCCGAGGGAAATTCTTTTGTCCTGTACATGCTCAAAGCAACAGGGGAGACAGAGGAACAGATGAATAAGATATAAGATATACAATATATACAATAAGAACAGTGTACAGCAATATACAGTAGTAGGATAGTGCAAGACATGGTATCAAATAACTCTAACGAAGAAATATACATAACTATATCCTGGTGAATAAATAACTTAACTATCAGTGCAGGCGATTCCAGAAAGTGACAAAGTATTGTGCAATAGAATAAAGGGAGTAGCAGCATATGATGGGGGGATGGAAACAAATATTGATAAGGGAAAGTATAGTAGTATTTCAAAAGTTTGGGTTGGATAGTGTGGTGCCATATGAGAGGTATTTATTTGTCATTATTACTCCTGAAATAAACCCTTCATCCTCCAATACATGATGCCTCATTAAACTGCTTTAAAGATACATCTTTATTACCTGCAAGCTCACAAGACGAGAAGTTCACTGTGTTCTGTTTGTATCAGCATACTATACACAACTCAGTGACCAACTGATGTTCCATAGATGGTGTTTACATTATTTTTGCACAGATAATATTGCAAAAGAGAAATAATAATAATAATAATAATAATAATAATAATAATAATAATAATAATAATAATAATAATAATAATAATGTTTTCCCACTTTTTGTACATTGTTTTATTCCAAATCTGATTCTCATTTTACAGTTTTTAAAGGAAGTTTGCTTAAAGTTTCAAGATTTTATGCATTTGTCTGGCAGAATTTCAAAATTTAAGCTGCTGGTAATACACCAAGATGCTACATTGCTACATTTGATGCTACATATCCCTGGAGGCAATATAGCATCAACATGTATGACATAAATTAGAGAGTCAGTTATATCATAATAATAGTCCTATCAATAATAATAATAATAATAATAATAATAAAATATGAATATTAAGAAAAAAATGCCCTTGGGTGCTAATCAGGCCAAAAAACTTAGCCCAAGTAATTACTGACTATTTGCTATATACTTCATACATCATCATATGTTCTCATGAAACAAACCAAAAAAAGGCTGAATTGTCTGACTAATCAGTTTATGTTCATTCTGTAACTGCTTAGCTAACTAATTAATAAGCCTCTGTGATTACAATTATTAGAGCTTCATAGAACTAATTTCATCATCAACACTATTAAACTGCATAATCAGACTAATAGAGTGTGAATGGGCTAGTCACTGTGCATTAGTTTTCACGGAGCTGTGTCATTTTGCCGTAGGAACTCACTGTGTTTCTCAACCCCCCTAATAGGTTCACTAACACGTGTATGCAGGAATAACTATAGAGTTTTTTATTGCATGTACAATGCAATAAAAAAGTATTTCCTTCTTGATTTCTCTTTTTTGTGTGTATTTGTCACACTTAATGGGAAGAAAGCAATTATTGAGAATAATAGATTGCTGAATATACACTAGAGTAAAGAGACTAGCTGTAATATAAACACCTTCATTTAGAAATAGCATTTTGTGATTACCTGTGTTATCTTTGTCTAATACATAAATTCATTTGATGATCTGGAACATTAAGGTGTCACCAATATACAAATAAATAGGAAATCAAGAAGGGGGCAATCACTTTTCACACCACTGTATGTGTAAATCTGACTTGCGTTGAATATGTTTCATTGAATTAGGCCCCTGGTGTTCTGAGTCTTGCAGCAGACCCCATACTATGAGGCACTTAATTATGCTGCATTGAAAGTTTTATTTTCAGATGTTTTAGAGCCCAGCATGATGATGATGCTCTCCATGATCCAAATAAGATTACTTTATTTAAAAAGGTCTTTATTAAAGTAAACTGGAATCTCATCTTTGACTCCAGCAGTGCAGTGTGACACACACATGCAGAGAGAGACAGAGTGAGAGAAACACTTTTATCTGAAGCTCTGGCAAGTTGCAGTTCAGAGTATTATCAGATTTCTTTTAATACACTTTATATAGTACTATAGTAATTGATAAATGTTCAGTATTTTGCTGCTTAATAGTAATGTTATTTAGGACCGTGACATTTACCCTGATATAACTGCACATCATTTTTCAACACCCAACCAAACATCCAAATTGTCATATATTATAAATGCAGGATCGTTATCTCTAACTTCTCAACAGATGATCTTTTTCATTTTATGCCATTTACAGTGAGCACAGAAATTCATACAACAGTGGCTGGTGGCATATAAGATTATGCTTCAATATGTAGCATTTAGGAATGTTACAATTCCTCAAGTTTAGTAATTGGTACCAATATTGGTAGAAGTATATGAGTCTTAATATCCAGTTTGATACTGTCGTAAAGGCAAAAACAAAAAAACATTAGCCACTACAAACATTTTAGCTTATGGAACATGACGCTTCATGACACAGTGCCAATTGAAATGAATAAAGCCAATAACTTTGGTACTATTTAATATGTATACCATGTTCACATCAGAATAAGACATTTTAGAAACCCTACTGCTAAAAAAATCTCTTTTTGAGAAGAAAAAAAAAAAAATCAGGTATTTGGTTTTAGCTATTGTTCAATACTGGAAGATATGATGATTTTAAAATATATCCAGATATAATCAGACTATTACAGTGTTTAAAGAGTCAGCTCTAAGTGCTTGATTTAAAAGGGTATATTCTAAAAATAACATATAGCCTAGTTAAGAAAATTCTGTTGTGGTTTATTCGCATAATTATACTACTGGTTTCTTTTTTAAATGAAAGGAGTGGGCTTTACTACAGAGCTTCATGCTTTACTACAAAGCAAACACTTCACAGTGAGCCCAGCAGGCCAAAATCTAAGAAACCCCGAATGGATTAAGGAAGGAAAGTTCCAACAGAGCACACTTAATTTTTCCTGCTGCACTATTTCAGGACACTGAATAGAGGGCACAAGACTTTCACTTGCCATGATTTATGGCAAAGTAACAGCCTTGTTAAAGTAACTCCAATTACAAATCTTTTTTACCTGGTCAGGCTTACATCTTCACAGCTAGAGTGCCTCTGGAACCCATTTGGGTCAAAGAAGCCTCCAATGACCACATATCTAAATCAGAAGGAGACTGGCCATAGCATGAAAGGATCCCTGGCCCCATCTTTTGCAGAGAAACACTTTTGAGCACTTCTCACTCTGAACAAATGATATCTAGTCTCCCTTGGTGCTTGCAGCTTTTGAGGAATGTGTTAAATGTGTCAAGATCACTCTCTCCACTTTACACTGACCTCAAAAAGCTTTTGGGGAAGCTGTTAGGCTTCATCCAGGGACACATTTTGACCTTCAAATGACAAAAAGTATCGTTATTCAAGTGCACTCCTTTTTCCTATTATTTATGCCTCATTATTGATCTAATGTGATGATGGGTCATCAAAGGGAAAAGCAAACATACCCAATGTGATGGAAAACAGACGACAATAGACTAAAATATCACCTTGAATTTGATCAAAGTAAAATCAGTGATAGCAGGTGTTTGGCCACAGCATGTGAGGCTCATTAAATGATGGCAGCATATTCTAAATAGTTGTTTCACTATTTTAAAAAAAACAGAAACAAATAAATAAAAAACAGATAAATAAATAAAATAGTACCACACTGACTAAGAGTAAGCTTTCAATAATTTTAAATATTCCAACATCACTATCTTAATGTACACTTGCATGCATTTCCCATTAACTAGGTCAGGTTCATACAGTAGGTCTGTAGGTACTTTTAGTTTTGCCTCTATACACCACCACAGTACTGTCGCATCTCAGAATGGAACACTTAAATGGCTACATTTTGTTCAGATTTGCAAAATATACCTGGTGCTTGGGTTGGATCACATTCACACCATAATGGAACCACTCATTTGGATCCAGACTGATACCACGTCTTGTTTTGATCCACACCTGAATGTGATTGCCATGTACAAACTGCGGCCAGGAGAAAAACCTGGGTGTTTCTGTTAAAATCTCAGTTTGTCTGATTTTAATGGCCTCACTACAGGTGTACTGATACTTATATGTACCGATTCTATCAGGGTTCTTGGTCTTGGACCCAGCTTTTGAGTTTGTGTTTTTCTGACTGTTTTTGTGGTATGATTTAAGTTTCACTAGTCAGTCCTCAATTTATTCTTGTTTTTGCTTCAGAGTTTCCTTGTGATGTCAGTTTAATTCCTTATTTGTGAGGTTCCCCTTGTGTCGTTGTTTCATTCCATCTCTTGTGTGTATTCATGTATGTTCCCCACAGCCTGTTTTGTTCTCCCTCTGTGTCTCTCGCTCACTCCCTCCCTCCATGCCTCACTTCCCTTGACTGTTTCCATGTTTCCTTTTTTGTGTCTCCTTCCTCTGTTTTCCAGTCGATCCTGTTCTCATCTGCGTTCCTCCCTCCCGACCATGTGTCTTGCCCCGTGTTTTACTTTGCATCTTTGTGTTTCCAGTTTTATTTTGATAGTCTCTCGTCTCATGTTAAGTGTGTTCAGTTTTGCTTATGTCTACTCGTCCCAGCTGTTTTCCCATATGCTTCCACTTCTCTTGTCACCCATCTGTGTATTTATTGTGTGAGTTTCCCTTTGTTCATTGTCAGGTTATCCATTTGTCTTCCCATGTTCCTGGTCTCTAGCTTTTTCCATGTTTCCCGTGCTTAGCTCTGAGTTTAGTTTTCTTCCAGTTTAGATTAGTTATTGCCCTTATTTTTGTACCTTTGTGTTTTTGCCTAAAGAAAAGGCTCGCTCTTTGTTATTAAGTTTACGTCTCCCTGTGTCGACTGTGCTTACGTCCTCACCTTGCCACACACAGATTCAAGTATAAAAGAAGTAGTAGTATAAAGAAAGACCTGGATGTCCTAAGATTTTCTTCTTTTAACCTCAGACAAAGCTCAGGTCATTAAATTTTGATCTAAAAATCTTAGAAGCAATGTCTCTAACAAGATACTTATTGTGGATGGTATTACCTTGTCCTCTGGTAACACAGTGAGAAACCTGGGGGTCATTTTTGACTTGGATATGTCCTTTACTGAACTTAAATGTAAGACTTCTTCCTGTCGTCTAAGCATTAGAAACATCTTGTCTCAGCGTGATGTTAAATGTTGCATTCATAACTTCTAGGCTGAACTGTAATTCATGTATACATACTGACAACAAGTGAAACAAAAATGCCACACCATAAGACCTGTGTCAGGTCATTTTTTCCTATTTCCTACTGTTCATCTGCTGTAGATAGATAGAAGGCTGCCACTTCTTCTTCTGTCCTTCACTTGTCCAGTTTCTTCAATTTTTTTGAAGAAACTCACACTGCACACCATGCTGAGATATGCTGAGATTTTGTGCTAAAAGCTCTTTGGGAATCATCTTATTAGTGCAAAAGTATTATTTTATGCCTAAGAGTTTTGTGGAAGTTCTTTCTGTTCCTCTGGATGCTGCATTTTCAGAAGGGGGAGTAACATTTCATGACTGATCCAAATGACTTCTTCAGTCTCAGCTGACTGTGGGTTTCCAGAAAGACTACCCAAAAGCCTATAGGTGTAAATAGATAGCAGAGTCCTGGCATGACAAGCCAGCACTTTTGTATTGTGCTATTAGCTTAGTGAAATGTTGTTTGGTTTCCTCATTATACAATTCACAGCAATTCCCCTGGCACCTAATCATATATAGTGTATTGCTTTGTATGTGTCAAAGGACCCTATCTTTGGGTAGGACAAAGTTTTGCCATTTGAAAACCACAGAGATGATGTGTTTAGAATGCATCTGGTCTGTGCCAGTACTGCTGACACATAAGGGAGCACCACTGGTTTCCGCTTAGGCAGAAGTTACCGTTGTAACATTCTATAGGTGTCTTCCAGGTTTTTTCTAAGGGTCTCTTTAATATGACGTTCTCTGTGTTGATGACACCCAAGTTAATGTGATCAGTGGGTGGTAGGTCCTGAGATTTGATTTTCACCCAGGTCTCATTCACTTGAGCCTTACATTTGGGCAGCGTGGCGTTGTCCTGTAATACCTCGACTGCTTTGGTAACTGAAACACAGGGAAAGAGCATTTTCTCTTGTGATTTAACATTATTATGCAGCTGTACTTTTTATAAAGTTGGGAACCTGGAGTAAGCTGAAACTGAACAAGTCACTTGGATGAGTGATGAAATAGTTCTAAAGAAAATGGTGTGTTCAGAGGAACAGAATCAACTTTCTGAGCATCCATCAGCATGTTATCTCTGGCATTTTCATAAGTTTAACTAAAGAAATGACAATAAATGAATGAGTTTTTGCAAAATTCTACTAATAACATGTAGGTACAAGAAAGCAACCTTGTCTACAGAAAAAAAAAAAAAAAAAAAAAAAAAAAAAAAAAAAAAAAAAAAAAAACCACACACTTTGAAAAGACCCTCTGAAAACCTGGAGAACTATTGTCTAAGACCATTAGAGGAAGGTCTGGCGCCTTCAAAGCAAAATGTAAAGAATTGAAAAAGTAACTCCAGATTTCTCCGCAATATTGTGTAATCGTCCAGTCTTTGTGCACCACATTTTAAAAAACAACTGTTACATGTCTGTTGTTCTGCCTATGTGGCAGTAAGTTACAAAAATTATTTATTATTTTAATAATAGTAAAAAAAATAACTCCACATTCTCTGGAGTATGTTTTGTTGGATTTGAGTGTAAATAATATTGTTTACCTCTCTGAGATTATTGTAATTGTGAGATGTCTTGCCAAGTGAATGTACTATACATATGTGTTACATTTTTCAACTTCCATCAAATGGCTGCACTTATCAAGATAAAGTGCTCTGTTCCCCCGCACTCTGTGGGAGATGTACATCAAGCTGGTGGACATTTAGAAGTACTTTTCTAAAAATAGGGCCCTTGCTAGAGATCCATTGAAAATGGCTATGCAATCATTCACATTAAACACTTGTCATACACAGTAGAGGACATCATTCAGTCTCATTTTCAAAGCCACATCTTTAGGTCGCTGCATTTTCTTCTGTATTTTACTTTCACTATTTAAGCCCTGACTGAAGAAATCTTTCAGAGAATATTCTGTCAGGGAATGCTAACTTTTCATTTATAATTACAAAATATCAAAAGCCCAACAGCAGAAGGAGCAAAACCCCCTTCAGTAATCCAGAGGGCTTCAAGGAGAAATCACTAAACATGTTGCTTTAAAAGAAATATCACACATGGAGGATTTTAACATTGCTGTCATTAATCTACTATGTGAATTCAGCACTTTCTTTGTGTTTAAAGGTTAAGGCTATCACCCATCATATCATAAACAATTCTGCTGAACAGACTTGTACTATCAGTCATATTTCTTCTGCTGTTTAGGTCATTATTTTCATTATGGTTTATTGAGTTGTAGTGACTTGCTATGTTCTTCACAATGAACAATTAGTACAGTGTGTTTCTTTCAAAAGCTCTGAATAATTTCGTGTACATCCATGATGTTAAAAGATATAGATAGAAAAATATCTACATTCAGCAATTTATGTCTTTTGCTCACCCGTGTCCTTTTAACCTGACTTGCCTACAGTAAATACAAACACTTCATGTTTCATAGAAAGCCACTACATTAGGAACATCTGATATTTGTATCATTTAAGAAATGTAATGTAGCTTCTGTTCATCACTGCTCCTGAATGCTACTTTTCCCAATACCAAGACATATGAGTCAATGACTCAAGCAGTCAATGAACACTGACTTTATTTTTATTTTTTGCCTTGGGAAGGCAGTGTGCCAGTGATGGTTTCAATAACAAAGACTGATACAGTCAGGGTTTGAGTTCTAGAAAATCATGGGGTGGTTCTAATTGCTGAATAAACAGACACACGCACACAGCATGAGAGAGTGAAAGAGACACATACAGGAGTTTACATTTCTTTCAACAGAGTAAGAACTGCAAAACAAGTGATGTGTAACGTGTTATTTGTGACGACAGTTTGGTTTTAACTGCTAGCACCTAAGCCACCAGTAAAAAGAGACAGCAATTAAGTCCTACCCACACGTGGGAGCAGAACATTTCATAACTCTCCACTGACTTTCTATTTGACCTCATTGTTATTTCTGTCTCCTAGCCAAAAACACTATACCTGCCTTAATGCTGCTATTTAGTTGGGTGCTCCACCAACAGGGTAAAGAACCTAGGAACATATTTTTATAAGACATCAAACCAAGAAACTAAACCGTGTTAGTGGGATTCCGTCACAAGCTCTGTGCAGCAAGTCAAATATAGGATAAGACAAATACCAACTGTCAGATTTAGGCTAATATTTCTGGAAGTGAAGTTTAAGACTTTCATCAGTGTGCAACATGTTCTATAGTATAATATTGATCATTTAGAATGCCATCAGCTACAAGCTAACTACGAGAGGTTTTTTACAAATAGCTAACATTAGCTTTCTAATAGCTAATGTGATATAGTGCTAAAATAATTGTTTAATGTACCAAAATTACGGGTTTCAACTAAGTTTTTTGTTTGAATTTCAGCTCATGTTGTCTAGCCAACTGTTTTCCCGTTACAGTGTTGGTCACTCTTTTGAGTGTATGACATCAAAATGCCCTCAGCACCAAACTTTGTTTGGCACACATTTTCAACATGCAAATATCTAATCAGCCAATTACAAGGCAACTCAGTGTCTTTAGACATGTAGACATAGTCAAGAAAGTTGAATTAAGTGACTTTCAACGTGACATGGTTGTTAGTGACGTACAAGCTGGACTGAGTTTTTAGAAAAAAACTGCTAATCTACTCAAAGATTCCCTTGCACCTATTCCTAGGGAAAGGTATGGAAGCCCGTGGAAACATCCATAACTCAAAATTTGTCAAGAATCGCTGTGTGGCAGGCAGGAGTTGGACCCAAAATGCAGGCTCTCAGACACGAGGGATGAACACAAAATCACACCTTTATTGCTGGCGTGGTGGGACACAAATAACAATACAAAAGTAAACTGGGAAAACTAAAGCACAAGGAGACACAGGGAACATCACACAGCTATGAGGGACGACACGACACTGACACAGAGAAACACAGGGCTTAAATACACTGGGGAATAACGAGGGGATGAGACACAGAAGAAGGGCACAGCTGGGAGAAATCAGAACTGACGAGACAAGGAAGCAAAGCAGGACACACTCACATGAGACGCAGACCTTCAAAGTAAAGAAGTAGTAAGAAGTACAACGCTGAGACGTGAACTTGACACGGTGGAGACAGAGCAACTAAGAAACAGAGACATAACCATAAGGCAGAGAACTCGAAGAACCAAAAGACTAGAGATTATAAATAATACACAGAGCGAAATACTAAGCATGGAACACAAGAAACTAGACTCAAGGGAGTAACAAAAGACCAACAATGAGAACATAATTCACAATATAGAGTGACAAAAAAACACAGGAAACTCAAAACACTTGGTCAAAACACCCAGGACCCTGACAAAATTTTGAGTTATTTTCTTGAAATTTTGACTTAATAACTCGAAATTTTGTGTTAGCGCTGCCAATCAGTAATCTACGTGAATGACATCATCACCTTGTTACACGGAAGCTGAAGCCTTCAGCTACAACAGCTAAGCTACCAGTATTAAAGCCATGAACATGAATCCTTGTGTTATTAGATGAATCACATGGTGTTACTATCAACAAATGTACTCTCGAAAGCGCCAATTTGTTGCTATACATTGGTCGCTCATGATCCGGTTTTGCATTCCTCTGCGCCATATAATTCCGGGTAACAAGAAAATGCTGTCATTCATGTAAATTATTGATTGGCAGCACTAACTCTAAATTTCAAGTTACTTTTCTCAAAATTTTGAGCTAATAATTCGAAATTTCGAGAAAATAATTAAAATTTTGAGAAGGATAACTCGAAATTTTGAGTTATGGATACTTTTTTTTTTTGTGACGGAAATGGCATTTTTTAATACACAACATGTCAAACCTTGATGCAGAAGGCTACAGTAGCAGTACAGTACCATCCTGGGCATCATTCTTGTCAAGAAAGAGCAGTGAACCGAAGCTATTGAGCACTGTATACAGCCAACCTGAGTATTGCTGCTCAGCATGTCAACACCGTTATATTCTCACGCCTGCTTACAGCAGGATAATGCACCATGTCAGAAAGCTCAAATCATGTGAAACTGGTTTCTTGAACATTGCAATAAGTTCAATGTACTCAAATGGCCTCCACAATCAGCAGATCTCAATCCAAGAGAGCACCTTTGAGATATGGTGGAAAGGTAGATTTGCATTTTCCACGGACGGAAATCTCTGAGGAATGTTTCCATCACTTTTGTATATTTAATGAAAAATTAAGGCAGCAGTAAAGGCAACAAGTTGTAAGGTATAAGTAATAAAGAGGCCAGTGAGTGCTATGTTCATCACTTAGTTTTAAGGTAAATCTACAGAAAAAACATAATTGTCATGGTTAAAACAATTGTAAGCAATGTTTCCAATCACAGTCACACAAAATATACATGAAAAAGTTCAAGCAACCACTTAAAAATATACATCCGTAATTTGTAGAATAATTCGATAAACTAGGCGTGCTGTTTTGACCAGCAGGGGTTAATAGTTTTATAACTTTAGAAGACAACATGCGCGTGTGCATGTTATTGTGCATACCACACATGTGCTGCTAGTACACTGTTCATGAGTGCAGCAGTCTTATTTTTATCTCTTTTATCCTGTTTTATTTAACAGCTGTAATTGCCTCATCATTGGCGTATCTTGTTGTTTAATGAACTGATCTAAATGATAATGGCAATGTAATGGCAACCCTCAATAAATATTTAATCTAACCACAACCATGCTCCGTCACCTTGAGTGGGCCAGAACAGAAAATGAGGACCCTTTCAATTAAGACAGTCCAGGATGAAGCTGATTCTTGTGTACTCATTGATTCTTCTATATATTAATTAGTGTGCTCCTGCATTGTGAGACTTTGTTGACGCTCGCGTAGGCTTGCCTTGAAGAGTGCTGTACGCGTTGTTGGCTCTAATGGTCACATTACTCATTTTGCAGTGATGGTTGCCTTGTAATAATTACAGTCATTATGCTCTTACACTGTGAAGCTGTAACTTTGAAGGTCACTGAAAATTAGCTCCTTTCCTTTCTAATATACAGCTATAAGGCATAGCACTTTTGCTCTAACTACAGCATTTCTATGGGAAAACTCTCTGTAAGGATGATATGATACAGTATATTAGATATGATTGTGTCTGTAGTGGAGAGTCTAGACTTATGGGCATGTCTGAGTCTGTGTCCTAGCTACGAATGAAAACCAGTCACGTTGCAAAGCATTGACCTTGAATGGGAGACCCATATTGTGGACACTGTTTAAATCTCCAGGGAATTTCCTGGGGAGGATATGTGAGTGAAGGATTTCTTTTTTGCTGAACTAAAAAGAGAGGTCACTTCAGTGTTAGAGTTTCAACAAACTTTGTGACCCCCAATATTTCGATGTTTCTTTCATAGTCATAGTACCGACTCAAGAGTGAACAGTAATGCATTAGACAGCTTTGGGTCTCTGGGTCTTTCTAGAGTTTAGGGATTCTTCAAAATTCATTTGATGTCATTTTTCTCTTTAAAAAAAGAATAACTAAATTGGTGCGTAATCATTATAAATATTATTATTTTGTCAGTGTAACTGACTAGCTCCTTTTAATGCCAAAAATTAAATGATATTACGAAGGTGATGCCTAATCTTAGTGCTGTCACAGATATTGTCATGGATGGGTTTTTTCACAACCTGTCTTTACCATTAATGTGGGATTAACAACTTTTTTTTATTATGCTCTTGACAAATGTTTGAGATGCTGTTTGCGAGTCACACGGGTACATTAATGTGGAAAATTGCTTTAAATTTGTCCCATCCAGGATTAATTACAATCTTTATTCTCTATGAGCTGAGACAATTTGTAATTAACATTTGACCTGTGTACTCCTCAACCTTTCAGTGCAACAACTAATTCATGCAAGCTTGTCCCATGTAACCTCATTAGATCATTGTGTATGTGTGTGTGAGGAAACGTAGGCGTAATTACTGGATGAAAGGGCTGGTAATCAAGCTTTACAGCCAGACTCCCAACTTTATACTAAAGTGACGAAAGGCTACGGTATGTCATGGGAACGTCATTTTAATTCTTCCCCAAGCCACACAGCGTTTCACAGTTAAATCAGAACTACGGTTTATTATATGGTGGGTTTTGTCACAGGGCTGACCCCCATTTTTGATCACAGTGTACTCACCAATTACAAACACAAGCTACCAGATAATTTGCTATGTTATTTGAGAGTATTTTGCAAATAATTCCTGTAAATTGAAGAAGAATAGTAGGTCAACTCCGAACCAAAACTTGGTCTATGAACTGGAGCGGCATTTGGGGCATAACTTGGGGAATGACTGAGGTCTCTAACATTATGCAAATCTTTCTTGTCTCACTGTGTATTTCACCTTTTTTCTTGACCTTAAAATTATGTAAATTGTTCTGAGATGAGATGTTATGACTTGGTGCTATATCATTTAAATAAAGCTGAATTTCTTAAAACTGCAAAATGACATAGGCACTCAGCAACCTTACTTTTATATAAGAATATTAGCAGAATACAACCAGTTGGAAATAAGTTCCATTTTCACACCTACAGAGTGTCAACTAAGGCTAAGCAACCAGTGCCAGCAAGCTCTGAGCCCTTCTGTGAGCTAACCAATTTTGATACTTTGTCTTTTATTCCAGTGCATCCAGTACCCTGAGTGCTCCAAGCACCCTGTCCTGGTCCTTGACAGCTTCAATCTGAGGAGTCTGTGCAGCCTCTGCCTCCAAAGGCTTTAGTGGCTGCTGCACAGCCCCAGTCACAAGAATCCTCAGTGGGTACTGTGCTACCAAACAAGAAGAGCGGCCAGAACCGGAGCCCTGACTTTGTGGGTCCTGAGTTGCCAGACGTGCTTCATCCATGCCACTGGCTGCCTCACCATCTCTGGCCTCCTGTGAAGCTCAACTTTCACCATCAGCATTGAGCCAGACTCCATCACTAGCCTTCTGCCTTTCCCTCTCATAATCAGACACCTCCCAGAAGAGTTGTCACCTTCTGACTCCTGTCAAGACACCCGAGGGGATCACATCTCTTTTGGCAAACTCAGCCAGGCCATCTGAGGGGCTACATCGTTGCTGCTTGCCACCTGTCTGATGTCCAGAGGGGACCTACCTCCACTACTGGCCCTTAGCCCTGCTTCCTCATTGCAGACCTCCAGCTAACACTCTGGTAGGACTCCATCACTTCTTCTGACCTCCTCCGAGTTGACCCCCTGACCTGCCTTTCTGGCTTGCCCCATGGTCAGGCCAACCTACCTACATAAATATCGGTCTGTTGCAATCACTAGGCAACCACTATTTATTTCCTAGTCACAAGTAGGAGGCATTAGGTACCGTGCCCTATATACACGTTTGAACGGTATGCTCTCACTGTTCATTTGTTCTGCTAAAATTATACAAAGAAAAACTGCGATCATTTTGCAGGTCATTCAAAAGGAAACTTTATAATGCCCTATGTGTTGTACTCGCAAATATAATGCAAGTAATCTTGCTAGCTGACAGAGGTAATATAAAAAATGATCAAGAAATTTGATTGTTTTTCATTCTAATAAATTAAAACTAAAATAGCTTTCTACAGACTGTCTCAGTACATTTACCTTTATATTTATGATCTACCAAGTCCAGCTTTTGATAAAAAAAAAAAAAAATTTCCACCTGGAGGCTAATTTGTGGTCAGATTTTTTTTAACCCTTTCATGCATGAATTATGACAACCACAATTAGGAAATTTTTTCTTAAGTATTTTTATTCATCTTTAGGTATGAAAAGATGAATACAAAAAATCCAGATTGAGTTTGTCATAATTCATCCATGACAGGGTTAAATAACAATAATTATAATGAAACGCGTCATACATCTATAGTAACATTAAACGACCAGTGGGTGGCAGGGTATGGAGTGACACATCAGTGTCTAATGTAGTGGTTTATGTGCAATTATGCCATCAACACTGACACAGCCTTTGAATAGCTGTCAACTGTAGTGACCAGCATGCGTGAAAGGGTTAATGTGCAGAATTTGCAATTCTAATACAAAATTAAACAGGTTTCATTCTGTTTTCTCATACTGTATTATGTGGGAACTAAAAGCACAAAATGGTGGGAGAGTGACCTTGGCTTCCATTTGTGCAATGAAGAGATGCTTGTTGTGCAGTTCACACAAGATGCATCAATAATGTGCTGATTTTCTGCTGGTCAATAGAGACATATCATCTGATGCCAACATTTTTTTTTCCCCCGAATATTCCTAGACACTATCAAGCTGACTGCCTCTTATGTTGGGAAACTAGAAGTCCCTAAAAAGAAGCCCCTCTTGCTATTGTTGGTTTTGGCCATCATCTCACATAACCCAGAAATAAACTGAATACCACTGTTATTGTCTCCTAAAAAAATGGATGTATGCGTGTTGCATTTTCCGTGCATTTGTAATGTTAATCAATGTCAATGGCACATGAATAACTGAGCCAACTGCTGGATTTATAACTAATGACAGGCTTTCTGCAGTCAAACAACACCCCAGAAAGCTGTTTACAATTTATATTCACATTATACTTTTTAACACTTTTTTTTTCTGATTTTCCCGCTCTTTCAGTCGACCTTACTTATTATGCTTTTAACCTTCACTCCACACTTACAATGATCAATTCCGGATCTAATGCACTGAAACAACCTTCCGAGTCCATGATATATGATGGTTCAGGAAAATAACAATATTTCCGTGGTTAAAAATGCAAAAGCCAGTATAGACAGTGCAGTGCTGTGACTGTCATTTTGGCGTGAAAAGTTATTGCCTCACAACCCACATTTTTTTATCAATTAATGAAAGAATCCATTTAAAATTTTATTTAAATAACAGTCAGCACAATACCATCATTTAATGCTTCTGTATTTTCCTACATAAATCAAATTCATTCAATTGGTTTTCAAAATTTAAGACTTATGTGAAATACAGAAGCTGCTGTTGGTTTGGAAAAAGGGGAAAACTATATAAACTAAGTAAGAAAACTTTGATATTCAATTAATGCCACAAAGTATTTGCTATTCATCAAAGTCCTGTAGTATCATTGTATGTGTTCAATAGAGTAATCTCCGAGTTGCCTTCTTGTGTCTCATCTTGTCTTACAATCTTCTTAAGGAACATCAACAGTATTATAGGGACATGTCAAATACATCAGCTCTACTTGTCGATATACTTATGTGCATGCAGGAGAAGAGAACTTGCTACATAATTAGCCATAATTACAGTTTTGTAATCATTAATGTGAAAAATCCACATTATAATTTATGTCATTTATCAATGTAAAGCTGGCTACACCCTTAAAACAGTCCTTTCAAGGAGGCTACATTAAAATAATTTTAAAAGCTAAGAGGCCTGTGGCAAGGATTTCATAATGGCACAATGTTCTTTGACAAACATAACTTAAGCATGGTATACATTTCAAAAGAATCTATAAAAAAATATCTAATCTTATTTGACCACACAAAATAACAAAGAATATCCCTTTAAATCCAAATACATTGTTTATTATTTATTTATTTATTTTATTTTATTTTATTTGGAAAGCTAGTATTGCACAGGAAAGTGACGTGTTCCACTGACTCTTGCCTATTCGGCATGCTTGTCTCTTTCTTGATATGGCGATTAGTTCTAAAGCACTTTGCAAACTACACTGGGCAGCATTTCCCTGAGGGAACCAAAAGCTGTCTTTAATAGCATGCTCAGCATTCATTAGTGACGGGGATGAATCCTTTACACGCTAACCATGTGGAAAGAACAAATTCAGATCATAAAACATTAACAACGTAATGTGAAGAAAAACATGCATATGATGCATATGCTTAAAATATACTATAATATCCCTTATATTTTTTCTTTTCACAAAGCTTTAAAGGCTTTAAAGACAGCACAGTAAAACTTTAAAGACAACTGTTATTATTCTACATTTAAAAAAAGCTGAATTTCTTAACAGACGGCTGTGTTTAAGACAAAAGATTCACCTGACCTTCATTATCAAACAAGCCTTACATGTGTTAGTAATATCTGATAACAAAGGGGGTCAAAGTATGTAGTTGTGAAACACCCACACACTCAGAACT
Source organism: Oreochromis aureus (assembly GCF_013358895.1). Lineage (NCBI taxonomy): Eukaryota > Metazoa > Chordata > Actinopteri > Cichliformes > Cichlidae > Oreochromis > Oreochromis aureus. The sequence goes on along the minus strand of NC_052958.1, from coordinate 29,342,301 downwards.
GTGAAATATTGTGCCATATAACTGTTTCCTGGCATTCAACTTAAATAAAGTAGCAACAAAAAGATTTTTTGTATCGCTGAATTTACTCTATGCTACATGACTACTAAAGTCACTAAAACAATACTAAACCTAATAATAATAAAGCATAATTTCAATTCAAAGTGAAATGCTCATTTTGGTTCTGGTTTTTGCAACTCGATCCTTACAGTTTTCTATCCCTCACATTTCAGGGAGCTCCATTTATTCTGAAAATCTATTTTACTGTATATTGAGCAGTGCTGGTGTAAGAGACACACAGAGCTGTATGCATTGCTGCAGTGCCCCTCTCTGGGACAACACAGTATTCACTGTTATTATGAAAACAAATGCAGAAAAAATATTTCAGTCTTATTTCAAACGTGCAAATAGTGGCATGAATGCAAAACCTGTCTAGATATTATTGACTCCTCTGATGAGAACTCTCACAATATGAACTGTGGCATTCTGCATTCTTTTCCCCCTCTCCTATGCTGTTTAATAATGCTCAATAAGCATATGGCACTTACTCTTTATATTGTACAGCATGTAGCATGTACAGTGGAGCAACATCTGGCTATATCAACACTTGTAATTCATCTGGACACTGATTAGTGGGGGTGAAAGCTAGCGTCAGCGAGCTAGCAAGCTAATCTCACTAAGAGGAAACTGCTTGACAAATTGCAACTATGTTAACAATTAATTAGCAGAGAAGAAACAGGTGTTTGTTGACAAAAAAAATAGGGATGACACATGTCTACATATACACACACTGTTATCATTCTGCATGCACCGCACATCCACACCACAGCAACACACCAGGCCGGATGTATCAGACCATACACGAGCACACGTGCACGCTTTTGGATGAACACACACCATCAATTACAGAAGCCGAAACAGGCTTTGTACATCCTAGTGTCACTGCATACACACTGGTCACAGCTTCTTTTTTACAACCCACACAATAATTTTTTTTTTTTTTTTTTAAAGACAATGACGTGACAGGCCTCGTGCTGCGTCTTTGGCGGCTTGCTTATAATTAGCAGACTGTCAGATCAGCAAACCAAAGTGGTTACTTTCAGAGCAGGGTTTCTATGTATCGGCACCAAGGACAGAGTGTGATGGCATCTGACAAAACACAGCCAGTGAGACCAGTCGATGTAATTAAGACAAAAAGTATCATTAGCTATGTGTTTGTGCCAAACTGACATGTGAAAAAAAAGTAAAAGCTTTGTATTGTTTCTCAGTCCCATCTGTTCTTACTGTCATGGTACATAAGCAAATAAACATGTGGTAAAGCTAAAAAAAAAAGTACAGTGCTCGCCTGCAGATCTCCATCCATCTAAAGTTGACTTTATGTTGGGCTGCCCTTGAACACAGCATAAGGTGCAAATGGCCCAGCCCACTGGTGTGTTTATTATTATCTTTGATATGGAACGTAATTAATGGGCATGTGCGTTGCAACCTTCTACATCTTCCCTGCATGGGGTCTAAGATGTGAAACCTTTCATGAAAGATTAAACAGATTTTCGATGTCATGGCTGCTAATGAGGGTGACACTTGCTGCACCCTTTAAAGTAAAGCCTGTGCTGAATCTATTCTTATCAGTAGAATTACTGTTGATCTTCACTGTTGTTTTCCTTCAAAGAGACCTCTGTCTGCCATAATGGGAAACAATGGCACAATATATTCCAGTGGTGCAGTGTGCACCATTAGAAGAGAAGGTCAAGTAGGTCATGCAAAGAGGATAGAGTATTTGAAAAGTGACAGATCATCACGGATCTCGTGATCATGCTACAAATGTTAAAATATTTAATGAAGGGCAAACTCTTTTTAACCCTTTTTCATCTTTTCAGTCAGCAAGTCACTGTGTATGCATGTCAGGGTGCAGGCCTTGAAGGTTGAAACATGTGACGTAATAGTTAGAACACCCGTGAGAGAAACCGAACGCCTCTTTAAAGGGCTTCTGAATGTGAGTAAACTCATCTTTATTCTGGAGTCCATAATCAGAATGACTTCAAAGAAAACCATCCCTCCAAACATAGCTGTATGCAGCTTCCACACCCTGCTTTTCACCTGTGTGCCTGACAGTGTCACCTGCTTTTTCTCATTATGATGAATAAACAGACCTGCTGAGAGCTAACAATGTCCTTCTTTCAATGCACAAAGCTTCTTGGTGCCAAAACACCGGCGAGGGGCATCAGTGTGCTGAATGAGATACAGGAATCACTTTGGCAGCCATCCTGACAGTAACAAGAATCCAACTCCCGGTGTTTTCTCACTATGGGGAAAGTTTCTTAAGGCATACTATATGTACTTGGCATTTATGCTAAATATTTTACTGACTGCTGTGGTGGAGTTGTAACTGAGGGTCTTGTGTATAGTTATTGACAAAGGAGCTGCCAGAAAGCAAAGCCTCCCTCTAGTAAAAGCAGCCCGACTCGTAGCCTGTCAGAGCCAGCAGATGACACAACGTGGCAGTGGCGGGGAGAGGTTTTAGACACTGAGCACTGTGAGCCAGAAGATCTGGAGTTGACCCAAGTTGGACTGCTCCCTCCCCTGAGTGGGAGGTAGGTATACAACTGTCAGGTAACATGAGTTTACCTGAAATACCCAGAACTCATGGGACCAACCTAAAAAAACCCACAAAACCAACAACAACAAAAAAAGAGAGAAAAAATGGATTACCTTGGCTTTAAAATACTGCTCTTTGCTGGTAGAAAACAAATCTATATTATAAAAATATAAAAATATATATATATAAAAAAAAAAAGTCATGTTTAAATGTCAGTGTCAAAAAATATATGTGCAGTATGTTGACATTTCTCATGTTGGGGTTCCAAAACTGTGGTAAAAATAAAACACAGGCTTTTGACCTATATGAGTCAGTTATTGGCTAACTATCATCCTCACGGTGCACTAAGGAGAATGCTCAACCAGGTCGGCACAACTCAGGATTCACGAAGCACTGAGAAAAGGTCCTGTCTAACAAAGAGTGTGGAAGGACACCTGTCAAAGTTGTATGCTATAGGGAGTTTACCACTATTGATTTTGCTATGCAGTACACTTGGTGAAGGAGCTCTGTAGTGTGGAGGGCGGTCAAAGGCATGGACTGATAAGCCCATGTTAGCCTAGATCTCTCCAGAGGATTGACCAGGACTATGGAGCAGGATGACATAGTAGAGCTGAGCCTGGTGGGGTCATGAGTTAAGATTAAATGCTAGCCAGAATGAAAAAAGGAGCAAAGAAAAATCAGAGAAAGCCAGGTTTTATTAAAGTGTTGGAACAGTTTTCCAAATGTTTTGTTTCAAAGAGGTGTTTTTTTTGTGTTGTTTTATTTATTCAGTCACAAGGCACACAGGAGAAAAATATGTTGTTTTTTCGATTTAATAACATGATGTAATAAATTTAAAATTGTCGGTATAACATTTTGACTGATAACAAATAAAGAATTTACCATCACTGTGCTATAAATGCAGTTTGGTTAAAATGCTGAATTTAATCCATCTGTCAGGTGTCATGAGGGTTGCCCCTGACATTTGAAAAACACCCAGTTTATTTTACCACACACACAAGGTCCCCGATGCTATCAAACTAGACTGTGCAGTTAAACGAGAACTGCTGGTGTTGTCTTAACACAAAAGGTTACACAACAAGGGACATAATAGGAAGCTGTAATGCACAACATATCAACCCAGTGTCAGTAATGCAATGCATGGATTCTTCTCATGAAGCTAATCCTCACTTTTTAATTTTTAACTGTCATATGCGCTGAAGTCATTTATTATCTTGCAGAAATATTAACTGAGGACAAAACAGGGCCTGGCTGTACTCTGGTATATCAATTTAAATCACAAGGTCTCACAGGGTAGTGTGAAAGTTCCAACCTTTAAGCTACTGAATAGTTCTGCTGGACACAAATTTTCATTTGTTTTCATGCTCTCAACACAAATTTCCCAACATTATTTCATGCCCTGAACAAGACTTTCATCTGTCTGCTTGTATATTTACTGATTATGAGGCAAGAAAAAGTAAGTAAAGGAAACAAGCGGTTTTGACTTTGATGCCACAGATGAATCATACCCATATTTATACATATGTTCACATATAATGTCGGTGATTTTCAAATATATTATTAATATCAAATGTGTTGGTTAGGGTTTGACATTAAGACCTACTTGGTTACACTTGAACACAAAAAACCCAACGAAACAGTGTAACAATTAGTGTCGATGAACACAAAGAAATAGATTCATTTTTCATTATAATTTTATGAACTGCCATGAGACCAGGCTGTTCAGCAAGTGTAGCATCCAATCTTAGCGGGGCACAGCATCCAAGCTAGTGTTAGCAAAACATCTGTGCAGAATTGATCTTGTTGTTATACTTACCCAAACTCTATTTCACATTATTCTTGCACACACACATACTCGTTTTCATATCTTAGTGAGTACATCTCATTGACATAATGCTTTCCCTAGCCGCCCACACTAACCCTAACCATCAAAAATGAATGCCTAATCCTAACCCTCAGCCTAAACCTAACCATAATCTAACTGTAAGCGTGACATTAAAACCACATTTTGAGCTTCAAGAATGCCTTCAAACTCGTAGGGAGGGGCATTTTGTCCCCATAAGTAACTGTTGGTCCACACAAGTACAGTAGCATGCCAATCGTCTGTCGTCACAAAGATGTCTAAGCATGTATACACACACACACACACACACACCCAAAGAAACACTGGATTATAAATCTAATTTCATCAAATTATCCTTCAAGATAACAATATATTCTTCAATGTACAAAAATCTTCAAAAGTCTATAGAAAATATATAAGATAAGTATAAGGTAAGTTAAACCTTCTGGTAAAATACTACCAACATGTGGTAAAATGTTTCATTACATTAGTAGGAAGTAGGAAATTTTAAGAAATCTCTAACCTTTGAAAAATTGTAAATAATTTCAAACCTCTGCTTTTTTGGCTTATTTAAAACTATCTTCATTTTTTAAACAGGAGACTTAATCCCAGATTTAAATAAAAGGTACTCATAAATACAACAGTGACTTTTAATGTAATGAAAAAATTTAGAACATAAAGCTTCTTCAGTTGTACCTACTCAAAACACACACACACACACAATATTTATATATACACACATTCACCTCGTGATCATTGGGTGTCATTACTCTCAGCATTCCAAGATGCCCTCGGGTCAGCACCAACAATCTGTTTATGTCTCCGGACTCTGGCTTTGTGCAAGAGTGTGTGTGTGTATGTGTTGGTGTGTGAGCAAGAGAGAGGGAGAGAGAGATGGGAGGTAGCTAGAAGACAGTGAGTAATGGAGGAAGGCAGAGAGAAAATAATGAAAACTGTCAGTCTGCAGAAGGTACCACATGATTCTCCTAACAGTGTGTCCTGATTCTGTCCTGATTGCAGCATTATAGTCTAAAAAAACAAATCAGTGCAGTGAAGTTCTCTAAATATTTTTCACTGACTGCTAAATACACAGGTAGCAATCTTAGAAGTATTGCATGCTGCTTTGTTCTGTTCTTTGTTCGCTGGCAAAAAAATGATCAAAGTGTTGATGTAAGTATTCACTCAGGACTGTCTACATGACAGAAGAATTCCTTTTGATACAAACTTCAGGAACCACTGAATGTTACTGTTAAAACCTAGAAGTAAAACAGAAACAATGAATGAATTAATATGATTAAACTGTCTTACTGTAGCTGTTATTTCAAAGTGGGTTTACAGCACAGACAACAATACTGGGTAGAAGACCAAAATTTTGTTTTTTAAACTACCGTCACTACATTTGGAATTCTGGGAATAACATCCAGGCTGGATATGCAGCATATTGAAGAATAATATGACCTGCAGTAGAATTTGATCTTGTGTGCTATACTCATTTGGCCTAAGGGTGGCAGTGTTGATTTACCATTTAGCTGCTCACTGCTGAAGTTATCCACCTCTAGTCTGACAGTGATGTATTCCATAAAACAGAAATCACATCGACATATACTACAACTATCATTGACTTTAAAAAAACAAAACGTGTAAGAATACAGTGCACTGCAGTTGTAAAAGCCAAAGCCCCTTTTCTTAAAACCTTAATTGCGTGTGGACAGAAAATGATTTCACTATCACAAAACACAAAAATGTTTTCGTTCATGACCTGTGAGGCGAAAAGCATCTAGGAACCTACCTCTCCCAGTGAGGTAACATTACACTCTTGTGCATAATTTCATGGCTTTGTAAGCGAGATGCACTGTAGCAGTCTAGCAGTGGAGGAAGCTCATGAAGCAGCGTGTGTCAGTGCACAGCAGGGGGCAAACCAGAGCTTGGAATAAACTGCTGTTCATGGATAGAAGGTACTGTAAAGAAAATCGGTTTCCCTGTGTTAAAGCACATCGATGCATGAATATACGTGTATTTGTTGAGTGGCAGGGGATAATGTTCTCTCAGAGCCGTCCCACTAAATCCAGTCCAATCAGCCCTGCTTTTCCCCTGAATTAACCAATTCCTTTAACGAGCCATTGAATTCGGATAAAACTTTCATAGCGCTCCTAATTTACAAATCCCTGGTCAGGTTCCAGTGAAGCTCTGACAAGAAAGAGGCCTGTAAGCGTCACTGCGTCATTTACACATTAAAAAGCCCTGCCGCTTCACAAATCAAATTTTCATAGAACATCACCTTTAGGAAGTGAGAGATTTCTGGCACCATGTTTTCTGTTTGCCTGCGTGTGAGAATCTTCCTGCCGAGTGATTTTCAAATTTTCGGTGTCACATCTGTGACTCTGTACTTTGCCAGTAAATGATGAATTGAATTTTGCATGAGCGTGCTTATGTAAGCTGGAGCTGGGGGAAGGAGTGACTCAGGCGACAGACAGAAAGTGATGGGGGTTATTTTTCAAAAAAATAAAAAAATAAAGTCAAAATTAATTAAAAAGATATCATCTCCCTACATGCCTCAATGGAAATTCTGGAGCTAATTCAAATACCTGCCAAGTGTTGACCCTAAATTCTGCTTAGAATAACAAACTGATAAAAACATTTTCAGCCAAAATATGGACTCAAGCTCAGTAGTTTGCACAATCTACTCACCAAACTCAATATTTCTTTTATGACTTGGTCCAAGTAAAATGACCAAATCAAGTGTGACTCATAAGGCATGAATATATTTTCTGAGCAAGGGCAGCAATAAAACCCACACAGCCCATCCACACCAGTGACGTATGGCAAAAAAAAAAAACCAGCGCGCAACGTAAGCTTACATTGTCTTTGTGTCTTACTGCTCTCCTATCGTTGCCTTTTGTAATGGTAATCAAAGTTTCACTCTGAGAAGACGCTGGCAACTCTCAGCGTATTGTTTGAAAAGTGGAATTTCAAAGGTTTTGTACAGAGAGCAGTTGTAATGAATCCAAAGTCGGAGATGAGAGCTGTAGAACATTTTTTCCCAATGTCTTCTTCTCTTCCCCGTCTCTGTCATAGCACCCTTCCTAATCACCCTTCAACCCAGCAGACCTGCCATCCCCATTGCACACCTCTCTCCAGGCTGCCAACTCTCATGGCTCCCACCTTTCTTTATTCGCTCTTTGATGTATTCTCCAGAAATCGACATACTTTGTGTGCAAGAGAGTAGTGTGACAGAGCCTTCCAGTCCTCCTTCACTGTCTCCTCTGTGATTAATTCACAAGTCCAAAACAGTAACTTCCTCTGACACTAATTTCCTATGTAACATGACATCTCTGTAGCTGGCAGGACTTGTAGGTCCAAAGGATGCCTGAATGCTGAATTCTTTCCTGTAATAAATCATTAGCCATTAGGGACCTATGTGCCCTAAATGACTTAAACAAATGAACTTGTCTGCTTTAATAAGACCTTCCATTACCTGAATATGTTCTGTTTAAAGGCAAAGGAATGAAGAAGTGTTATGATAGAAGAGGTTTATTTTGGGAGAACTGGCTATATAGAAGTACAGAAACACAACATACTATAATTTGCAAAAACCTGTAACTGAAATTATACAGAATTGTAAGGATATTCCATGCAAAACGTATTCACCTTTGTTAGCCCCAAAAAACTGTATAATATCCATCAAGACACAATGATCTGTCCCTCCTTGGACCACGCTTGGTATGAAGCCATCATAGCTGACTTCGACCAAAGCAAACGTCTTGCCTTGTCAGCTTTGAGCCAAGTCATACAGTCATAAGAATTTGGTCCCTGTCAAAATTGTTCAGGTCCTAAACCAGTTTTAGCTTTGGAAATGGCTGAGCTCACTCTGCCTGAACAGGTGTCTTTGACCACCTCTTGAATGGAAAACATAGTTCAGACAAACGTAGGCACCACTTCTGTGGCAGCCTGTGTCTAAAGTCCCACACTGCACACCATCTTAAAAAACACAGAGGCTGAACGAAGTAGAAGAGACAGGCATTCTAATGTCAGTGCTAAAAATAAATAACCACTGACTCTAACGTATCCGTCCATCCATACATACATGTCATGTTTTTGATCTGGAAATAAAAGAGAGAGGAAAGCAAAAAAAAAAAAAAATCAACAAAGAAAAACACTTAATTCCATTAGTGATTTTGCGTATTTTCTGACTGGGTACAGGACACTGACAACAAGAATGGAAGAACTGGATTTAATGAGTAGGCTAACAACGTGAAATGATAACCTCATACTTGTTTCCTCTGTAGAGATCCACACCTGAGCTGAAGTGGCTAATTTTTGTTGCACTTCACACATTGATATTATTATCTTTTTAATCTTGTTTCTACTTTTGCTATAGCAACTGTAGGAGGTGTGGATTGTGTCTGTTGACTGTCGATCCTGTTCCCTACAGTGACTGCTGGTCTTCAGCCTGTATAAGCCACCCTATAGCTGCTGATTGCTGACCATTTTATTTATTTATTTATTTGTTGGTCAGTGATCATGTACAAAAACAGTTCTGTCAAAGTTTTACTGAGTGGAACTAAAATGTATTATTTGGTTGTATTTTGATAAAAGTGGACATGATAATAATTTCAATATTCATTTTTGAATTCAGTGTTTTATCACACTGAGAACTGAATCATTGTTCTTATTGCCATTTATTTAAGCTTTTAGGTTGAACTGACTTGCCACCAATGACACTCCAGGAAAACAAAAATGAGACATTTAAGAATGTCTAATGGGAAACAATGAGCAAAAACATTTCTTTTTAAAATAACCCAAAGTTTTCTGGACATTTTAACAAGCAGTGGATTAATCACTTCACCGCTGATTTTTTTCTGAAGTAAGCATCCTGTGGGAGATTTGAGAAGCAGAATGTTGCTACAAAAGAAGAAATATCCACTAAATTTTCAGAGCTGTTCACTGCTAATTAGCTTATACTTTAGAGGCTTGACTCTCTGACATTCGACACAAAGTCAAGTTGGGATCAAAACACTCAATCATGGTTGTAACTTTTTAAACTATTAAAACAGAATAACTTTTCTTGATTATTCTCAGAAAACTAAAGTACTCTAAATGTACAGATTATGAGAGATTTACAAAGTTGATTTATGCATGTTTATACCCCAACTTTATTTTCAGACAGCTAAGAATGGATTGCACTGTCGTTATAAAAAGCGTCATGTTTTGACCACGTTTTGTAGATGCAATTTGACATCAAAGTTTAAACACATTAGGTTGAAGCCTGAATAAACATAGCCTGTCCTCTCTTCTTTCAGTTTCTTTCTCTCGACATTACTGTTCTGTAATTTACAAGTTTGATATATGGAAAGTGTTCCACTGCTAAGATCCAAAGTCTTCTTCACATCCATTATTAACTGTACTTTCAATGTATCTACAATAGTTACTTATATATTTTCCTTGTTGGGTGGAAAGTTATATACATGAGTTCATAAAAAAACTCTTTGACTGCACATGTGGTTGCTTTGATGTAACTGGGACCATTATCATTTGCTCAGACAGACATGAAACATGTATAACAATATAATATTAAATGAAACAGTTAACGCAAATACCATTGCCTCAGCAGACAAAACAACACTGAGACTGATGGAAAAGTACAAATGTCTTTGGTACAATGCTGGAAGGTGAATGGTCAGTTAGATATACTTTTGGGTGTTTATACAAATGGCTTTTTTATGTTAATGTGTGAGTAACTAATGTTTGCTAGATAAGCTGGCAGGCAAAGGATGCAGGGGCAGAGATATTTAAACTAATGTCGGGTATTTAAAAAAAATTTGATCATCTTTGTTTTAAGCATTAAACATATAATTTAAGGGTCAAAATTTTAATTTAAGCAGAAAAAAAGTATTAGTGTGTGCTAGACAGAAGCTGTTGAATTATTCATAATATAACTCTATTTAAGTATAAAAATGATTTAAGAAAATAGAGCAGGTCGTGTTTCCCTCTGGAGTTGTTTTTAATTAAGTAATGACCATGACTTAACGGTATGGTGTTATTCCACCTACTCTAGCTTAGGGCTGGCATTTGGCTTGCTGACGCTTATGCTACACAGCTTTTTTGAGAATATCTTTTTTTTAAAAAGGAAAAAAAAAGATATTCAGGATCCATTCCTCCCCCTTGGCCAATGATATTGGCTAATGGGGTGGGGGTGGGGGTTATGGAGACGAGATGATGATGATTGCATGTATGCATCTGAAATAAAAGCCAAAACGTGAACAGCAGAACGCTGTGTGAGTTACAATGTGTGAATTCAAAGAAAATTAAAAAAATATATATTTTTAAAAAGAGTCAATAAGGAGAGAACTGGGAAAATTAGGTCAGTGGATAAAAGTTGTTCTTGAATGACATCAGCTCTCTGCTTTCTTTCAGTTTGCTCCAATTGAACTTAAGGCCAAGAGGCATGAATTGCCACAAACACAGAGTGTTTTTTTTTTTCTTTTTCGCTTTAATCCCTGAATCACACTCAGCATAAAGAGCACAAAATGGAATATGGGCAACTCAGCAATGGGAGGTCTCTGCAACATGAAATAATTTAATATATACCTCTAAAGTACCACAAAAAAGCCTTGCCAACCATGTGATGTGAAGGTGTGAGTAATGTGAAAGAAGGTTTAGCATATTGTTATACTCAACTCTCTGTTGGCAGTCATCTTTGAATTGACTCAACAAGGAATCTTCCTGATGCAGCAAAATCTGCTTTCATGTTCTGTTATTATTATTCTTGCTTGTGGGCAAAATTCGAAGCAGGCATGGATGTGATGTTGTAGGTGGTGATTGAGGGGGTTTACAAAATGGCTTGAGATGCCATAGAGCCAGTAGTCAGACATCAACACATAAAGGCACTTAAATTAGAAGACAGGATGTATTTTGTTTATTCTATTTAGGGAGGCCTACAACATGTAAAGCTTGAAGAATCTGTGAGGGAATCAATCAAATGCACTCTGTGTTTAGTCGACTATGTAGCACAGAAGTCTTTAGCGTAATTTGAAAGCAGTATTAAAAAGGATTATTAGATGTTAGGATGTCACTGCTAATAATTTGCTCGAGCCACAAATGTGAAATTCATTAAGCCAGTCCTTCACTACTCCTCTAAATGTAGATCCTTTAGATAAAGCCACAGGGCCTGATAGCTATCAGACATAATTAAACTGATAATTGTGATTGCAAGAATTCTCTTTGGGCTGTAATTATAAGGCAGAAACATTGGATGTTCTCTCTGGCCTATTTACAGACAAATTGCACTAACTTCATTTGTATACAGCACAATCTGTAAGTATTTGGATTTTTTCTTCTGTTTTTTTTTTTTTTTGCTCTAAATTCAAGTATTTTATATTTAAATTGAAAAACTGACTGAGGGTAAATTACAAGCGTTTAGCTATCATTGGTTATATGCACAGTCACTGTGGCTTTCTCTGGATTGCTGCCAGTCTTTCAGAAGCTAGGTTAACCATGTCCTTGGTCCTAGGTTAACTCCAAGCACCAGGTATTCTAATGCAGCTGGTTGCTTCTATATGGGATACACATTAAATGCAAAAAGTGGCGATTAATAATGAGATCTTGCAGACTGTAATGATTAATTGTTGGGATTCAGTTTTAAGATAATTTTCATCATAAGAAGATGCTCTCATTCCACTTATTTCACAATCCTGTATTCTAATTGGTGATCATTCCTCCAATGGGAGTACCTGCCTTTTAGAGTGTTTCAGTGATAACTCCATAATACATACAGCAGTGACACCTGTAGTATAACATGCAATTCCCCTTTGCTGTTTCTGTCCCGGTTGCCTCCTGCCATCTTTCTACTCCATTCTTATCATTTCTTTTTAGCCAGAGTAAGTTGGAGTTCCTCTGGGTAATCTCTGCCACTGATATCATTGTCATTCGGCAGGTTTGTTTTCAAACTTTCGTCTTTTTCAACTGCCTAGTCAGTGACATGGCCACAAAGGCCCTGCAGAGATCTCCACTTTGCTGGACTCTGTGTTCCCCTGCACTTTTATGCTTTTTCAGCTGCTACTGTAGATCAGAGTACTCAAGCCTTTTTGTTTTACCAGTGCTGAGCTGAACCTTTGTGAGGCTAACCACAGAATCAGATCATGTCTCAGTCTGTAATGATTTCTGGTGGGAAGGTGTGCTTCAGGTCTCAATCTTTATCTTCCTATTTGATATGCAGCAGGCTGGACTCTTTTATTGCAATTGCCCTCTTTTGTAGATTTCCAGCTGACACATAGGCTGTGGTGTTAGAGCACTGGAGGTTGGAAAGCATTGTTAGAAGGCCTCCTCTGCTTTAGCTCTATGGCTTCTAGTTCTATTAATTCACATATAAAAAATATTTACTTTCCTTTACTTTTCTCCCTGAGTATTTGTCACAGTTGCAATAAAAGCTTTGTTGTTGTTCTTCTTTAAGGCTCCTCGATCTCCAAGAAAAAACTGTGGCTCTTAGTCATAGTGAGCATGGGTTCTTGGTTACTAGTTTGACCAGTTCTTTTCTTCTTAATTACAGTCTGGCTGAGTAGCCAGCCTTTATAATGGTCCTGATGGTTCCAAAGGTCCTACTTTTGACAATGAAAGAGGGTACCACACTTCAGGATTTTTTCAGTTGCACCAGAAATCTTCTTGCATTCTTCACAAGATTGAATTAATCCTATCTCAAGTGTCTAAAAACAACTGTACTGACCTCATGGCTTGTGTGGCTTTCCTAATCATGCCAACTTTACTAGACTTTGCTAGGCACATGTGGATTCCCATCACCTTGTAACAGCATTTCAAAGGCCACAGGCTGAAGGTATCCATTAAAGTGTTCTGTTAGTGTTATAACCTAAATGTTTATAAAAAGGATATTTCAGTAAAATACAAACAAAAAACCCTGTTTCGGTAGTACTACAAAGGGGTTTTTGTTTCAATCTTATTTAGCCTAGTCATTTTCTGCAGCTGCTACATATAAGAATGCAGAATCACATGACGTTATACAGGCTCTAACCTACCAGCTCTCTTGTACAAATTCCAGTGTACATTTGATCCCATGTCAATGGGGCAGGTAATTTTCAGAGATTTCACAATGACTGCCTCCTGCACACTCTACCCAGGCTCTACCCATCTCCGAGGCCAAACAGTTTTCCAGTACAGAGAATGTGTCTAGCACAGACAACCTCCTGCTATGCACTGCATGTGAGAAAGAGCAATTCCCGACCTCCTCCAGACATTGTGTAGAGTTTATGTGAAAATGTAAAAATATGAAAATGTTGAATATCTGTAAAAACTTTTTGTATGTACTGTAAGAAAAACACCCACATCTGGCTGTTGTTTATTCCTAATAATATGACCTGTTAATTAATATGAACCATTTTAGTAGTCTACAGTGAAGGTAGTTTTTAGCAACATCAACCATTAGTTTTAAGTCTGACATTTTGGGGGAAGGAAAACCATTATCAGCTCCAATGGGCTTTACTTGTCAAAATTAATCAGTGTTTGTATGTGCCACATTGAAACCACCGAGTTTTTTGTCTCTGGAAATGTACTGACTTACTCTATGTGAGAGCTCAAATTGAATTTGTATTTCCAACTTGCCTGTTAGCTTTGCCAAAATGTCAATGGATCCCTCAAACTGTTCTCCAATAATGGAAGTCAGTACCATGATTGCATGAAGGAGAACTGAGTGGTTAAACCCACTTTTCCTATATTTATAAAGTGCTTGGGAAACTTTAAACCTTATTCAAACCACACTCAAGACAGCAAGCAATCATGGTCCAAACAGAACCAGAAACCAGAAAGTTAGTTCCTAAAGCATGACAAATCTCTGTAATATCTACTGGTGTGACTAGGAAATCTACCTTATAACTGAGAATCTGTCAAGGAGCAAACTCAAACCACCTCTTGCTGGGGATTGCTTGGTTTGACATGATTTATACTGTGAAGAGGGAAAGTGAAATGTAGAGAAAGCAGGACATTTAACAGAGACACACAGACAGACAGGGGAAAATAAATCTACAACACAACCAAAACAGTTGGTAAAGGGAATGAAGTCCAGTCATAATAAAAAGAAAGAAAATCAGAGGCAGAGAAGAAAATTCTACCAGTCATTCCTCAACAATGTTAAATAATCCCCAGATTTAGAAAAAGAGATTAATCTAGATTAATCAGCTTTCTGTAGGAGACTAAAAGACAGTTTCCACATGTTCTAAAATTTCTTTTCATTTTTTCTCTATTAAATTAGGGGTTGTTTTCATATTTGCTTTCATTCTGATTTTGGTTTTCCATATACAGTACTGTCACAATTGTAGTCAAAAGTTTACTTACACTTGGTCATCAATAGAAAGTCATTGCAAGTTTGGGCTCTGAATGGAATAGAAAAATTGAATCGAGAATTTATTCAATTTTCTTTATATAACACCAAATCACAACAACAGTCACTTCAAATTGCTTTATATTGTAAGGTAAATACCCTGCAATAATGCAGAGAAAACCCCAACAATCAGACGAGCCCATATGAGCAAGCACTTGGCAACAACTGAAAGGTAGCTTTCAATTGTTCTTTTTCCAAGGCTGAATGAACCTTTTTGTTTACTTTTTTTTTCTAATCAACAGAGGTTCAAAAGTATATTTAGAGGGTCGACAGTATGCATACACACACTAATATTTGGTTAAATATTGTCCCAACTTGCTTAATCTTTAAGCAAGTTGTAACAGTCTGGCTGGAGTATATTTAAAGTGGTTGGTGTCTTGATATGGATTTGGCTTTTAATTTTAGTCCAGAAACAGGGTTGAGGTCAGGGTTTTGGGAAGGTTAAAACATTAACCAAACCAGTTTTGATTTGTGCTCAGGGTCATTTTCCCACAGGAACACCCAATTGTGCCACTCTTGATTTCAGGTGACATTGAAGAACTTGGACCTAGCCTTCCTTCTTCATCATTCCACAAGAGCAAAATGACCACAGACGATGCTGCTGCTGCCACTTCCTACAGTTAGTTCAGTGTTCTTAAGTTTGAAAGCCATAACTCTGCTCTAACTCTACCATAACATGCCTCCTGTCATTCTGTCTAAATAGCTAAACCTTTGTCTTGTGTGACCATAAAATGTTTTTCTACACACATTTGGCTTGTCCATGTGGGCAGGTGCAAATTCTAGTCATGTCTGAAGTTGATAATATTCTTTTTTGGTGACACATCAGAATAACTTTAGGTATAACTCTTTTAAGTAGTGATCTTGGAATCAAAAGTTCTTTAGACATGCCTTCATTAATCTTGTGGAATGGACTTCCCCAAACCCTGACCTCAACCCTATTGAAAGTTTGCGGTTATGTACCAGGAAACCAACCACTGACTAAACTTCCTAGCAGAACTGGCAGAGTTTATTGAAAAATATCCAGCCAGAATTAGTTTTTAAAAATTAATTGATTAATTTGACAGCAGACAGACAAACAGTTTCTTGGCTCTTTCCTTATCATTTCACAAGAAATGAGACAGACATAATGTTGACATGAAGTTTAAAGCTCAATAAAATCAGAGACAAAGAAAAAAACTTCAGGAGTGGTCAAGAAACTGACACAAGTTGAGGAACAATGAATACACTGGCCAGCTCAGCAAAGCCTGGAATACAACTGAAGACAACTAAGGTGGGTGATGACAGAATATTTTCCAAGGTTAAGAAAAACAAACCAAGTCAGAAACAATTTTGAGGTGGTAAATGTATCACTGTCAAAGTCTGCATTGAGTGGAAATAAAAAGGGTTTACAGCTAGGTGCAATCAATAAGAATGGCCAGAGAATATCTGAGACAGCCTGCTCACTTCTGTAGGAAAAAATAAACAGTTGAAATTAAAAGTATACCACATTATCTGTAAAACATTGTCGAGGTAATGTTATGGCATATTATGTATCGCTGCCAGTGGAACCGGAGCACTAGTCTTTATTGATGATGTGACTGCTGATAGAACTAGCAGAATGAATTCTGAAGTGTACAGGGCTATAATCTCTGCTCTGATTCAGCCAATTGATACCGAGTCAAAGTAGAGTGCAAAACAATCTAAAAAAAAACAGTTTCCAAAATGACCAAGTCAGCCACCTGAGCCCAAAAGAGCATGGTTTCCAATTACTGAAGACAAGCAAGCTGCAACTAATGGCCGTTGTTGTAAAAACCTGGCAAATCATGTCAAGGGAAACACAGGATTTGTCCTTGGCTTCTAGACTTTCAGCAGTCTTGGCTGCAAAGTATTTGATGCAAAAATGAAAAACAAACGCTAAATTTTGGATTTTGTTGTTTTTCAAATTC